>NC_134529.1:23113994-23424947 GCF_027942865.1 Odontesthes bonariensis | reverse complement strand
AACTTGCCAAACATGTATTTCTGGCATCTTGTGAGAAGACTTTTGGGACAGTGATGATATTGACTGAGGAAAGGAAAAACAATTAAGGGTGTCAGTGACAAGTTAAATCCTTTTGAGGATGACAACTCTCCATATCTCTCAGGAACTGCGAGAAGAAGTCTAAGCCAATTTGACATTAGTTCAGCACCATCATGGGGGCAAACACACATGTGCGCTAGTGGAAAGTGAATTCTCCCTCTGATCTCGAGGCCCGTCGGCTGACACCCTCCCATAAACTAAGGCCAGACGTCTGCCACGCCTTTGATCACCTTACATCTTGAAGAACCGCTTTCCATTCATCACGCCTTTTAAAGGGGCGCTCAGTGTTCTGATGATTCATCATCAAAGAGGTGGAAGTTCGTTGTGTTCCATCACAAAAACAAAAGCAGTAGATTGAAAACAACAGTCAGCTTTAAAGCCATCCCCTACACTTGAAATTATTAAAATTGCAACAATCAATATTTTGTGTATTGGCAGTGAATGAAGTGTAATGTGTAAGGGTTTATTTTCTAAAGTTCGGCTCAGGGAAAAGGAGTGGAGAACAGCAACTCTATAACATGGTTAGCCATATCTAAAGGTTGATAAAATGCCACCAAGGCGTTTTCGTTTACCTGTTTATATGTGTATTTTCAATTTACTGAAGAAATTAATGGGAACTATAGGAAAAGTTTGAATATAGCCATGTCCAAAAGGTGAAAGAGAAAGAGAAACGTTTCATTTCAATTCATGAAACCTTACTCATGTTATGTATTTGGCTTGAGGCCCTGCTCCAAAGTAACCAGGAAATGTATGACTGTTGGTTCAAGTAGTGTTGAGACTCAGTAATATTTTTAGGGGATAAAATAATTTTCACAATTCAGGTGACAATAAAGCCACATCTTGTATTTGAAAGTTTACAGAAAAAAACTAAAAAGTGTAACCACACCTCAGCTTCAGTAGAAATCCATGGTGTGTATCTCCAAACATTTCAGATCTTGCCTTTCCAGGTCATTGCAGGAGTTTCCCCAGTGGTACGCTTTAGAAGCAGGAAGCAGAGCCTCCTGTGGTTGCCTCTTTCTGCTTCTGCTGTAAATCACAGCATCTGGGCCTGCAGGGGGCAGAGGGGAACATAAAACATGCAGTTCTGACATGCGTGAAAGACTGAGACAGTGCTGTTCAGTGCAGGAGGGCAGCAGGACAGGCTGGCTACACATGAATAGACAGATGAGGAATGGATGGATGGATGGATACACTGAACAAACACTACCCACTCCGACTCAGTCGGGTGATGGGCAAACGTGAGGCAACCTGTTTATAGGTTCTCTTTTCAATATTAAGGTTTAGGAAGGGTTCAAACAAATGTTTTTATGTGCAAGGATATATTTGTTTAATTGAATAACATTCAATTTAGATTAATGATGTTTGTCAGAAGTGCCAGAAAACATTTAAAAATGACTGATAATTTACCATGTCTGATGTGAGTTTCTCTAATAAGCAGTTCCATGTGGTTTTTCGTGAAAAACACACTCACAAAATTCAGGTCTGGTTCAAATAACTTTCAAAAACACTCCACAACCGCTTCCCTAAACTTTGTCAAGGCTTCTCTTGTCTGCCTGGCAGTGTTTGTTTTTAAAGGCAGATAATTTCATTTTCACTTGCTGCCTCCTTTCACCAGCCAGTTAAATGCTTCAAGACGGATAGGACAATCAATTAGAAATGGAGCAGTATGCCAGACAGGACAGTGCATGTTTGTGTGTGTGTGTGTGTGTGTGTTGCTGGGGGGGGGGGCTTGTTTTACTATATATGCGGGGTCTGAAAAGTGATAGCTTTTTACAATTGAGGGGTCAGATAGCTTTGTAGGGACCAAAATGCTGGACCCCACAAGATATGAGGGTGAAGGTTAGATTTCGGTAAGAGGTAAGGTCAGGGTTAGGCATTCATATGCCAAGGTTGAGATAAGGGTAAGGGTTTAAGGAATGTATTATGTTAACAGGCTTGACACAAGGAAAGAAAGACAAGGATGTATGTGTGTGTGTAGTGGTGGGGGAAGATAACTCAAGAAAAAGATAAGTGTGTAGATATAAACCACCACTGACAGATTTGGATTAATCTAATCCAACAAAAGGCACAGATGATCTTCGCATTTAGTTGAAAGCTCTGCTGTACCCATGAGCACCGTCAGAGAGTGTAGCCTCTGCAAGGCTATCCACAATGTCTTTAACTATTTTTTTATTTATTTTTTTTACTAACTTTTGTTTGACTTACAGTTAAAACGTTACTGTGTTTCAGACCAAACATAAAGACAACTTTGTGGGTGAAGTGATTACATATAAAGTCAATAGAAATCAACAGAGGGGCCCTGTTGTTGCAAGTCAAATTTAACCTGACAGCTGTAAAAAATGAAGAGTCATCCAAAATCAGAAACAAGTCACAGAAGGAGGAGAAAGATCAAATCATGGTTACCTTTTTTTATGTTCACACCTTCTAACTATATGTGTAAAAAAGGCATTAGAAACCTAACTATGGAGTAGTTACAATATTGGCTAGACAATGCGCTCTATATATATATATACATACATTCGGCTTGAAATAAAATTGTCAGTGGTATCTCTAGCACCATACTGGTTTTTGAACACATACAAACTCCAAACCCAAATTCAATCCACAAGACTGAGCTACTTCTGGCACAATGCTTTTGCTCTTACATCCAGAAAAACTGACCCATTAAAGATTCAAGGTTTTCACCTGACAGTGACTATAACTGCCCCCCAAACAGGAAAATGGCTGTTATTTAAACTGTCACCATGGCGGCTTAAGGGAAGTGTGGAACGATTATACTGCACCACAGGGAGCATGCTTCAAGTACTGGGGGTTTGTTGGGGAGAATTTTGGGAGGACCCAGTGTGAAATGTGTTGGCCTGTGTGAGTGTTTGAAGTGTGTTACTGTGTCTGTCAGGTCTATTACTTAAGGTCTGGGGAAGCTAGTCTGGTCTGTGATGCTCTAGTACTTCTGTGTGTGTACTTGTGTGTCTGGGATAATTTAAGTTCTGTCTTTTTCCATTTAGTCTCGGGGCTAAATGTACATGACAGCCCCACACTGTTATTGCTGGCCTCCACAGACAACACGCTCCTCTGAGCCCAGACCAGCAGGACTCCACTACTGAGAGCATCACATAGAACCAACTGAGCGTGCATTCATGCTTCTGAATGGCATGACTACGCTAGAAGTCTAAAATTAAGAGGTTGGGTTTGTCTATTACACCATGATTGTGTGTCATTTTAACTTGCACTTTCTTACAGTGCTATCCATGGCTGCTGCTCATTCCTAACCAATAGAAGAATTCATTACTGAAAATCATGTCAGTATTCAGGATTTTTGGAAATGGTTATTTGGCTTTGCCGCACCTTTTGTTTAAAGATAAATAGTTTCTTTTCATTTTAACTCCTGGCTCTCTGTGTCTGCACCTGGGTCCTCCTCCCTCTCCACCTCCTACACGTGACACTACCTGGAAAAAACAGATAGTTTACTCATTTAAAAATGATAATTGACAAAAGCATTTACTTTTACTATTACCTCTCAACAACACAGCCTCTATCAAACATTTAGAATTTGGCGGTTTGGAAGAATATTCCATCCATCTCTTATGATTATACAGTCTACAGTTTTTCTGTTAAATATAAAATTACTTGAAGAAGGGCAAACAAAGCCTAACTACCAGGATACAAAGCTCATTAGGAGAGATAATATTTCTCCAGTTTTGGCTTTTCTTCATGGGCTCCCTGTTAAATTCAGAATAGAATTTAAGATTCTTCTCATATAAAGCTCTTAATGACCGAGCGCCATCATATCTTAAAGATCTCATTGTAAGATATTTTCCAAACAGAGCACTTCGGTCCCAAATTGCAGGTTTACTTGTGGTTCCCAGGGTTTCTAAAAGTAGAATGGGAGGCAGAGCCTTCAGTTAGGCCTAGGCCTGGACTGCTGGGGGGCCTCATCTGTCACACCTTTCCTCACTTTACTCTCATTTAATTTCTTAAATGATATTATGTACATGGGACATTATTGTGGTCATTAATTTGTGTTTCCCTGTTCCAACAGGTATCCTTTGAATGGTGTTACGGTGTTTGTTGTCCCCTCAAATCCCAGCTGATCGAGGCGGGTGGCCACCCTTCCTGAGTCTGGTTCTGTCAGAGGTTTCTTCCTGTTAAAAGGGAGTCGTTCGTCTCCACAGTCGCCTCAGGCACACTCAGGACGGGATATTGGATTGAAGAGAAGTTTCGATGCAATCTGTTGGTTACCTTAGCTAGGAATTTGTTTTTGAATTGGCTCTACATGAATCAATTGGATTATTTTGAAATTAATTAATTGGATTTCATTGGATTATGATTGGATTAATAAATCCAAAAGTTGATACAGTATTTTACAACCACAATTCCCAAAAAGTCGGGATGCTGTAAGAAATGTAGACAAAAACAGAATGCTGGGATTTGTAAATCTCATAACCCAATTTTGTATTCACAATCAACTTAGAAAACACACCTAATGTTGAAAATGAGACATTTCATTATTTCATGAGAACTATCAGCTCACGTTGAATTTGATGGCAGCAACACATCTCTAAAAAGTTGGAACAGGGAGGAGTAAAATAGGCTGGATATTAAACATTTTGCAACTAATTAGATTGATTGGCAACAGGTCAGTTTAATGATCAGGTGTAAAAAGAGCACCTTTAGAGAGGTGGATTCTCTCAGGACCATTGAGCAGTTCGAAATCTATATCAGACAAGAATGGGACAACTTTCCTTCTCCAAAGGTCCATCAATTAGTTTTCTCAGTTCAGACACACAGAAGCCCAAATCTTTTTTTAGATGTGTTGTTGGATTTAAATTCAAGAAGAGCTAATATTTGTCATGTCTCACTTTTAATGTTTGACATGTTGCCTATGTTCTATTGTGAGTAAAACATAGGTTCATGAGATTTGCAAATTATTGCATTCTAATTTCATTTACATTTTATACAGTGTTACAACTTTTTAAGACTTAGGATTGAAGTTAATAAATAAATAAATAAAAAGAAAGAAAGTAGTGCCCCAAGACACAAATTAACTAACATTCACAAAATACTGTGAGACTGTGTTGCTTCTTTTGTTCCAAACTAAAACTATGTGAAATTAAAATAATGAGGGGTTAAATTAATTTAATTGTATACATGAGTCACCTACAGAACACACTGTCTAAAGTTTCATTTAATATTTCCCCTCAATGTCATTTTATCTTGTCTGCTTCATAGTCCTTACTGGTCTGTCTAGGTCAGCAATCTCCTGAGACGTTCACTGTCTACGTCTTTCCTCCTCCACAACTTCCAGCCTGAGATCATGTGAGTCAGTGAAAAGCTTGAGTGCCAAAACCAAGTTGGAACTCATGGCTTGGCTCCACTGAGCAACACTTGAAAAAACACAAGTCGGACAGACACAGCACAGAAACATCACACTTGGTTTCTAATTGAACCCAACAGAGTTATGATAAAGTCAGCTTCTCAGGATGATCAGAGTCTGCTCAGGAGTAAAGCTGGCCACCACTGTACCATCACAGACAATATAAACACAAAACGGAGACATAATAAAGTGACTCACAAAGAGAAAAGGTAGCTTGACATGTGCGTAGTGATGGATTGCTTTGTCTGTGCATGCAGGTATGTGCACTTCAAAGAGATAAAGGGATGGCTCAGATTTTTAGACACGGGTTGCTAATGTGTTTCTCACCAATAGTCACGACTTTTATGCACAGAAATCCATAAATGACTAGCATGGACCACAGGGATTGTGGCATGTTAACAATAATCAAATAAGAAATAAGGCTTACACTGATCTCATAATTTTTAAAGAGCCACATACAAGAACATTTTTGACAAAAATTTCCATACAGCTTAAAAGTTTTAGGCTTAAGTATGCCACCAACTTCAACCCAACGAGTGTGCTTGACCTCTCAAGATATATGAATCACGGTGAACAAAACATGGACGGTTTTCCATGTCTCAAATGGGCAAAGTTTCCAAAACTTTTTAAGAACATGGTTCAAGGAGAAGCATTTAAACTTCAGTGGATGAAGATGATGTGCAGGAAAAAGTCGAAACACAAAGGGCACCTGCGCAGCTCTGTTGCTTGACTCGACTTCAATAGTTGATACAATGCAATACAATAAGGCAAATTTTTTTTTTACCACGAGCAGTGTTTTTGTTCCCCAAGCAACTACAATGCTACAAAAAAAAAACGTTAGTTTCCCACTGTCTTTGGAATAGGAGTTGTAAAATACAACATAGGCTTAACACGTAACATAGGCTTCACAAATGCCACTTTATTATTCTAATGCTCTAAATAATATCATACAGTTGTGCCTAATTGTACAGTACTCCACTGTTTGTTTTTTTTTTAATCTACATATATTTAACTTCACCAACGTTACTTCTTGAGCTATCGTAGAGGCTTCAGAAAAGCAGCAGAGCACCATGACTCTGACCAGATTATATTTGCACCATACACATTAAGAATGGGTAGAATGGATGCTTTATGCCATTCTCAGCGACAATTCAAAATTAGTTTTAGAAACAAGAGCAGCGGCAGAAGTTAATTAGAACTTTCGTGCAGGTTAAATTCTTCTCTAAACAGTCTCTCGGTGGGTCTTAATCATTTAACAGCAGGCCAAGGTCAAGTAAACAAGTGAGCTGGATTCCTTCTGGTCCCCAAATATTCAGTCACAGGCAACCTGGTGATAGTCAGCAATTTCATACACCTATGCACAGAAACACTGACAGATCCAATGCCACAACCTTGTCAGATATTCATCAGTTGGCCCCCGTGCTGCAGCCCATGAAATGAGAGATTCCCAAAGTGCTGTGTGATTAAAACGAAGAAATAAGTTAATGTCAAAGGAATGTTTCACCATAACATTAGGGCTAGAGGAAGGAGGTGCTGACCCTGTGTGTATATTTCCCACAATCCACTGAAGCATAAAGATAATGGAAAAGCTTCATGATGATAGACAAATTAAGACATAAAAGGTAAACATTGCCACAACGCATTACAAGAGTGTCTGAATCATTTAGAGACTTTTAAACAGTTGATCTATTTTTATTCTTTTGCTTGAACCCATCAGACAAATTTGTTGTAAATGTTAGCGTTCAGTGATTCAGAGGCGATGATGTCACGGCATGGCATGAGAAAAGTCTTAGGTTGGACCGCTCTATCTGCCAGCTCTCTGAGATAAAAGAAATCTTGTTCACAGTTCAGTGAGCCCTGACTATCTCTTGTTTGATGCTGAGGTCAAGGTGGCTAGACTTCCCACACAGTTGGCATATGTGGCCAAAACTCCTGGCACGTACATTAAAGTAGGATTTTTGGTATTTTTCTGCCCACTTCTCAAAGCAAATTCACACCGTTTTATATGAGGGAAAACACATAACAATATATTTAATGCTGCATCTGTAACTGCAAGTAAGGAGGCTACTTTGGTCCAAAGTAACAACACAAAAGATTTTTTCCAAATCACATCATAGAGGTCATATAAATTAGGTGCCTAAAAAAAAACAATAACTGTCTATCAATGCAGTACTGTATAAAGAAGACGGTGGAGAAATCAGTGGTTTTGGATTAATTTTTGTTTCGTGTGAAGTTTGAGGACTAAGAAATGGAGGATCATACTTGTTATATCATACAAGAGCAGGCAACGCTGTATGAGTTGACCGTGTAAGAGACATAAAAAAACATGAAGAAGCAAAGCAAATTTAAGATTGGCAAATACAGAAAACAAGCATAAGTGTAATGCCAAAATTACTCATTTTCAACTTTTCAGGTATTTCAGCAAAGAGATATTGAGATTGCTTGATAGTGTATAGATGGCATTTGGTATGGATTTTATTTCCTACTTGATCGCTACATAACATTAATTTTTATACATTGCTCCTTTAAATTCTAGCCAAGTAGAGGAACAACAGAAAACAATTGCTAGGATCAAAGTAACAGGTAGCAGGCATGCTAACCAAGCTGGCTGTTTGTCTATGATTATTTCCACCTAAAGCAGCCATAAGCTGCTGGACTTAAGATTCAAAGCATTATTTTCAGAATCTGAAGAGATCAAGGTTTAAGGCAGACTATGCTTTAGACTTCAGTCATTTAATAAGTGGCTGTCAAGTCTGAACAGCTTTGGGAGTGGACCTTGAAAAGAATATACCGTCTCAAGTCAAATCTCTCAGTAAGTCTTTTTCAAGCCGTTTTCTATAGTATGAACACGTTTTTTTTATCCATGAGATGTACTGTGGTGGCAGTTACACCTTTGCTTTTCTAAAAGGCTTTGGGTTTGAATAACTACAGTGTTGTCTTCAAACACTACCCCTTCTAACTTCAATGCTAAAACTGTCTAGGTGTGTTGAGGGGACTATTCATTCAGCACTTAGTGTTTTTCCTTTCCATGGAATATCAATTCTGTGTTTCACTTCATCCTGCTGGCTGCTGCTTTCTGTATGCTGTCAGAGCTGTGGGCGTCAAGGACTGTGGACGACCATATGAATGCCTGGCTTTGTATGCTGGCATGTGTGGGCTGGGATCACCTCTGCTCTTACCGTTAAGGTGGAGGCAAGAAGGGGAAAACCATTGGGTTGGTCTTATTACCAGTGTATAAAATCCTTATTTTTAATAGAGTATTCCAGACTGGTGCTCGGGATTTTCAAAAGTCTTTCCAAAGGATTCTATTGAGCTACTTTACAGGAAGACACAGGGAGGAGCTGGGAAAGTTCTTGCCTAAATAAAAAATAAGTTGTTGCAATTGGAGGCACAAGCAATACTAGCAATTTACTTTCATTGCTAAACCCCTTTGGCCTTTTTCTTCCAGGGAAAGTTAGCAGGAAGGAAAACAGAGGAGGAGGTGTGGGGAGCAGGGAAAGGAATTACTGCCAGGCCTGTGAGGGCCAGTAACCAACTTTGCTGCTGATCGCCAGTGTGCATATTCAGGTGGCTGTATCTGTTTCAACTAAACAGGCCTCCAGGGCCGGTTATAAGCAAAGGCGGACTCCAGCGTGCCTCACCAGATCAATACACGTTAGTAGGGACAAAGAGCACCGTTTAGAAAGCAAAAATTCCAAGTTGCGGGAATGCAAAGTGAAATAGAGGTAGTCTGCTGTTTGCTTTGGATGGAGTTTCACTATTACAATCCTTCCACCGCAGCTGAACCTGCTGCAAAAGGTGATGGGTGATGTAGGTGATAGTTCATAAGATGGTGTTCTCTCATAAGCACAAGTATGCCCGTAAAGAAAGAAGTAATGTGTTTAAACAAGTTTTTGCCTCTAAAGCACCAACAAAGCTTTCTTCACTGAAGTATTTATTTTTTTATTTTTTTCAAAACTTTCTCTCATTAAAGCTCCTGCTGCTAATACTGTCCGGCTTTCTGGTAAATGAGGGAATCAGTTGACCGGTCAGGTTGGGACAAGTGTAGTCAAGCACAAGTTTGCCCCAGAAGACCCTAAATACTCAAGGCTGGACATTCCATTTTAGGGAATTTGAAGCACAGGGCAGAGGTTTGGGATCATTGCAGAATGACATTTTGATATTTAGAAATAGGATTCTGCTGGATAAGCAGTCATCTTTTGCAGTCTTCTCTTTAGGGGGTTGATACCTAACTCTTGCATATCATGTGGCATTGTTTTATTGACCTTTTCTATTTTAATTTTGCTTTTCTTTTCACCTTTTTCAGCTGGCACAGCTGTAATAACTATCACTACCCTGACTTACTGTACCCTTCTCATTATTCTGTACAGACCACAACTGCTACCTTTGGAAACATACAACATTGACTCCCTGTGTGGATTTTTCCTGACATCATATTTCAGAATAACAGTTTTAAAGTTTGAGCTGAATTAAGGGGAAATCATGAATGGGGTAGGTTAGCCACAGGGAGCAAAGTGCTGCAAGCTGCAGTTAAAAATATGTTTTAATGAACATAATAATCAAAACTGTGAACATGCTTGACTCTGCTGACTTCTGACCTGGGCAGCCTAGGGCCATGCGGGTGTCACTTTTTTTGCCTTCAGATGCTCACTATTCGGTTTAGGAACAAGCACGTAATATCTTTCATGTTCATCCTGTGTCGGGCCAGGCACATGAAAGAGTAAATGAAAAACTAGCAAACTTGTTCAGCATCCAAAACATTTGACCCTTCATCTTCATTTATCAGTGCGAAGCAAAAATAAGCACTCAGTCTGGTGAGTAAATCACAGCATAAATGTCAGAACACTCTGTTATGATGCCAGACTCTTGCAAGTTCAAAGAAAGGTTTTCCCAAGAGTACCAGCTTCTGGATAAAAGTTAAAATCGGTCTGCTCTGAAGTGATCAGAGATAAAGAGTGCTTACTTTCAAACGGAAAGGCTCGGTAGAGCAATATAGTGACAAAGCCACTGCCACAAGATGCGTGTGATTGCTGCATACACATGGTAAACATTAAGCTTAAGTGAAACACTTATAATATAAGACAATGTGCAAATCTGGGCTTTTTTTTGGACTTATTATTAGCTAAGTGAGACAATACTGGACTTTGTCCAAGTTTAGGTTCGAGGTTAAAATTTTGCGGATGGGCGCTGGATATATGGACTCTTCCTTTTTTTCTCTTCCTGTCTGTATGTCTGTTTCTCTTGTACAAGGCCTCTCCATCAGCCCCCTCCCCCATGTAGATAGTGTGAGAAAAGGACTTTTATAGTTCAGTAACAGAGCATACCACAACTAAACAGAACTTGTTAAGGTTATTTAACTGAATATAAAAGTGTTATTTCGGCAGTTTAGCTTGATAGTGGTTTCAACTTTCATAGGACTTTAAGTGTGTCGGATACACAAAAGTGTTATACAGTATCTGTGTACATATGGGGATGAGCGTACATACAGTATGTGTACATGCGTGGCAAGCGTCCTTGGTGCCTAAACCTCAGCGGTTCCTAATTAATTCTACCTCACATCCCTATAAACATCCTGCTGCAGCTCCCTCATGGTGTGTTTATAAGCTCAAACTCTTCTCACACACACATGAAAGCCCACACAAGAGGTTGGTTTGCTAATGTAAGATGACATGGGAATAACAGTAAAAGGTGTGCTATCACCAGCACATAAGGCAGCTTTCAAAATGCTATAAAATTAAAAGAATGTAGAGACATCAGCATTTCCTGAATGTGAGCCATTTTCTTGTAGAGTATGCCAGATTGTTGCTTCTACAGAGGCGTATGGCACTTCAGAATAAATTGGTAGCATGCGCCGTGGATCAGTTTTCTATTTGCACTGCATGGTTTCCCTTATAATTACCTACCTTCTCTGCTACGACAATAAAAAGCAATCTACATGATTTGTGGAGAAATGTGACGCTTTGCCACTGACTGCATAAACAATGACTTTACATGTTCGGCTAACTGATGTTCTGAGACTAAACGGGTTCAAGGCATCATCACACTCACAAAGGATAATACCACCCTCATCCTCAGAAGGACTGAGTAAATGCAGGACTTCTAAGACAAACATCCGTGATGATAAGGGCTGGGGTAATGACTATAATGATGAGAAATTGTTTCCCCTGTGCCCCACCCGGCATCACTAGTTCACAAGTTTCAGCAGAGCAGAACCGATATCAAAGGCCAAGACCTGAGTCTGGATATCTATTTCCACATGTAATAGTGATAGGATATTATCTTGGGAAAATAAACGGAAACGTGCCTACATTGGTGTTGGAAGGTAGTACAAGTGAAAGTAGTTGAATTCACAAGCAATTCTGATGCTGTGTTGGTCAATATTTTTATTTCAAAATGTATCCAGAAAACTTTGAGAAATGTGTCGTAGTTGATTGCAAAGACAAATGGGGAATCCTCAACTAATTCAAACATTTAATCAGGTTTATGAGGCTATTTTTTAATCTGTTGTTGCAGTTCTGGTTTTATGGCTTTGAACTGTCATGAAACACCTGTGATTTTTCAAAAAAAAGTCCTCTAATAAACCCACTGAATAGTAGTTTCCCAGCAGCAAAGACAGGACAGAGTTATCTGACATTTTACGATTTCATGAAAAATATTAGCTCTTCTTTTATTTGATGCCAGCAACATCTCTCAAAATTAGTAAATATATAAAACACAATATCAAAATAAGTAAAGATTGAAGACATTCTAACTTTCTCTATTGCTGATCATCATACATGTCTTAATCAGTCTTAATCAAGATAAGTCCAAGATGGCAGCTACCTGAACTCCTTGTTTGAAAGGTCTGTGAATTTGAATGTTTTAAGTCATGTTTCAGTCAGTCAGTATCAGTCATACATAGGTTTGAATATGGGACACTTTGCAAGCTCTTTTTGATTTCCCCATTCTGATATATCTGGGACTTATTTTTGATATACATTTGTGCCAGTTGTCTCTGGACTGTTTGAGGCCTAGTTTGCCTTTGAATTGTTTGAAGCCTGGGCCTTTTTGGGATCTACTAGCCCTGCAGTAGCTACCCCCCATTAGTTCTGCAGCATCAGCCACCAGCCCTGAAGAAGTCCCCAGCTCTGCAACAGCTAGCCTCCATCAAGCTACCAGCCTCCAGCTCTGCAACAGATAGCCCCCACCAGGCTACATTACATGCTGACATTCCGACATCCCACAAGTCCTACATGGACCCAGGGCTGGACTGGAACCAAAAAATGGCCCAGGCATTTTTGGCCATGGGGCCCACCATGAATATTTATGCGATCACACAAGTAATCTCATCACTTTCTGTGAAAAATGCAATTAAATCTACACACTCTAAACACTGTCTATGTGCCATGCCTCTCTCATGCTCTTCTATTCATTGGTGCAAATGCCTCCAGTCTGTCATGCCTATAATAAAGGGACTATGATCATTGGGCTTGCTAAAAGCAAGGCAAACAAAACAAAATAAAGCATGGCGTTGACTACAATACGTCAGCCATTTCCATGCTATGTCTTCCGCTCTGGCAGAGCCTCTGAACAACCGGGTTTGTGGCATCCTGTTGTGGATGAAACTTTAAAAATTCCTGCCTCTTTGTGGGATGGGGACGGCTAAAATAGTCAACAACTGCCTGATCTCCCGGTGACTCCTCCACTTCTATTTCAACAGTCTCTCTTGACTAAACACAGAGAAAGAGAGAGAGGCAGGAATATTAATTTCGTATTTCTCCGGTTACCTACCAATCCATTTCAGCAAAGCAATGTTTCACTAATATTACATGGGCAACTGTAACCTGTAACACCTGCCAACAATATAGTTATTACAAGCTAAAATAACACTGAACACTTTGGTGTCTACATGAGTGTCATAAACATTAATGACACACTTAATATCTATGACTGATGTCATTGGGTATTTGCAATATGTGCACACCAGTCAACTTTACATAAGCCTACAAAATCGAATGGCACTAGATACGTTATAGCCTTGCCTACATTGATGATGGTTTAGGTACTGTAATGCTAATGACAGGCGCATGTCACTTTTACACCTTCAAATAAAGTAAATCTACTCATAGCATTAGTTGAAAATAAAGACTCTGTGACAGAAACGCGCAGACACACACACACACACACACCACAGTCGGTGACCACCTCCTGGCTATTCTGACCTCCTCAATCTGTCCCTGGGTCACGTCTGTCTCCTCCTCCTCCACCTTCACCTCGATAGCTTCTTCCTCTGTGTTTGGCCTACACTGTTCTACGGAGACACTCGTGCACTGGGGGCTGCTGATGATGTTGACGGCCCTGGCCCTGCACTTGATGGCCCTGCACCCGGTGCTGTGGCCGTGGTGGAAGCACTTGCAAACATATCAGTAAGCTTCGCACATTTTGCTGCTTGTAGGCTTTTTAGCCTTTTATCTCGCAGCTTCTGTGCACCACCCTTTCGTTTCTGTTGTTTATCCATTTCGGTTTTTGACTGTTCTCTCCTAATCTGTTCAGCTCAAACGGTAGGATTGATGATCTGCGTCAACGGTGAGGGGAGGGGCGGGCCAAAGAGGTGCTGAGAGATTTCATTGGATTAGCCCATTATCCTTCGAGAAATTCTACCAATGGCCGCATTTTGTGTTGCAATTACTGTCACGGTCGATAAAATAATAATAATATATTTTTCAAAATAAAATTAGGATGGCCCTGGCCCAAAAATATGCATCTGCCCACCGGGCATTGCCCGGTAAGCCCTATAGCCAGTCCATGCCTGCATGGACCTCAAATTGTCAGAATGGCAACCCTTAATTTTCTATAAAACATCCCATCTTTCCGACACTTTTTTCTTCCTATGGTCCGAATGACGGTGTGTTTTATTTTTTTTTAAACATCCCGCCTTTCAGACAATTGCGCAAGGCTTGATATAGCCTATTGATGTCTTAAGGACAGTAGATTACTACCCAATAATATAGAAAAAATTGTACAGCCTTAGCCTACATAAAGAACATGCATTTTGTGGCTTCAGAAAAGGTTTTTAATAGCTTTATTGTCACATCACGCAATCAGATATGCAAGAGTGGAGCAGCTGCGCATGTGACGGTTCATGTGCAGAGTGGACCCAAAAGGCAGGAGACCAGGTGGCAGTTCAAACAGAGGTTTATTCAAAACCACGACTCAAAAAGGCCGCTTCAGGCAGTAGTACAGGCGGCGGTGGCTGGAGGCTTGCGGACTTGTCAGGGAACCTATGATAAAAGTCAATTAACAAGCTGGGATCCTGAACCAGGGAACGTGAAATCCAAGACCGTTCCTCAGGGCCGTACCCCTTTCAATCCACCAGAAACTGGTAGCCGCGGCAAACATCCAGGATGCGGTTGACTGTGAACGCTGGGTGGCCGTCGATGAGACGAGGAGGAGGAGGTGAGTCGGACGGGGGATACAGGTGTACTGCAGGGAGTCTCAGCTGGACATCGCTCGAGTTGATGATGCACTCAATGATATAGGGGCCGATGTAGCTGGGAGCCATCTTTCGGGACTCTGTCTGGAGAGGAAGGTCCCTGAAGCAAAGCCAGACCTGCTGACCCACCTTGTGCTCCAGGGCAGGGGTGCTGTGTTTATCAGCGATCGGCTGGTTCCGGGCAGCTGTCCGGACTAAAGTGGCCCGGGCCTCCCTCCAGACACGACGAGCAAGGTGGTAGTGGGCCTGGACTGAAGGGACAGCGACCTCTGTTTCCTGACTGGGGAATAGAGGTGGTGGAAAACCATTGGAGACCATGAAAGGAGACATACCCGTAGCAGAGCTGACCAGTTGTGGGTGCATTCCACCCATGGCAAGTACGTGGATCAGGAGGCTGGGAGATGTACCGCCACACACAGCAGCGAGGATTCCAGGCTATAATTTGCCTGCTCCATCTGACCATTTGATTGGGGATGATATCCGGACATTAAGCTGGTTGTCACCACCAGGGCTTGTAAGAAACCCCTCCACACCTGAGAAGTGAACTGCAGGCCCCGAGATAATCTCCTGGGGGATACCGTGTAGGCGAAAAACATGCTGGATAAGGAGATCAGAGGTTTCCAATGCTGAGGGGAGCTTGGGAAGTGGAACAAAGTGATTTAGAGAAACGGTCAATTATGATTAGAATAGTGGTATTACCTTTGGAGGGAGGGAGGCCGGTGACAAAATCCACAGCTATGTGTGACCAGAGGCGATGTGGGATAGTTAAGGGTTGGAGAAGACCCGCTGGTGCACGGTGAGAGGACTTATTAGATGGAACAGGCTGTGACACACTCCCTCGTGTCTGTGGTCATGGTCGGCCACCAGAAACACTGCTGGAGCAAGAAGATGTGGTGAATTCCGGGGTGACAGCCTACCTTGGATGCATGCCCCCAATGGAGCACAGGGCTTCCCATCGACTGGGGAACATATAGTCGTCCAGGTGGACACCCATCTTGTACCATTTCCCCATGTTGAGCCTCTTAGACACTCTGTTCAATTTCCCACCTGGCTGCTCCGATCACACAGGACGATGGTAGGATAGTTTCCTCCAAAGCCTCCTCTTCCTCTGGTGTGAAATGCCTGGAGAGGGCATCAAGCTTGGTGTTTCTTCAGCCTGGGCGGTAGAACACTGTGAAGTCAAACCTTCCCAAGAGGAGGGCTTATCTGGCTTGGCACGAGTTCAGTCGGCGAGCAGAATGGAGATAGACTAGGTTTTTTTTGTGATCAACTTTTTTATTGAGAAATGTACAACTATATATATGTTCTCATCAAATACATTATTTTATTCCTTAAAGGAGAATTCCGGCCATTTAACAAACATATCCCATCTGTTGGAGACCCAGGGAAGTTTGCCAAAGGGAAAATCGCAAGAAATTTTCATGCCCGCTGCGCAAAGTTGTCCAATTGCGCTGATTTCCATGAAAGCGGGCTCTATCGGGCAAGCGTTTAACCTTTCCTGAGGCTCTTAACGAGTATCAAAATACTTTTGACCGAATTGGCCGTGGTGTCAGTAGCAATACAATTCAACCCAGGGACTAACCATACCATTAGCTAGCACAGAAAAAAAATAAAACAAAAATAAATAATTAAATAAATAAATAAGAAATCAAGGTCAGTGGTGCTGCACCCTTTCTTTAACTAACTTGTATGCTGCTTCCCAGCCCTGCAAAGTCTTATGGCTGGCTCCGTGCATACGGGCAACAGACCACTCCATCAGGACAATTTCAAGAAATGAATTGGCCCAATGCTGCCAAGCCAAGGAATGTGGCGATTGCCATCTAAGGGCCAGCATTTTCTTGGCTGCTGTGAGGCCCGCCCATAGAATACGACTATGTTGTAGGGACAAATTTAAAGAAGACTCATCATTGAGCAAAAGTAAGGCTGGGGAAACAGGGATCCTGATCTTAAGAATATCACTTAAGTTAGAGATATTTCCCTCCAGAATCCAACCACACCGGGGCACTCCCAATAAACATGCAAGAATGACCCCTGGGCATTAAATATAGACTACGTTTTTATGGTCTGTCCAGGCAATGAACGGCGGGGCCGTCCCCTACAACCAGCGCCGCCACTCCTGAAGGGCCAAGACCACTGCAAGCAAGTCTTGGTTCCCCACATCATAGTTTTTCTCTGCTGCAGTCAGGCATCAGGAGAAAAAAGCACATGGGTGAAATCTGTGATCTGCAGGAGAGCACTGGGAGAGGACAGCCCCGACTCCAGAATCTGAGGCGTGCTTCAGTGCCTGGTTGTTGTTGAAAAACTAGTGAACACTGGTGCCGAAACTGAGAACAAGTCCCTAAGTGACCGGAAAACCTGGCAGGTGTGGGGGTGACAGAGAGCAACGAGTTGCCCCGTGATGCACCAGTCCTCCCTCTAAGATCTGTAATACCTGTGGCGAATTGCTGCAGGTTGTCCATAACTTGCCGGAGAGTGGATTCATGCTTGCTCACCACAGCGCCCTGCAAAGCGAGCACTCGCTTGAGATGGTCCATCTCTGGCAGGTCCATCTGGGTTCGTGTGCAGGGTGGACCCAAAAGGCAGGAGTCAAGTCAAGTCAAGTCAAGTCAAGTCAAGTCAAGTCTTTTATTGTCAGATACATAGAACAACAGAGTCGGACTGGGCACGGAAATTCTTAGGAAAGGACACCGTACAAAAGCTACCATAACAAGACATAACATGCCGTAACATGTCATGACGTAAGTACTCTAACAAAAACAGTAACAATTAAAATCATGTGATTTCACGTGGGGGACAATTTTGGGTAAAGTTTGGTGAGTTTTCGAATACGTTTAGGCATCCCCATTTGCGATACCGCGTAGAAAAGAAACGGAATAATAAAAAGCGGAATAATAGTGAAATCCTTCAGATACAATAGGCCTTCGCAGCGCTTAGCTGCTCGGGCCTAATAAATAGGCAATGTGGATACTACAATATACATTTTACGCTAATTACAAGAGCAATACTAAACATATAATACACATAATAGCCTATGCTAATCTAAGACCTATACTAACCTAGAACATAAGGTAAAATAAAAAATACAATATTGTGCAATATTGCAAGTTGCAGTGCAAACAGCAGTGGAGGTAGGCATGTGTAAAGTATAAAGTGTCGAGTGTGTAAGTGATGAGAGTGCATTATAGTCCATTTAGAAGCCTGATGGCCTTAGGATAGAAACTGTTCTCCATTCTGCAGGTGCGAGACCGGATGCTTCTGTACCGCCTACCAGAAGGCAGCATGGTGAACAGTCTGAAGGATGGGTGATGGCAGTCTTTTAGGATTCTGCCAGCTCCACGAAGACATCTTGTGTGGTAGATGTCCTGAAGGGTTGGGAGTTTCCTACCAATGATGCGCAGCTTTGACTACCTTGTCCGTGTGGGCAGACCAGTTGAGATCATGGCTGATATTAACCCCAAGGAACTTGAAGCAGCTAACCTTTTCTACTTCAGATCCGTTGATGTGGATGCTTCACCCCCTGCCGCCTTCTAAAGTCCACGATCATTTCCTTAGTTTTGTTGATGTTGAGAGAGAGGTGATTCTCCTGACACCATGTTGTTAGGGTGTCAACCTCCTCTCTATAGGCGTCATTGTTAGTGATGAGGCCCACGATGGTTGGGTCATCAGCAAACTTCACGATGAGGTTGGAACTGTGCGTTGACGCACAGTCATGTGTGAACAAGGAGAACAGGAGGGGGCTGAGCATACTCCCCTGGGGGGTGCCAGTGTTTGTGACCACTGTGGCTGAAGTGCGGTCGCAGAGTCTCACCACCTGTGGCCTCCCCGTCAGGAAGCTGTAGATCCATTTGCAGAGGGAGGTGTTTAGTCCCAGGTCTGCAAGCTTGGAGACGAGTCTGGAGGGGATGATGGTGTTGAACGCTGAGCTGTAATCAATGAACAGCATCCTCACATACGAATCCCTCTTTTCCAGGTGGGAGAGAGCAGTGTGCACTGTCAGGGCGATGGCGTCATCTGTAGACTTGTTGGACCGGTATGCAAACTGCATTGGGTCCAGGTGGGAGGGAGTGAGGAGCAGATGAATGATTTGACCAGCCGCTCGAAGCACTTCATGATGACAGAGGTCAATGCTATCGGGCGATAGTCATTCATGCTGGTGGCTTTAGTGTTCTTAGGCACAGGGACGATAGTGATGCAGGTGAGGAGTACAGATAGGCTGAGGGAGAAGTTGAAGATATCACTGAAGACCCCTGCAAGCTGCTCAGCGCACCCCCTGAGGGCCCTACCTGAAATGCCATCGGGGCCCGGGGCCTTGCGAGGGTTGACCTTTTTGAGGCACTGCCTCACCTCCGCTACAGACAGAGTAGGCATACTGCTGTCAGGGTCATCAGGTAGTTCCACTACAGGGGGGTTACTGGCCTTCTCAAAATGAGCGTAGAAGGCGTTCAGCTCGTCTGGTTGTAGTGCAGGAGACCAGATGGCAGTTCAAACAGAGGTTTATTCAAAACTACAACATCACATTTGTACACATGTCTTAAAACATGTAAAATGCCACCTACCAGGCTACTAGCCTCCAACTCTGCAAAAGCTAGCTGGCTTCCACCAGCCTACCAGCACCCACTGGCCCTGCAGCAGTTGGGATTAATCAGCCCTGCACCTGCTAGCTTTTACCAGCTCTACAGCTGCAGCTGCAGCTTTCTCTTTGCTGGTCATACTGACTTTCATGCGCTATTCTCTCCCTCTGGTGTGAAGTCTATACGGAGACAATGCATTGCTTGCTTTGCTTGTTCCTTCTGTGACTATCTAGGTTAGGGGTGCCCAACCTTTTTTGACCCAAGATCTACTTTTCAAGTAGCCAACCTCGAGATCTACCAGTCCAGGGTCAACATCGCAAACCCACACACATCATTTCCAGCCTGCAGTAACTAACCAAAACTAACCTTAATATGAACCAAACAGAAAAATAACCAGATACAAAACAGGTAGATCTCTGAGTTTGAAAAAATTCAGTTAAGTTCAAATCAATTCAATTAAAAAACTTTATTTATTATTTGGGCAATTAAAGGCACATAGAGCAGCTGGAAATCACTTCCTACCCTAGTGGGAGACCTGGCACTCGTAGTCAGGAGTAAAGGAGCTGGATGTAAGGCGTAGGCAGGCTGCAAGGTGGTCATCAGTTTGTTGATCTGTACAGTGTGAGAAAGCAGAAAGCATGTGTGTTGTCTCGCTAACAAATCCCATGAAGGCATTGAAAATATTGTCACCTTTGGTGTGTCCTTTTAATGGCAAAATGGTGAGTAGCTCTTCCTTGGTGCTCATGTCTTCAAAAACCATCCTGATGAAAACACACAATTGTGCCACATCCACTATATCAGTCGACTCGTCAAATTGGAGGGAAAAGCACGCACACGCGCCAATATCCTTCCTCAGTTGCTCTTCCACATCCACAGCCATTCCCTCACATTGCCTTGTGGTAGTATTGCGGGAGAGTTACACTTCTTTAATGGCCCTCATGATCTCTATTTTATTTTTAAAGTCGTCAAAAAGGCTATCCGCTGCCTCGAGAAAGGCTTCTTTCACAATTTTGCCATCTTTGAATGGCTTCTTGTGTTTAGCAAGAAGGTGACTGACTCGATAGGAAGCAATAGTTGCGGCCTTACCCTGGGTCTTCGGTTTGGTGAAGACAGACTGCCGTGCTGCAAGCTGTGCTTTCAAATCCCGCACTTTTGTGGCGCGTAAAGGCGTTTTTGCGGGGAAATCTCTCTAGTAGCTTCCGTGTACTGTTTTCAAATGCCGCTCCAGATTCCCTTTCTTTGCCAATGATATTGTTGCATTGCAAATCAAACACACTGGCTTTGAATGAGAATAAACAAAAGAATAATCTTCTTCCCATTCTGAGTAAAAATGGTAGGTCTTGGCGCGTTTCACCTCTGCCATGTTTACCTTTAGGACTGGTAACCGCTCTGATTGCTAGCTCAGGGCTCTCAAATTTTAAATGCAGGTAAGAGTGAGACACACCCCCACCCCCACCCCGTTGAGCGGGCCGGTTGGACGGGTCACAGGAGTGGGGGTCTTTCATTAATAATATCATCATAAGTGTTGTTGTTATACATAATTGCTCTGCTCAGAATCATGGGAGGTGTGCTTGTTTCCTGCCGTTTCCATAGCAATAGTGGTGTGCCAGAGAAATTTATTTTATAATTTCTTTTCAGCGTGAGAATGATTTCTAAAATTTTTTTACTACACCTCTCGCGGTCGACTTGGAACCGATCGACTCGTTGGGCAGTACTGATCTAGGACTTTACAGGCTCCCATAGGGTGTGCACACCAGGGAAGGTGTACTACCCCCTGATTTTTCCAAACCCTCAAACGGTTGCTTTGCTCAGTGGTCCAACTGTGCAAGCACTGTCTCTTTCTTACGTGGACTTAACTACAGTGAAGTAATTTTGACCTAAACCTAAATTGGGATTAGCATAAATCTTCATCTGATGCTTTCAAAGATATCTGTCTCACTCAACCTTACGCAGCTTGTTGAGAGTCTCACACACCCCATTCCAAAATTCCCAAATAAACCTTCACTAATTTACTTGTTCTTGAGTAATGCTCCACACAAGTAGTCTATGGCAGGTACTTTTGCTAACGATATAAGTGTTCCTAGAACTAAACCTAATTTTGTGATCTAATGTAACACGAAGGCATTTGTTGAACAGGGATTCCGTCATGACTTGTATGATTTTGACTGGGTATAACTTGAACTATGTAATGATGTACAGACTGCACGGGAGTTCTTCAATGAAGGTTTCTCCCTTTATTGTTGATAAACATGCTCCTGAGTTCACTCCTGAGTTATCCGAACTTCTGCGAAATAGAAATCTTGCTTGGGCTACGGCCAGAAAGACTGGATCCGAGGCTGATGGGCTCACTTTCAGGCAACTCAGAAACCGCCTAACTTTTCTTATCAAAAAAGCCAAATCTTTCTATCTCTCTGCAACCACAGAAAATTTATATGACCCCCACATTTTTTTGAAGGTGATTAAATCAATTTCAGTCGATGAGAATCATAGTGACCTCCCACCCAGCATAATTTACAACAACACCACTGTATGTGATATGGCTTCTATTCTTGACTGTTTTAACAAGCATTTTATTGCCTCTGGCTCCTTGTTCTCTAGTTCTTCTCCCCCAATTGATTCACCAGGCCCAAGCCCAGTTTCTTCCGTTATAGTTTCTGGTCTCATACCTGCTGATCAGCCTTTTTCTTTTACATTATTCTCAGTGGAATAAGTTCATAGAGCTCTTCTTTCTCTGGATATTACGCAATGTCCAGACCCAGAGCTTTTAGAACCTCAGTTGTAAAGCTAGCTGCTGACTCGATCGCTAAAACTCTCCAATATATTTTTAACCTTACCATCACTACAAATTGCATCCCTGCAATTTAGAAGGTTGCTCATGTTCATCCTCTTTTAAAAGGAGGGGACCCTACCTGTTTGAAAAATCATTGACCAAGTTCCAAGTTTGCATTTTGTCAAAGGTCCTTGAAAGGTTGAGAAATGATCAGTTGAAGGACTTTCTCTCCAAACAAAAAATATTCTCTCCCCATATCAATTTGGTTTCAGGAAAAAGCACAGTACCATTAGAGCCTACCTAAAAGTCACAAACGATCTAACAGTCACTTGACAACCAAAAATTCTGCACAGCCCTCTTTGTTGACTGTGGATCAAAGAAGGTATCTGTGTTGAAACAACGATTGTCGAATATTGGTCTGTCAAATCAAGCAGTTGGCTGACTGCTTTTAATCTTGTGGAATGTCAGTTTATAGATTGATAGATTGATGATCAGCTTTCTTTTAGATCTCATACAGAGAACCTGATCAAAAAATCTATCTTGGTTGCTGCGACCTTTCTTCCTATATTGGATTATGGCAACCTTCTTTATATGAATGCCCCTGCAAAATGTATGCAATCTCTGGACTCTGTGTACCATGGTGCCCTGAGATTTGTTACAAGTTGCAAAACGCTCACACTTTCTCTTGGAACATTTAAAAACCCTGTGAGTAACTTTGAATCAGCCTCATACCGTTCTTGCTCCTGCTTTACATGAAAGCCCCATTATTCAACTTTATTGCTCTGATCTGACTGTATTTGTTGTTTTTGTTGTTGTTTGACTTGCATTTCATGTGGCCTCTTTCATTGTTTGATTTAACACTCAAAACTTAATGTTTTAAGCTGCTGTCTTGGCTAGGCTTCCCTTAGGAAATATACCATTGTGTCTCAATGGGACTGACATGGTTAAATAATGGCCAAATAAATAAAAATAAAATGTAAGTATAGTCAAATTCACTGCACATATGTCTTCAGGTTACTTGAATGTTGATTTGGTCAAATGATAAGTCATGATTATAAAATAATAGTTATAAAAGTAGCAGTCTGGAAATGCTTGACAGACTGTCTGGAAACGACCTTGACAGATTTTCAATCACAATTTCTGATGTGTTGAGCCATCTGACAAAAAAACTAAAACAAAAAAAAAAAACAAGTGACTGAGAGCTGCCTATTTGGGAATCTAAGTGCCGAGGCTCATTTGAGTCTGAGTATATAAATGGCAGGAAAATAAGTCAAAAAGGAAAAAGGACTGTTGAGCTACTAGAATTCTATATCAAACAGGGAACGAATAACATTCCTCTCCAAAAAGTCCAGCATCTGGTCTCCTCAATTCCCAGATGTTTACAGACTGCTGTGGTACATAGTCCATCTAAACATTGACCTGTCACAACTTTTGAGGTGTGTTTCTGCCGTCAAATTCAAGATGAGCTAATATTTCTAAACCAATAGTAATCCCCCTCACTCTCTGCATTTGACATGTTCTCTACATTCTATTCTGGATTAAATATTGGTTTAAGAGATTTGCAAATCATTGCATCCTATTTTCATTTATACTTTACACAGTGTCCTAAGAAATTTGGCATTTGGGTGTTATTATAAAATATAAAAGAGGTTAATTTCTAACTTCAAGGTGGAATTCTGACTTTGTGGAAATAACTTAATTGGGTGAAAAGACCTTCACATTCCAGTATGTATTTTTCTTCACTTAAAACAGTTTGCAATTAAATTCACTTGTTGAGAACAGCTTTAAGTACTCAACAAAACACAAGTGGCCTATTTAAGGTATTTCAACAGACCTGTCCCATGGCAGACGTTATAACTTGTCACATAAGCAAAACCACTGGCAGACTAAATGATGACTGTTTCCATGAATTTCCCAGCAGGACATCCTCTAAGTGGAATGCATCCATCATTGATAGATTTGTACTTTCCCGACTGTGACATGCCAAAGTGTCTGCTGTATCAAAGCTCAGAGGTTTGGAACATAGCAAGAACAGTTCCACATCAGAGGTCCTACTCTTTCTCTAACAACATCTGAAATGCAGTATACACAGCTAAAGAACCACATGTTCTCTCAGCGGTTGGTGGCTAAAAACAAAGCTAAGAAAGAACATTGCACTTTCATCCATTTGACGGTAGTAGGCCCGAGTCAGCATTACAAATAAACGCTGTGTCTCTGGTTTTGTTGATGGCTGACTTTTTTTCCCAACTTGTTGACAATGAGGTGATAATCTGTCAGTGTGGTGCTTACAGTTTGTCACGTTGCCCTCCAGTTTCCGCACGGTCCAAGAAATATTGAAGTCCAAAGTCCTAACCTTAACCCAAATAAAAAATTGTCTCTGTAAACACCCTTTCCTTGCATGTTTCCTTTTAAAGCAATAAGGTTGTAGAGGCAGACATAATCTTTCATACACTGGTTTACATGACACTAGAGAAAAACAGTTCTGTTAGTCAGAACAAAAACTGGACTTTTAAAAAGAATGTAAATATGTTAGTCTGACTCAATTCATACAAATCTGAACTTCTCAAAACCAGGCTAATAGATCCACATAATGTAGTTAGAAGTCGAATTCCTCCTGTGTGTATACTGTTAGACTGCATGCTCCACCGTTCCCATCCAGTATACAGAAGAAGCCAGTAACAACAAAGACAAGGGATACTGTGCATCTATTTTTGAAAAACAGTCAAGCGTAAGTGCACATGAATACACAAAATACGGTACATATTTTTGTTGTTTCTTTTGTCTGATGGCTAAATGTGTCAGAAATTGTGACTGAAAGGCAACCCCTCTGCGTCAGCAGTTGGTTAAAACATTTCTAGAATGCTGCTCTGAATTAAAGATGCCTGTGTCATAAATTTGGCCATACTTACATGTACAATGACATCCTACAGAGAAAGTTAAAAGAAGCAGAATGTCTCGCCCCAGAAGGTTCGCACACATCTCACTTGAGTCAATTAATCAATTCCCCCCTTTTATGCTTTTATGCTTCTATGTATATTCCTTCAAGAGAAAGAATGGTTCAATTTAACTTTGCATGTTAACATATTCACGTACTGACTTCCTCCAGAGCTATAGCCACCCCTGTAGCTCACGAGGAAGTCAGTACATCTGCCAATATTCAAGAGCAGTCATCTGCCCACTGGAATGTCAATGGTTCGACTCCCAGCAGAACATGTCTGAAGTTTCTTTGGACAAGACACTGAACCACAATTAGCCTCTGATGCATCCATCGATCCGTTGAATGTTTGTGATCAAGAAAAAAAAAAACACTGTGTAGCCTCTGTAGCACAGTGTACATTGGAAAAACTGAGATGTACTGTATGAGTGTGTGGTGAATGTGGTTTGTAGTGTAAAAGTGCTTTGAGCGGTCAACTAGACTAGAAAAGCTCTATATAAGTACAGTCTATTATCATTCTGCAATTTGGTGTAGTTTTTGTTAAATGCTTATAAATGATGACATAGGGTAATATGCAAATAATTTAATTTGAAGACCTGGTAAGGACCAAATGATTATTTTTTATGTACAAAACCTTGGAACTGAAAGAGGATGTCCTTTCTTTTTCACATGACTGTACCTATGAGCTGAAACACCCTTATACAAATTAGTAACCCTATAATAATTGTTTTTAAATCATACACAAATCATGCGAACAACCTGAATCAGATGTGTATTTCTTCCTAAGCAGAAATGACTCAGTCACTCAAAATTGTTATGTAAGTCAGAACAGACATCATCCGTGTGTTTATATACAAATCACTGTTTAGTAAATTGAGAAGAGAATTGAATATCTGGAAGTTATGTTCCACATAAAAGAATGAGCCATGATTTCTCCACACAGTGAGATAAACAAGTCATTAACTTATGTTCAAATTTATGCAAGCCTCAGGTGGCCTGCCATTAACAAGCAGGCCTTGAAAGGACACAGTAGCGGTAATCTGATCATGCACACAATGCCAAATTTCTTTTATTGCTAAGTGTTACTAGAAACGTCTGCACCTCGGTGGAATTCAACAGGATTAATAAAAAAAGAAAGGAATAAACCTTGCTGTGCTATAATACAGTGAGCACAGTCAAAGAACACAGCACACGTTGTGCACTGAGACACATGAGGAATACAGTATAAGTTATCATAAACAATAAGCCTGTCGCGGCAAAGCCCTGGAGTTTTAATTCCTTCGAAAGAAGGTTATTGAACTTGTCGTTCAATGTTGTTTTCTGTCAGGGAGAGTCACCACGAAACCCAAGTCCAAAAATAGGCTAACATACCTTTTGTGGAATATTAGCACGCCAATGCTAATGATCTGCTATGAAACTAAAGCTTCTGACTCATGATAGTAGCTCAGACGATAAACACTGAAAGCACTTTCTTAGAACAGGCTTACCACAGCCCTATTCAACTTTATGCTTTGTTTTGTCTTTGTCTGACGAGACTTGAGATTTAAAGGGGGCTAACTTTTTGTTTGAGGAGTATAAAAGACTCAAGATAAGTTTCAGAGACATAGGCTCCTGCTGTGTGTGTGTAAAGTCTGGAAAACTGTGGCACTTTGGGTGTTAGTTTAGTGAAGAACATTTGCCGAACACGCAGTAGAGTGAAACTCATAACTGTAGGCTGTCTTATAAGTACATGTGGCTTTGAAGCTCAAAGCCTGGAAATAAATAATAATAAAAAAAAAAAAAATCAGTCAGTGAGTCCAGAGATTGACTGAAGCCTGAGAGAAATTCACCCAAAAGCCACCTCCCCCGAGGCTCAAGTCTTTTTCAATGCAGCAGAGCATGACACACCAGCAGAGGCATTTTAAAGGTTCCTCCAAAGTGCGAAATAACAACTGGGGGTCTCCCATAATAGTTAAGGCAAACAAAGTACCCTGACCTGCACAAATGTGAAATGCAGGCCAAGCCTCTAAGAATGTCAACATGGCAGCCGAAAAGCATCAGAAACATGCACCGATCAAACACCACACACACACACAAAGTCCACATAAAGGCTTGAAGGAAGTGGTGGGAGTAGATAAAAAGGAAAGAGACACAATAGACACAATGGAAAAGCACAAACAACATGCTCATTTTTCTAAGTACACACCATTCACTATTTAGCAAACTGTATTGATAGTTTATGGTGGCCTCATCAAAACACTGTATTCCGCTACAACAGCAAGGCTTGTTGTTTGTTTTGTTGTATATATGGCCTAATCTTGCCTATTTATAATGGCACTGATACAGTGGTCCCCCCACTGGAATGTTAATCTTCCTAAGGGCTTTGGTCAAGAGTCCAGTGACCCAACCAGCGAACGCCACACAACTGAAAGGTCGATCTGCAGCGCAAGCTGGCTCTTTAAGAAAGATGCAGCTAAAGCCACAGGAAAGGAAAGAATTGCTGTCCAGTTACATTTTTTAAAGGCAGCCTCATAGTGCAGTGGAACCACATAAGCCCATGAAAGAGCCAGAGATTCCAGTAAAATAGAGCAAACTGTGAGGAAAGAAAGCTGTGGAGGCCCATCAGCAACGTTCACTTTATAACAGACAAATAGACTATCACACATTCAAATGGATTTGAGCACCCTCTGGACATGAACTCTTGGGTATTGACAACATCAATTTTTATTGTGGCTTTGGGAGCAGAAGAGGGTCAGGCTGTGTGGATCCTGTCAGACATAAAGTGAAAGTGTAGCACTAACATGAAGTTGTGGCGTTTTGCTAGTAAAATTTTTATTAGCCACACATGAATAGCTGAAGACTGAAATATCTAAGGAACAACATGATGTTTGGCAAATACAACGATTGTTACTAAAGGATGAATTTTTATTACTTTATCTGTAGCACAACCATCATGTTGACTTATTCTTCTTGTGATTTCTTAACTTGATCCCCTACCATTATTAAGTGTTTTTCTCTAATAACTGACAGTGTTAGGACATAAAAACTAAAATAGTGAACATGTTGAACATTGTGCTTGCTAGATATCAGCAAGTTAGCATTGAAACTACTGTCTCATTTCAGATTCTTATGCTCATATGTATAATTCTAAACTGTGTGTAAATGTATTTACTTGTTTTGTACGCACATTTTGACAGGGTTGTGTTTGTGTCATATTGTATAATGTAAGTTTTGTAGCTTACATAAAAAAATGTATTGAAACATCTGACGACAAACTGACACTTTTTGCAAATATGCACTACTTGTCAAGCCTACAACCACGTCTATCTAGTACTACAATGAAGAAAGTAATTCATCATGCATTAACAAAATATACATGCAACACTAGCAGATAGACAATTTCTTCTTTATTTAGCTAGGTAGCACTGGCATCACCATACTGTTGGCTAAATAGTGTTTCGATAGTGTTTTTTTTTGGAAGTGAGGTTGTGTGAAGTACTTATGAGTAGTTAGTACTTTTAGTAAATTTAGAATTCCAAACTACATGGTTTGGTTTATAAATAACATCATTACATTATTTTTACAATAACCATACCTTCATGTATACGGTTTCTACACTTCAGATCCAGATGCTCTCACGAGAGGTGGCATATTCCTAAATGTAATAATAGGTTGTATCGACCTGAATGAACAAATGTTGTCAGGACAGTCTATAACAAGCACAGAAGCTCCTCTTCTTGCCGTCATACCTTTTCTTCTTAATACACAGGTGTGGAGATGAAACTTTCTCCACTGAAAATCTAAATTGGTCTACGGACTTGAAAACCATGAATCTGAGCTGAACATGGATTATATGACATTTTAACTAAATAGAGAATCAGACTCCCTGATTATTAAGTCCTATGCTTTTTACAGCATGAATAAGTTTGCTATAAGTGTGCTTAAGATAATTTGGTGACATCTGATTTAAGATATCTTATCTGGAAATATTAAAGATTAATTTCGGAAAGGTTTGGATTTGGTGAAGGATTTTATTTAAGAGATAAATTTGGCCAAAATTTCACAGGGTGTTTCTGTATCTATCTGTAACTGTCAAGAGGAATTGCTTTCAGAAGATTTATAGCTAACAAAGAAGGGATGTGGGCAATATTTTTTGCATTCAAACATGATGAATACCATTCTCCTTCACAACCTTCGCCCTTCCTTTCAGCTAAGCTGAGTTATAGTTCAGATTCTTCTTATATCTGGTTTGTGTCACGGATCACGTGGTTTGTGAGGCCCCTCATTTATTCTCAGTCTTATCACTCACGCAGCAGCCTGGTCAGTATCTCGCGCCAGCCACATGCTATTTGAAAGGTACAGTAGCCATATGGCAGCCTGCATCTGCTGTTAATGAGCTGCAAGGCTTTCAGAAAAAGTGCAGTTTGCCTCCTGTCACCAAACAGATGTCACCATCTCTAGATTTGATTAATATATACTTTTGTTCTACTAAGTTTTCATGAAAAAAGTTCAGAGGTCTGGAAATCCACTTCTACTAAGCCATAGTGAACTTTCTGTGTTTCTGATGCACAAACTTTTTAAATGGTCAAATACATTAAGGAGGGGTTACTTGCTAAGAACAGCAAAGAAAAAAAAAGACAACCTTAATAACCACTTTACCACAATTTGACCTCTTTATGCTAGAAGTGGAAATGTACTTTATGGTGACACCTGTGTCATTTAAATTATGTCCTGTGGTAACATAAATACTGGAATTAAATATTAAGTAACTAAATATCTGTTTAACATCATGTGCGTACTAGCAGTGGCTGTACACTTGTGTTATGGTTTCAGTTCAGTATGCCTGGTTCTGCTCTCAGTGGGGAGTTGCAGAGTCTGTCACAGAGCAGCTGGGAGAGCTGATCTTATTAGTGGGCTGTTTAGGCGTATTGCTGAGCTGGGCATTCCTCAGTGGAGGAGATGCACAGCTTCCAATGACTACAAATGTTACAGTTAATCAGCAGAACAAAGGAAGTCACAAAAAAGGAAACAACCCACAATAAAGAATCTCACAAATTTGATCAGGAGAAAAACAAAACAACTTTGATTAACATAGAACCGACATTTGGAGTTCAGTAAATATTTACAAATGTAAGTGAATACACTTTCATGTGAAAATGTATTGGAATGACATGGAATCTGAACTGCCATTGTGTGCACTGTTACCGAAAAACTGCTGAGACTGTAGCTGACTATTTTTAACTTTTTGGCATGCACTGTATTCTAATTTTGAATACAGATAATAACAGGAAAAAAAAAAATAGAAGGGAAAATTAAGTGCAACATAAATCATGGTATGAAGTCAAACTCTCTTGGCTCTGTGAGTACTGCAGCATCAATCACACCTTGCTAACAGACTCCTTATCCACCAGATAAGGAGTTGCTACTATTTGTAATGTGTGCCTATGTGTGTCTGTGTGTCATCCACTTCTCAGATTGGAATCTGCCACACGGATCAAAACGGAAACAGAGCAGACAGGGTGATTGTTTAAAGATTGAATATGATGATGAGGAATGAGGCAAGGGCACTTGCCATCATTACACACAAACACATCGACAAGGCTGCTGACACCCACGAACAAACGAATTTTTAAAAGAAAGTTTTCCAGAATGAAATGCAATGAAGTATGTTGGTAAAACTGTTACACTAAAATATTCTGAATATACCACATTAAGGTAGAAGAGGGGAAAATAACTGAAGACGAAGTTTTCAACATCTATCTGAGATTACAAGAATTCCTATGGTAATAAATGAACTTAAATCAATCTCTGCTTGTCTTGTATACAAACACACACATGTATGAACAAGGCATTTGGGCCAACCAAGTAGTTTTAGCCTGAACTTGATTCGGAAAATGTGTTGTCCAACCTTAACCAAGTATTTGAAATGGCAAACTCTCTGTTTCCTCCAGATCCGTTTGTTACTGGTTCTGCCTCCAAAGCCATAGCCAGAGTCGATGGTGGCATCTGTAGTCGGTGCTTTTGTTTCCAACAGATGTATTGCAGCATTTTTCAGAAATGTCACAGCAAAAGCTTAGCTATTCACTCATCGAAATTAGGCAGCTGGTCTCTCTCTAATGTAAGCTATGTTAACCAGCACAGACTAGACAGTCAGACAGGAAGTCACACAAGGGAACACCAGTAAGAATGTGGTCCATATTCAAAATTAAACACCCTGTGTAGACTCCCAATTGTATATCACATCACTACATTTGAATAACTTGTGCCATAAGTCCTGAAATCAACCAAAATCATGATAATGAGAAGGCCTTGTATGACACCATAACCATTGTTTTTATGAAGCACAATACCAGATAGGACCAGGTGTAGAAACGATCTGCTTGAGTTTGGGAGTAAGATTGAGTTACTAAATACAATCTAATACACCCTCATGTGACTTGTACAGTCAGACAGACAATACAGTCTGTGTCTGAGACACTCGTGGCATGGAATTTAGCTTGATGGATGCAACAATGTAACCAAGTTAAGTTAAAACAAGAGTCAAAGCTTGGGAAAGAACGTATTAAACAGCAAATTAATCTGAAACGACTAAATGGATGGGAAAATAAGTCGTGCAAAAAAACAAAGCAGCTGTTATATTGCACTCAAACTTCAATGTTGCTTTTCATAGCCTTCGATTCTATTCCAGGTTCCATGACTCCATATTTCCATGTTCCATGACCATGTTCTTACATACATACAGAACATACTATAATGACTTTTGCTGTCAGGGTAATATAAATTGTTGGAAACATCCATATCTATATGGTCGTTTAGACCTAAAATGTGCTATATCATCTGTTTCTATGAGCAGCATTTAACTGTCTGTACATACAACCATTAGTTGTTGGAGGAATTACTGTGTTGGACATTTCAATTGAGGGTATTACAAAATTTAGGAATTAAATGACCATTAATGCAATCATTAATGCCACAGAGTGGTGAGTATGTAGCAGTGTTGTGCAGCGTTACTTTTTAAAGTATCTAATTCGATTACAAGATCATATCAAAAGATATTCTAAAAAACTGTTAAATGCACTATGTTACTTGCTGAGAAAAGCTATTTGTTAGAGTACTACTGTGCTGTGCTTGTACTGTTTGTCATTCTTTGTGCCATTTGCCAGAGCATATCTACCTATCTGTGAGTGTACTGGCTCCACATTGTACGCATGGTGTATAATCTGAGGCTTGCAGGCTAATGAAAGGAAAGTTGGACCTGGTCCCCACTTTACATACTTTATGGCCACAATGTTTAATAGTAAATAGGAAAATCAAATCTATGAACCTCAATATATACAACCTAATATGTTGTGGGGATTTATTGACGAAGAAAAGATTCCAACTCTGAAGTTGTTGGTAACATCATTTTCACCGCATAACCTGAAACAAGGTCATTCATTTTCCTCAGAGTGGTTGCTTTAGTTTAGTTATAAGCTAACCGTTTAAGCTGTGGCACAGCACAGGTGTTGTAGCTTTACTTATCCTACAAGTGCTTCTTCGAATCTGATGTTGCTACCAGGCACTTTATCACCTGGGTGCAATATGTATTTCATTGTGATGTTTTTGTTCTTTTCTCCCACAAATTCAAAATAAAACAAGAAATTCCAGGACATAGAGACTGTCCTCTCTGCTGTCTCGCTGAGTTAGCTGCACATTTTCTTGAATGCTTCATTTATACTTGCCGTCTCCCACCCTTGTGCATTATGCACCAAAACTGATGCCACAACAGTTGGCACTCCAGACGCTTTTGGTGTAGTTTTGACCGGCCATGCACATCTGAGATTTTTTGTTAACCTGGTGCGTGCTGTGCAAACGGCGCTTTTGAAAAACAGGAATAGCTGCCGGGAACAGTGTGTGTTCCTTATTTGAAAATTAGACATCGAAAATTAGATATATGAGATATAACATATTTGACATTTTAAGAAATCAACATAGAAAAAAATAGACCCACTGTTATAGCATCAAATATAGCCAGATATCAGAAACTCGAATTCTTCCCTAAAGGAAACCATTTATAATCATAATGAAAACTGCCATCAAGAAAATTTCTGCTGAAAAACATTCGATTACAGGAGAATCAATTGGACACATTTTTTGTGTGTTATTTTCTTAATTTAACGTTTTTTTTTTTGGTGCCTTGCCTTTGTTCGTTGCAGTAAAGACTTCCACCTGTTCACAAGAACTTAATACTTGTGGATAATATTTCTTTAATAATGTTATTCAGCTGTAGGACTGCTTGGCAGAGTTGAAAATGAATTTCACCGCCAATCATGCGGTTTCAGTGGAGTGTAAAAGCGAAAAAAATAGTGTGAGGTAAAGAGAGGGGGGAGTGTGCGCGGGCGTGCACACGCGATCAGTGAGAGCGAGAGAGAAAGAGAGAGAGAAATAGAGAAAGAGAGTGAGTGAGAGACCCTGAGTTGGCACGAGTTCTTGGAGGACTGACAGGAAACTTTGCTGTCGTTACTCCGCTAGTCAGCAGGCAGTCAGTCTACAGCACCATCGCAGTTTACCGCCTGAAATGCCCTTAACTGGACACTACTGGACCTTCTCATGATGTGAAGCAATGGCTTCATACCTTCCTTAAATTTACAAACAACTTTTGTGTATTTCACTTGGACAAACTGTGGACCTTAAATGACAGTAATTTGTTTTTAACCCAGGGTGGACTTAATGATGGAGACTTTTTTTTACTTGCTTGCCTTCGTGTTAACCAGGGTTTGTTCGGGTCTCGGATATGCGGAGTCCAGTGTTCAGACAGGTCAGAGAGCCGCGAGCAGACACAGGTAAGCTTGAGGGGAATTACACGTGCGTAGATGTTATCAACCTGTGGCTCCACTTCGGCTGGGGTTGGTCAGAAATTGAAAAGAGCTTTCAAGAACCGTCAGCGTTTGATAATTTAAAGAAAAATGATGGATGAAGAAAAAGAGTTCAAACGTCTCGGGGCAATACGTCGCTATTAACGTACTATGACGTCATTTACGCATGAAACAATTAATTGATTAGTCACTGATAAATTCGTCTAGCTGCTTTTCTCTCTCATTATATCGGCATAAATGTTTTCCTTGATGTCTTGTTATCACGTGGATAAACAGATAATGCAAATCTTTTTCTAACGTTTTTCTATCGAAAAATAAATGAATGGATAAAAATGTTGTGTGTTGCCTTTCGCATGCTCTTTTTAGACTGCATTTAGTCAATAGAAGTCAAGCAGAAAGTAACTTTTGAGGTGCGCATGGACAGAATTTGGATTTTCATAGGAAATATCTTATTGAAGATTAGATCTGTTACTCAGTGAGGGATCTGAACCGGGAGGAATGGATGGGTGGGTGGGTGGATGACGGTGGGATGATTCAAGGGGCCCACAGCTGAACAAGGCTTACAGGGATTACAAATATTTACTGTTCCAGAGCCTCAAGTGTAAAGATTTCAGGAGGTCCAGATTTTCTACCAAGGCTCCCAGTATCTTTATCTGTGGGGCATTTATCATTCTGCCCAAGAGGATTATAGAGACAAGGAGGGATAATTATGCTTTGCGGGGAGTAACAAACTGCATGGATTATGAATGTTAGACGCTGTTAATCCTCAAGACTGATACTGATCAACAAGTTTAATTTTTATTCCAAGTTTGTCTTAAACTTTACACTTGACTGCTCAAAAGGATGCCCAACCCACCCCTAGTCTTTCTTCTAACACACACAAACCCCAAGAGACCTTGGATCAGTGTTTCAGCTACTAGTATATTGACCTCCTGTTTGGAACAGTGAGGAAATCATTTAGATCTAAGTGACTGCTCATGAATAGCCACTTGTACAGCAAAACCCATACTTGCATGTCTTTATTGTGCCGTTGCAGCTCCATCCTTGTGTCGAGGCTCCACGTGCACGCGTGAGTGCACGTGTGTGACAGTGACTTGTTGGTGTGCTCCCAAATCAATAAATGAGCACATTTGAGGAAGGTGGATGACTGATAATGTAGATGGTGTGCATGTGTGAAGATAAAAGAGCTCACAACAAAATGTCAGAATGAATGAATGACAGATATCTTCCATGTGGTATACATCTGCTTGCATGCCTGCATGTGTTTGCACTTTGTGTGTGCGCATGTGTATGCAAGGCAGGCCAAGCTTCTGGGAGTTGAGCTCCTGCAGTATGGGTGTCTGTTGGGTTTCTCTCCACATTACACTACAGTATGCTGCTGCTGCTTCTGCTGTTGCAGTGGCTGCCTAAGTGATGAGATGTGGTCAGCCTGGTGGTGTACGAAGAAGATGAACTTTTGGCAGCTGTGGTTGAGAGAAAGTGGGAGTAACATATCGAAGGCAAAGCTAAAGGCTGAATTGATTAAATTAAAGTGAAATATAGTAAATCAACTATACATAAATTATGAGAAGATAAGAAATAGCTTGAGAGAGTGTTGAAAAGGTGAATAAGTTAGAAGAAGACAGGAACATGTTCTGGACAAGAGAAAACTATAAAAAGAAAAAAATATCTGGAGTGAGAACAAGCAGGCATGACTATGAAAACGATGAAAACACTACAAAAGCCAGGGAGGAGTGACACGACAAGAGAAAACGCAGATGGGACGAAGAGGGGGCCTGGGTTCTTAAATGCTTTCCCCCTGCTGAAACCAGTAGGCCCTGAAGAAGCCAGCATGACTGGTTTGTGACGTACACACACATACACACACAAAGTGACACATCAGAGGGAAGAATGCACTGGCCCTTGGCGATTCAGTTTGCCCCTCTGACATCTGTTTGAACTCAATTGATCTGTTTTGACAGATGTGTGAAGTATTCTGAAAGTGGTAAAGGCTGTTGAATAAAGTGAAGATATACAGCAAAGGTCTCATGAGGCGGGGATCAGGAGGACCCAGAGCTGTCCGATACATCTCTTGCCAAAATTTCAGGTCTGCGCGTCATCCCCAAAGGGAAGAGCCAGTGTGTTTAAGTTGCAATGCAGGTGGACTACTGACATGTTTTGGGTCTTTCAAAGTATAATGGAGGTACTGGATCACCACAGGAAGGTAACAAGGAACAGGCTTAGGCTACGGCTACACGAAAACGAAACGAGTTTTTTTTTGAAAACGGGTTCGAAAATTCTTGCGACCACACGGAAACGCGCTGCTGTCCAAACGAAAACGATGAAACGATGCAGTACACACGCCACTGTGTCACGCCACGCTGTGAGACAATAGAGAAGTGTTAAAATTGGCTCCCAGCGTCAACGTGTGACTGACGCAAAAACGTTTTAGCTGTAACAATGGAAACGAAACGAGGCCGTTTTCAAACTTTCCCACTCTGGAACCCGTTTTCAAAAACTATCGTTTTGGGGTAGTGGAAACGCCGGCTCCGTGTGGCCGCGACAGCGAAACGATAAGAAAAAGTATCGTTTACAGTGAAAAACGTTTCCGTGTAGCCGCAGCCTTATTTGGCTCACTTGCACTTATCATAATTATCTTCCCTTACACTTATTTGAATTAGCTTTGAAGTTCTCTATTCAGAAGCCATGATGTAGACACAGGACTCTTGTGCAGTCATTGTAGTGCCACATCTTCAGGAAAGTCTTATACATCAGGATATGATAGTTATGTTGCGAAATCTCCTTATGCGGCATATGGCTTTGGATTTCCATACTTCACACTGAACTACTGCAGTTAAATTCTTCAGGAAACCAAGCATTTTTTTAAATTTATTTTTTATTTTTTTACAGAAGCTGCTTGATTTGAGAAAAAAAATGAACTAATCAGTGTCATGTACAGGATTCCTGCATAGACCAAAAGTACAGAATGGAATATACTTGAGCATTTTAAAGAAGAAGTATGGAAAAAAAATTGTCTTTACCTCCAATATTACCTAAAAGATAAATGTCAGATTTTCTAAAAATTGAACTGATCAAACATGTGCTTTCAACCTAGATTGCATATGAAAGATGGTAGCTAACACCATGATGTCATGTTGTCACTTGGATGCGTTTTGAGTTACTGAAAATACACTGCAGGCTGCTGTGCCTCAGGTGTAATAAAGCGTTGCCTTATCACAGGGTTCAGAGTTAAGCTAATGGCCTCTCCATAGGGGCGGCAATGGCTCAGTGGTTAGAGTGAGTCGCCAAATAACTGTTGGCAGTTCGATTACCACTCTCGTCACTCAAAGATTGGTGAAACTGACATCTGGTCCACCTCCTTGCCACAGGCCGAGGTGCCCTTGAGCAAGGCTGTACCCCCATGCTCCCCGAGCGCAGTGATTGGTTGCCCAGTGTATGGCATCTGTCTCTCTCAGTGTGTGACCCTGTGCATGTGTGTGACGTATTAGGTGACCCGTGTCGCCTGAAGCCGAGTTCAGGGGGCGTTGCCTAGTGGCAGAGCGTCACACGAAACACATAAAATGCTGGGCGTGTACAATGACGTAGGCACAAGCCATGCGTCGGAGGTAGGGTTAAATACTACCGAGCTGATTGTCCGAGCAGTTTTCACTGGTCCCGCTGGCTGTTTCGTTTGCATCTTCGATCTCGGTGGGGCTGACAGATGCTGCGCTGGGGACAGGAGACGGTGGTGTGGGAAGAGGAGCGGGTGCGAGCTCCATGGTGCCCTGAATGGCAATGGGTTGGCAGAGTGGCTTCCTCCCCAGATGGTGTGGCACATGTCAAAATATGGCCAGTCCAATCGCCCTCTGCCACTCCTGCCGTTGTGGTCATTAACCGCATGGAACTTTTTCCTCATGGCCTTTAGTTTGTTGGTCACTCTCCCATCTTTCTCGCCAGCTCTTCCAGCAGAGGTCCATCTTTCACCATCCCCGAAATGTGGCGGTAAATAATGTCCTCTGCTCGGAGGCTGAGGAGCTCGCGGACCTCCTTGTCTCCCCAGTTGGCCATCTTCAAAAATGTCTCGAACTTGATGTAAAACAGAGTGAAACTTGTCCTCACCTGTCGCTGTTGTTCTGAATCAGCTGTCCGTTCTGTCTTTAAAACTCCTCACGTCACGCCACGCCCACGTCCGACCCGCGTCAATTGCTTTCACATCAAACTCGGCTCGGCAAAAAGACTAGGGTCCGACGCGGGTCGAAAGGCGAGTCGAGTTGACACGGCAACCCGGGTCGTCAGTGTGAACGTAACAGCGGACACGCTAAATTCGCGGATTAAACGCAGGTTATTCCTCAGTGTGAAAGGGCCTCGATGTTGGACGCCCGATGTGATCGTCCATGATTAATATCACCATCATGCAGACCATGAACACGGTGGCCTCCCCGCTCTCCATATTAGCTCCTTGGTGGTGTTTTTTCTTCTCTCCTTACTTTTACCGAGTTTTGTTTGTTTTGTTTTGTTGTTGAATGTGGCGCTAAACGGCTAACGTAACACGTCACTGACGCAGACGGCTGCCCGCGCCGCATCAGTCCCGACCTGGTCCCGACTCATGTGCGAATGCAGACTGAAACAGTTCCGCTGTTGAAGGACAGTTATCAGAACGAAATTCGAGTAGGACAGTTCTGATAACTGCGTTCTTAGAACGGCTCTGTCCGAAAGCGGCTATTGTCTTCAGCAATGATATTCTGACTTGTAGTCAGTGGAAGCCAGGAATCAAACCATCAGCCTTTCAGTTGGCAGACAACTACTCTTCCTCCTGAACTACTCCTGCCCCTAATACTGTACAACGCCTTATCAATTTGAAGACTTGATTCTTGTCATTAATATTTAAAACTCATTAGAAAAACACCCCCTGCTGGCCATTAAAGAGACTGCAGGTTAAGAAGTACTTTTGCATTGACTTCACTTTTCAGATCTGGAGCCTAGATCCTTCTTTTATGTACAATTTGTGGATTTTCATGATGGTAGGAGTAGGCAGCCAGGCCCACCTCTGTGTGGGAGACGATGAATAGCCACTTATTGGGAAATTTGAGTCTGAAAAAGTATAGAATTTTTGAAAAAGATCATTTGTAAGAGTCCTGCATGTAGAAGTAGTAGTTGTAAAAAAGAAAAGTGTATAAGGAGACCTAAGACATTGTTACCTCATGTATTTGTCTTATTCAGGCGACTAAACGAAAAGATAGGTTGGATAGGTTAGGTAAGCTTTGCTCCTATTCCCTCATTATTATACAGCAAGCTCATATTTTCCCTGCCACGACTTGGCACGGGTATTTAAGTAACATTTTTTTTAGCCATAACAGGGGGCTTAGCCTAAGCCAGCTGACATTGAGCAAGAGGCAGGACACACCCTGGACAGGTCACCGATCCTTTGCATACAACTTTTGCTGTTCATGATTGAGACCACTTTATTGTTTTCTGTGGTCTGTATTACTTATAAATAATATATATAATAAATAATTCCATAATATCAGCCCGATCTAAATACTCAGGCTAACATTTAAACTCTACTTGACCAAAACAATGGGCAGGTTCAAACCAAGAACCTTCTTGCTGTGGATAAACAGTGCTAACCACAAGCTGCAATAAAATGCCTCAGTTTGGCAGTCCAGGGATCAAACAGGGGGAGTGACTCTGGCAGTATGTGCATAAACTACTTAGCTATTTACTACCCTGCATTGAAAGCTCACGAAAAAAATTGCATTAAAACAACAAAAAGAAAAAATCACAGATGCATGAGTTCATTTTTTTTAAGGTACTTAAACAGGGTGCAGTGCAGCTGTAAGAAACACACATGTTTTTCTTCATTTTGCTTTCTACTTACATGCATGCTTAGTGTCACCAAGTTCATGTTGTTGAAAGGAACTGTGGGAAAAGTTGGAGCAGCAACTTGGAGACAAGAATTAGTTTTGACAAGTCAATAGAGGTTGCCATTCTGGGCACAGGGAGGCAACAACTGTCTGTAATTTAGCTTCTATTAAAATTGCCCCTGAGCAAGTTAATAAACCCCAAGTGGCACCAGCAGAATTAGAGTGTGCTTACTGTCCTCTGTTGTGGTTGCTCTGGATTTTACCATCAGTGCATAAAGAACTACATGAAAAATGCAAGTCATTGAAAAGGCCTGCGTATTTGCCTGAAAAATACCATCTAACCACACGTTTAAGATATCACATTTACAGCTGCCAGTGTCAAGATCTATACATGTTATTCAAAATTTCATGACTTTTTATTAGAAAAATGAAGTGACTATACCTTTTTCCAATAAACTGATGCACAAAAAACCTCATAAACTGATTGTAATATATAACAATTATATTCAAAAATAAACAATGGCTGTGACAGGATATGAGTTTTATCTACTTTCGTGTGATCCACGTTTAGCTTAGTGGTTGATAATGTCAGCCAATGTGATCCAGACTGAATTATCTCAATTTACTGGGTGGATTTTTTTTCCTCAGGACCACCATGGAGTTGAAATTAGTGGTTTTGAGTGAAATGTCCGAACATCTATTACATCAATTGGGACATGTACGTCACTGCAGACATCTATCCTCCCTTGAGGGTGAAATATCTTCAGATCAAATTTTTTAACGACAATATTTGAAAAAAAACAACAACACCATCCAAATCCATACCAAGGTACCAAAGTAATCCCTCTCAGTCACGTCTTATGACCCAATAAAAATATGTGTTGATGTATTTTCCGCAGAGAGACAGCAGCCATTGACTGAAAAAAAACGATCAGTTCAAATCATAAACACATACACTCTCATTCTGTCGGCAGAAAGTGGACTTTCACATTACAAAGCATCTTCTCAAAGGGTTACACAGAGGTGTGGACAAATAATTTGTGCTTTTAGACCATATCCACTGTAAAACAAATGGTAAATTACGTTTTTTTTTACTCTCATTTAATGTTTTGTTCTGTGACATGCAGCAGTCTGCTTTTCACTTACTTGAGCAACGTTGTTGATGCTTGAAGATAGAATTTTAAGATAGCATATAGATGTTAGCATTTACTGAGTAACCAGAGGCTTTGTATTTTAGTTGGATGTTTAAATCTTACCATTTGTTTTATTTTATTTGTTGTACTTTCCTGTATTTAATGCCCTGGTGGAGTCATTATTGAAGTTTACATAAGAATATTTAAAAATCAAGTTGCATTTAAGTTCCACCTCTAACATGTTAACTGTTTAGACTGAACAACCTAAGTTTCAAGTGTAGTTACAACTCCATGGTTGAGATGAGGATGAGTAATAGTTGCTCAAAAGACATACATGAAAACTGCTGGTCGTTTAAAATGCCAGTGTATTTGCTTGAAAAATAAAATAGCATCTAACCATACTTTTAAGATATCTACCAGATATCACATTTACAGCTGCCAGGGTCAAGATCTAAACATGTTATTCAAAATTTCATGACTTCTTATTACAAAAATTAAATTGATATTACCTTTTTTCAATAAACTGATGCATAAAAAATGTCATATATTGATTTAAATACTACAATTGAATTACATTCAACAATAATCAATGGTGTCAGGACTGGAGTTTTATCTCCTTTCGTGTGCTCCACTTTTGGCTCAGTGGTTGGTAATGTCAGCCAATGTGAACTTGTTTCTCAGTTGTAAACAAGTTAAGAACGTTAGGATTAGCGCTATCTAATTTTAAAAGGTAACCATAATCATTACATAGCTATTTATTTCCCACAATGTACTGTAATGTATTATGGGAAAAAAAATCTGGTCACATAAGGTTGTTCGACTACACCAAATTATACCACTACGTTTTCATGCTATTAAGACTATAACAGGATTGTTCTCTTCTCAACCAACCCATGGAACATATCCAGACTCACTTTATCTGTGTGGGAGTTTCTGCATTCTGTTAATTAGGTCAGTAAAGAAACTCCTTACATATGGTAATGCAATGGGAAAAGGGATGTTTTCCCAACTCCGCCATTGTGACCTAATTACCATAGTTTCCATCATGCTTTGCATTTGATATCTTTATTTTTTGAGGATACATGTACAGAACAGTGAAGACACTTGAATTTTCTCCCAACAGTCAACACATCCCACCACAGAATAGAACAGTTTTAACTGTAAACCTCCTCTCAAGTCAAGGACTATTTTTAATAGCGTGACAAGACATTTGTTCTTCAGAACAGCCAGTAAAGTCTAAAGCTTATGGTCTGTACTATTTAGGGCAGCTGTGATTTTGAGGCTTTGAGAAGACTTACGGTTCAAACATAAATACCCCCATAAATGGCTAAAAGGGAGACACAAAGACCCCCCTGCAGACCTCACAATACTGACGTATTTGAACAATTCTACTAAAGCTAATGGATGTATCATGGACACTTTCTTTATATCCTCTTGACCGGCAGGCTAAACAATCAGAGAGAGGTTTACACAGTCACGCTGTCCCTTGATGTTGAAACGGGTCCAAAGGGAAAAGTGTGTGTGTGTGTGTGTGTATATGCCTGTCTGCGTGTTTGTCTCTTGGAGTGTGATCACTCAAGCAGGAGTGAGCGCACTCAAGTGTGTTACTGTCGTCTGTAGCAATATGTGTACCTTTGGGTGTGCGTACAGGGTTATGCCTTTACAAGAACGTTGTAGGGGTGCTTGACCTGTGGGTCACAGTTCGAACTCAGAGACACGCCCCTTTCCAGCCACTTATTCAGGTCGCAGTCCAAGCCCTCCCTTGAAGCCAAACGAAAGATCCCTGAACAATAAGTGCCGCCAAGAGATTTCTTTGTAAAAGTATTATACCTCACTCCCCTTTTTCTTTTTTTCATTGCTTCTTCCCCTCTCTGTTAGTCATGGAGTATTCCAGTTTTGCCTACAATTCGTGCCTCTAGAGCTCACGCAGAGATGCTTTTAAGTAAAAGGAACCTGGTATGTGTGGGTTGAGATGTCTTCCTGCCCAGCTGTATAGTGTCTGTCTGCTGTTTTATAAGAGGTGAAATTTATTGGGGAATAAAGCAATACAGGCAGGTGCAAGAGTTCCACTCATGCTGAGTTATGGCTCTGTAAATAAAAATAAATGTGTCCAGTGGAAGTTGACTGTTAGGTGACTTACATAGATGCACTGAAAACATAATGTACATGTTCCTGTTGTAGGTGATGGACAAGGAAGCTTGTGTATTGACTGACATTGAGGAGTAAAATTTCAGCTCACAGTTTCATCATATACATTCACCAACAGGAGCTTTAACATACAGCTGTTCTGTTTCTTACACCTTGAAGCTGTAATAAAGAATTTATATTACAATTGACAGTGTGTGCTTAAGATTTTTTACTCTTTGTGAATAATTGCTGGTGGCAAATTTGGATCTTTGATTTTGTGCGTGTGCCTTTGACCTGCATCTTACCCCTATAAACCCCATAGATGTAACTTGAAGCTGCTTTGATTATGATATTGTCATGTTAAGACTTGACCATAGAAGTGTGTTATGAGACTGGAGCACAGTTTTTTTGACAAATTTCCAAAGAATACTCACTTGACTTTGTTGCTCCAGTCAGCACTTCAGAGCATTTAATAGCCTTTCAGCTCGTTGGTTTGGTTTTATGGGCCTCAGCTTTACTGTTTTGGTTCTTGAGAGTTGTTTCCAGACGTGTAAGACACTAAGAGCCCAGTCTGCACTACATGCTTAACACCAAACAACAGACAAATTTAGCATCTAGCCTTTTTAAAATAGGGAAGCATTTAACAGCAAAAATGCGACCATTTTTTTTTCAGAAGCTGGACATAAATTTGTCATGTTGGCAAAATCCCACCTCTACATTGAAGCTAATATTGCAGCCCACAAGTTATCTGTGCTATGTCAATATTATACTCAGGCTTTGTTTCCAATAGTTTTGTATTTGCCAAAATTTGCCAAGAATTGTAGCAATGTGTGAGCAAAGGAAGAAGACTGCTTACTAGAAATTATACTGACTACAGGTATACAGTCTTATACAAACCTTTTTAATGGCTGCAGCTATCCGACATGTTCTAGATGTCATCATATACAGCTGTCACTTTTCTTTAAAGTTTGGATAACCCTAGTACATCAGTAACCCATTAAGCGTTTCAGACCATAGACTATGCATCAGACTCCTAATATATCAGACAGATGCGTTACGAATAGTTTTCCTTGGGATCCAGCACAGTGTGCTCTGGTTTCGGCTTGACCTAATGAAAATTAAATTGAATCAAATGGAGAGAAATAGAAATAAAAAAGCGACCTTATTTATCCCAAACGGGAAGTATAAAATGTACGGTAATGAATCCCCTGGTAATCTCTTTGTAAAAATGCAATGTCATTAAAAAAATAGGGAGGAAACTAGTGAGCGAAGCTGTCATAAGAGGAAAATCGGGACATAAAACAAATTGAGAAATATTTTTTCTTCGGTATTTTAGATTTTATACCACCAATGGTACCGTAATGACCAAAAAAAAGGCCATTTGTCAACTTTATATGAAGCAGCTGCTTACTCTACAACAACAGGAAATCTGCAGACCCAGCTGCTAGTTTGCCACCCAAGTGAGGCAGCGGAAGCACCACATATAACCCACTTTATGTCAGGTGTTCAGCATAGTCTGATTGTGTGGTATTCCGCAGTCAATTATAGCAGGTGCCGGGCCAGGGATTCATAAAACGCAGCACTGACAAGGGAGCAAGATTTATATGCAGAGATATGCAGCCCATCAGTACTGTTTAAGTAGAGGGGTTTCAGGAGCTTATGATGAAACTGAGCAATAATAAAATTCCAAGTTGTACAACAATCATCACACATAGTACAGCTGTATGACACGACATGGGAAAACGGAAGATGTTACTAAAGGATAAGACAGTTGGGACCACAGACAGATGAACATCACTGACCGCACTTACATTTCAAATCCATTCTTTTTATTCTTCTTGTTCTACTCAATCCAATATAGTTTTTGGGTTGGTTTGTCAAAACCACATTTGAATCTGGTCAAAGCTTCCACAGAAAAAACACAAAATGTCTAAACATTTAGCCTTCAGATTGAGAATTTCACATAATGTGCTATAGATTTTAACAGTGTTTGGTAGCACAGCAAAATGTCCTGTTTGCAAGTTATTGACGTTTGGATGTATAAAAGTTGTACTTTTACACAAAGCTTGTGAAGGAAGCATTGTACTCTAGTTTTACATTTCTTCCCTTATCTACAGCTATCTGACACAATCTGAAAATACACATTGTTATAAACATTCAATGATGTGTTCAGGAACTGGGCTGTATATTTGCATTGTTTTCCTGTGGGGCTGATACGCAGTAATACAGGAAACAGGCAGAATGGCTGCTGAATATCTTTCTGCACAGAGACAGGAACATATGCAAGTTATTTTCCTTATTTCTGTACCAAAAAACCTGTTATGCTACAATGGGAGATGTTTAGTTGATGCATATACATTTATGTTAAAGTATAGTGAAAGGAGAAATTAGCAGATTCAGTGTTGATGTCGTTTGGGTGAGATATGCAGAGTGATATTGTGTGTCAAATGCTGTGCGTGTGCTTGTTGTACAGTATTTTAAACCTATGGAAAAGATGTTCAATTTGTGGATTCTAATCTGAGTTTACTGGTTTGAAATGCTAAACTGAAGAAAAGGTCAGTGTGTTTGCAGCTGACATGTTTGGAGGGTATCAACCATGCAGCAGAAAATTACATGCAGGGACGCAAAAAAAACAAACCTATGGTACCTTCATACAAGATTTGTTTATGTGTGTTTTTTTTATGTGGACACCTCTGTGCCTTTTTTTCCTTTTAAAAAGGGCATATGGCCATGAGGTTCTTTTTCTTTCAAATCCTTTTAAAGCTCAAGTGACCTTTATTTGAAATTGTGAAAGTGTAGACCCATGCCTAACCCTGGCCCATTGTGACAAGGCCTTTCAGCCTCTGCACACATGGTGCCCACCCATCCAGTTGAGTTACCCGGCACCCCACGCCTACACACTTATTTAGAGTTAGACTCACACTTAGTCATTTTCTTATAAACACAGAAGCCTCTCTCACATAATCCCATGAAGAAAAGTTAGACATAGAATTTACTGGCAGTGTGACGTTTACGGTATGAGTTCAGAAGCTGCCAAAATGATTCCAGTAATGTATGTATTTGTGCAAATGTGTGCACACATCTGTGTCTCCTCAGAAGTGGAAAAAAAAATCAGATATGGTTTATTTGTTTAAGAACAGCGCCTGTTCTCCATCAGAATAGATAGGGTGTGTGAGTTGCCAACCTCATGCTTTATCTGCTGTCTGCGGCATCACGAGTAAGTTAGTCAAGTTAATAAATTGGCAGAGTAATCGGGGGGGGGGTTCTGATTTATAACAGCTGTCTGATTGATATGTTCCCTCTCCCCTCTGTGTTGGTTTAGCATCTGATGGTGATGCAAGGTTTGTAAAACATGTAGTGTCCAAAATTCACTATATATTAAACCAAGACCTGAGAAAGACTGCCCAGCGAAACCTTGCACAGCATAATGCAAAAAGACAGACTTCAATGAACCACAGCACTCTGGAAGAGCACTGTTGGCAGCCGATTGGAAATGGAGTTTTGCTCTTAATGATCAGTGTTCTGATAAAAACATTGAATACAGTGTAGCAAACCACATAATAGCAAAGCAGAATGTAGTACTGGATCGATGTGATGAACCACAAATCTAGTGAAATAGAAAGGAGCTACAGCACTATTTAGATGAGTGAGCACTAGATGTTTTCAGCCAAATGTTCATGCTGGATCTGGTTCTGACTCCAGGCCAAGTTGAATACGTTCAAATTGCTCTTCAAACAAGCTCAAGGCAACTGTGAATGTACTAAGTGACCTTCCTCAACATAGCAACATAGTTTATGTTCAATGTCAGTACTTTTTTGGTTTTTCAAAGACTCATAGGATATGTTTAGTTTTTATTTAACAATATGTAACAGTAAAAAACATCTCATCCTGCAGTTTAGATGTAAAAAACTAGATTTAAAGATGTTATTATTATTATATTATAATATTAGTATATTGTTTCTTAGCTATTACAAATGTCATAAAATGTCTTATGTTTGAGCCATCTTTAACTACTCTCACTGCATAAATCTATCCATTTTCTATACCCACTTAATCCAACTCACGGTCGCGGAGGGGCTGGAGCCTATCCCAGCTGTCATTGGATGAGAGGCGAGGTGCACCCTGAATAGGGTGCCACATAGAGACAAACAACCATGCACACTTATACACACTTCTGGGGTCAATTTAGAGTCACCAATCAACCTGACATGCATGTTTTTGGGTGGTGGGAGGAAGCCAGAGTACCCGGAGAGAACCCGCACATACACGGGGAAAACATGCAAACTCCATGCAGATAGGCCCCAGCTGGGATTCGAACCAGGAACTCTTGCTGTGAAGCGACGGTGCTAACCACTACATGACCGTGCAGCCCCTCCCTGCATAATGGCACCATAAAATATGTTGATCACATGGATGACTATAATTGTCAAAACTGAAGAATAAGATACATATCACATTTCCAGAAAAGTTTGGGAGGTTTTAAGTGTGCAACAAAAACTCAAATCTCTAATTGGTCAATTTGTTCAAACCTTTATTGAAAAGATGAATAGAAATTATTTTCAGTTGCCCTTTTCACACAATAATTTTGGCATATTGGCACAAAAAACAGGTCATCATAAAATGCTACATCAGTGTATGCTTACAAAAGAGGGAACCAGTTCTGCAGAATCAGCTAAATGAGAGTGAGAAATAGAGTTGTGATTAAGAGAGGTGTATTTTGCTCTTCAGACTTGCCCATAAAGAACACACAGCAGTTCAGCACTGCGACTACCCTTGGCGCTGACTCAGAGGTGTATCAGTAAAACACCAACTTCAACTCCCTATTCCCATCTTAAGTGAACAATGTGAAAAGGACTAAAGTCTGTAAGTATTCTCCTGAGAGCTTGAAAAAGGACAAATAGACTTGTTCTTGGATCTTGTAGTTCATCAGAACTGACGAAGCCTTTCAGATGAGAGGTGAAACATCTGCCCTTGTTCATACTCTTAGGATTACCATGACCTGGATGACTGAGAATATACATCCACATATCTACAATGATTAACTCTACTGTAGTTAGAAAGTATTAACAAACCTAGAATTTGATGTCAGCAACTGAAAACACTATGCACTATGTAAGCCTTCCTTTTGATTACACTTTTTCATTTACCGTCACAAACCCTGGCCTTTGCATCTTTACCTGATAACAAATTGGATGATCTTCTCATCTTTGGCACATCAGACTCCCTGAATCTTTTCGCAATATTATGCACTTGTTGAAGATGTTGAAATTTTTCAATACACTCACACTACACCGTTCTTCCAAAACTGAATAAAAATATGGAACATTGAGCATATGTGGACGATCTATACATGCAGCAGTGATTCAAACCCCAACTGCATTATCTGGATGTGTTAGTCTGGTTTTGAGATGCTCCTTTTGGTATGATTTCAGTTGGAATAACATTTTAAATGTCTGGTTATGGTCAGATAAACAATTAATTAATTAATTTCTTTTGTCATTTAAATGGCTTTACTGAAAATAATGTCCTTTGTTCCTGTGTATGTTAGATGAAGATGCAAATAAATGAACAATTGATAGATTCAAGTTTTTGTTGCATTTCCCAACTTTTCTACTCAGTTGATGTACTTTCAAAGTCTCAAGGAATTGTTCACTAAACAGTGTAATTAACTCTTTTGTTTGTTAGTTTAAAAGAATTCTTCACTGATATTTGAAAAAGAATAAAAAAAGACAAAGAGAACAGATTTAGCCCTTCCCTAGGGATTAGTGGATATATCTTGAGTAATTCTGAACAAACATGTTGTACAATAACAGCTTCTTAAAGCTTTGAGGATAGATTTTCAAAATATCCTCAAAACAAAAGTAGTCCTACTTATTTTGACAGTGATAGAGAAAACTTTTACTGCCCGGTATTGTTTCAATATATATGTTTATGTGTATTACATATTATGAGTAAGCATTATTGTCACCCTATATACATAGACTACAAATGTTACAGTACTAGATACATGCTCGCTTTCCCACGTTCAGTAGCAACAGGTCATGAGGAGGAGGCCGGGAGGGGTTGGGAGGATCAAAACATGATAACCCTTTCGTGTCAGTGAACCAAGCTCTGGTATGAAGGGGAGAATGGTGGTCTTGGGGGTAGAGGGGAGGAAGAGAAAAAAGGATAAGAAATGTGAAATATATGATAAACAGAGACTGACACAGAGAGAAACAGGTGCGAAAAAAATGTGACCTGTGAAGAAAACTAAATACAAGTGAAGCCTGAAACATTTTCAGGGAGAAGTTATACAAAGAAGGACATAAAGCAAGAAAGAAAAAGTAACAGGAAAAAAAAAAATAGAGATAGACACACTGACAGACGTAAAGATAGTTAGACGAAAGTTGCTGATAGATTTTCCAGCGTGAAGGAACTCCTTGTGTGCTCCAACTTTTATCCGTAAAGCCCTTCTTAACTCCGCTCAGATGGGGCATAGAGTGACACTGATTAGCTATAATAACCACCAGAGAAATAGCCATTGTTGGGGATTCTGGGTAATATTAAAATGATGATAGAAAGCAACTGAAGGGCGTCTGCCTTTTAAATGTTTCTGTAATTGTTATCGAAAGAGACATCCATGGGTCAAGGGAGGACAGGGGGATGAGGACACAGTGTGGAGCCGGCGGACTGTGGTGGTTGTAAAACTATCACCTTGAGATTAAGCTTAGAGACACGTTTATTCAGAGATTTTAGTTGTTTTAACACATTTTTTGATACACATAACTGTACCAGAGTATAATTAATATTTAAGGCGGTTGATGTCAAAAGGTCTTAAGACTGAATTTAACTTTGTGGTTGCGAACAGAATTATTTTCTTAGATATGGTTTAAATGTAGTAAAAATGTCTTTGTAGTGAAGCAGCTACTGTTATTTTAGCCATAGAATGCAGCTGTTATTAGTGAAACTGGGTGCACAGTATTAGCCCAGCAGTAACTGGGAGGAAAAGTTTGAGACTAGCTAGTGAACGTGAAGCACGTAAGAGGTCAGACGCCAAACATAATTATGAAAAACCTCATGAAGAGCAAAGAAATCCATGTGAGTGGATATTGAATTTTAGTGTCTCACATTTGTTGGATGGCTAGATTCCAAATAAATTCTAATATGCTAATGTTCTTTATGTGTAAATAAGCCATTAGCTAAAAGGTTCATTTTGTCCGATTATGTGGCCACAAACTAAGTTAATGTGAACTAGAGTAAGACTTGAAGCACCACTTAAAAGGGTGTTAAACTGTGAAAGCATAATGCTCCAGTGAGGTGCGTAAGGCGTGCTGTCATCAGATGGTGTGTGGGTGGTCAGCTGTGTCTACTTGGCAATTTGTTATGACCTTGCAGACCTGTCAACTGATTTTTTTTTGTTGCGCATGACATGCGTTTGTACTGTAGATCCCTTATTTGATGGAATCTGATCCTCCATAGGGAGACTGTAGTTCAAAGTAAATAGTAAATGGACAGTACTTGTATAGCGCTTTTCTAGTCTAGCTGACCACTCAAAGCGCTTCTAACACTACATGCCACATTCACCCATTCACACACACTCATACAGCACGTCTATGTCTATACACACTAAGTGCTTTCTAATCATAAACACAAGAAAGTAAACACAAGAAACATGTGCTACAAAAGAAAATGGACCAGACTTAATGAATAATTCCCTAAATTCAACAATTAACCTTCTAATACTGGCTCAGTACCTAATAAAGAACCTCCTGACCCCTATAATCCTTATATAGACCAGTGAGCAGTGCTGACCAACAAGTCATTGGGGTCATCAGGTGGGAACCTCCTTTCATCAGTGTTTCGTCTAGTTGGGCCAACGACTCCTCCAGGAGGCTAGACAGTGATCACTGGCATCCCAGAGTCACTCCTCTAATGCCAGCCATCACTGTAAACAATTAGAAATTAGAAACAATTATGCATCCATGGACAACCAAAGTTTTCTGTGTGGGTACATTAGCAGCAGAGTAGAATTGACCTGTTAGAGGTAGATATTGGCAGATATAAATAGATATAAATATAAACATAAATCAGCTTATTCATTTTTCCGATACATAGCCAATTTGTGCCAAATCAACACAGAATTAGCCAAGTAGCTCTAAGTTGCCACTTTTAGGTTTGGGATTACATATTTGCAAAAATTCCCAAAATATGCTTTCCAAGAAAAGGATTTTTTGTTTCCTATCTTGAAAGATAGTAAACAGAAATTACCCACCTTAGTCATTGTGCTTTTGAGTTTAGGACTGGGAAAGCAAATTTTTCTTTGTTTCTGCTGGATATGTTAGTAGGTAGGCCTGCAATATACAGTATTTTAATCAATCATGTCATATCGGCTAAAATTTTTAACCTTAATGAGGCTTCGCAAACATGTCCACAAACATGTTATAGTGTATTGCTGCCACTTGGGTGCATGAGGTAGGCTATGGGCTGCTCTTGGTTGTGTTGAGGCCGTTGTTGGTGCTTTAGCTTCGCCCTGCTTTGAAAACAACAGAAGTAATAGTTCACAAAGATCTGCTTTGTGATGGAGTGGAAATAAGTGTTTAAATAATGAAGATGGTTCAGTGCAGTTGTTGTCTGTACTTTTCATCTGTGCTTCTGTGCTATGTATTATTTTTTGCTCTTCATACTTGGCATGTCTGTGTTGCAAAAAAAAACAAACGTGTTTGTTCTTTTCACCGTTGTTGCTCCATTGACAGATCATTGATGGATCAACTCTGCAGTTGAAGCAGAGGTTGGAACAACATTTTAGAGATTTTCTTTGCACATGCCACTTCACATCTTCCCCTTCATCCTTCAGTCCCTTTGTGCTGTGTCAGCTATTGTTAATTTCTCTGCTGTCACAAGAGACACATTAAGAAACTGAAAGTTACTTTTTTTTTTAACTCTTTTTGCACTTTAAATTAGTAGACTAAGAGTAAGCTTAATCTGTCATCTATTCCACTTAACTTGTGTAAGAAAGGTGTCTCATTACAACCAAAATGTTTTGTAGTGCAAAGTTAAGTTTTTCAATGTTGGGCAACCGAGTTGCTGATGTATTAAATTTTAACATTTCAACACATAGTGAAGAACATCTCTGAAAAGAGGAAATTTATTATAGTTTTGGTGCTATGAATATAACCAGTGGTAGTATTTTACAAAGATATGCAGAAACACTACAATGATATGCACATGTGTGTTTGTGTGTGTGTGTGTGTGTGTGTGTGTGTGTGTGTGTGTGTGTGTGTGCATCTGTGTCTGTGGGGGCTGGTTAATGTTGAGTTGGAAAGGCAGTACAATGGCACTCTTTGTTGAGACCGTGCAGTTATCCTGAACTGATCTGACATTTGCACCCATTTCTCTTGAGTGTTGTGGAGAATAATAATCAAATCCAGGATTCCAGATATTGATCTCGAAACTTGTGGTGGAGCCTCACAGTCAACAAGTGACCAGATTTTTCATTATTATTTATTTTCCCTTTTTTGTTTGGAAACAAAAGAGTGGAACCGGAATGTATACTGAGTGTATAAGGTTGCTTTATATGAGATCTGCTATGTTTGTGTTAACGCCTAACTCCAAAACTGACATCCGTCACAGTTATTCATTTGACATTTCCTTTTCCATGTTTGTCTGTGTGTTTTATAGGAACTGGTGTGCTTATGTGGTGACTCGCACGGTTAGCTGTGTGATGGAGGATGGAGTGGAGACGTACATCAAACCGGACTATCAGCGGTGTACCTGGGGCCAGTGTCCACGAGTGGCGTGAGTATCAATTCCTGTTGGTGTATCATAAGCCGCTTTCGGACTGTAGGAACCTTTGGCAGTTCTAATAACCTTTTAATCCGCGGGGCCGTTTTCTCCCGTGTTCGGACATACAGGAACTCGGGGCTTTCTCCCTTAGTTCCTATAACTATTTAGCTCCTTCTCCGAGGTCGGGTCTTTTCATAGTTCTTATAGAACTAATCTAACGGAGGTGTGTGGTGGTCAGTAGCTACGCCCCATGTCATGCTATCACGGCTGAAATGTTTCCTCATAGACACAGACACAACCGGCGGGTGTTTAATAAGTTAAACTTACACTGGTCTCATTTGTCTGCAGCGCTCTGCTCTCCTTTCTTCCTTCATGAAATGAAAAAGTATCGTCTCCTGACTCTCTCTGTGAGCTTTTCCAGCCTCGATATTAGACGCCTGATGTGATTGTCCATGATTAATATCACCATCATGCAGACCATAAACACGGTGGCCTCCCTGGTCTCCATATTAGCTTCTTGGTGGTGTTTTTTCTACTCTCCTTACTTTTACCGTTTTGTTTTGTGTTTGAATGTAGCGTTAAACGGCTAACGGCTAACACGTCACTGAAGCAGACGGCTGCGCGCGGCGCATCAGTCCCTATCAGGTCCCGACTCATGTGCGAATGCAGACTGAAACAGTTCCACTGGGGAAGGATAGTTATCAGAACGAAATTCGAGGAGGGTAGTTCTGATAACTACTTTCTTAGAACGGTCTGTCCAAAAGCGGCTATAACTTCACTAATTCTCCCTCTTTGCTGCTGGACTCTGAATCTTTATCTGGTGTTGCTTCTATAACTTCTTGACCTCAGAGTTTGTATCCTCCATTTATCCATCATCTGCTCCTCTTTCTTCTCCGGTGACACTGATTTTGCAGAGTTTCAAATGACCTGCTCAGGAAGGTGCCTGGTTGCAGCTGGGCTTGTGTGCAGCCAGAGCATCGGTGGCGGCATGATTTCAGCTCAAGATTTGACTGGCTAATCTCAGTGATAAAGTACTGTTCTCACATGTTGTGGTGGAGCTTTCCATTCGGTGTAATGCAGCCCTGGGAATATCCAGTATTCCAAATCCAGCAGCAAATTTGCTATAAATAGGACATGCTGGGTGATTTACCAAATGTGGGTGTTGTGCTTGCAACTTTATTCAAAAGTTGCTAATGTTTAGCTTCTTTTGAAGTTTTTCCTGTGTTTTGACCTTGGACTTGCTGCTTGATCCTCATGCCTGCCAGGGGCCTCGATGTAAACCTGGGCTATGCTAAGAATGAAGCCAGCTTTGTTTCCAGGCACCACAGTCTAGTCTCTAACCCACTAAAAACAGTGAAAAAGTCTCTTCTTCTTACCCAGTTTTTTTTCCCTTGATTCTCCTCCTTTCTCTCTTCTTTCTTTAACTTCACAAAACTCTGGCTCCATTCCTCCAGGCCTCGCTTTATATTTCCTATGAGAGGACCCCTTCTTTTTGTCTCACAGTTAAAGTATTTTCTTTTATCGCACAGAAAGACTCTTGACTGGCATAAAGGGGAGAAATCTTCTCACAGTCAGGGCTTGTGAGCAAAATTGTGATGTAGCTTTAAACCTTTATTTAGACTTCTAGCCAACTCTGGTCTATTTATTGCATTGTTGCTGCAACAGGGAGTCTTTTCAGTTGCAGAGTTGAATGACACATTAATGATAAAACTACACTAGAGCTTTCCAAATAAAACATTCATATTTTTTTTCTTGGAAATCTTCTATGAACACGACATTCAGATTTAGTACCTGAATAAAGGCAATTTCTTTTGGAAAATAAAAGAGAAATTACAGAGACAGAAATAACATTTAAGGTTTATAAAGCTCTCCTAATCCCATCCATTAGCTGAAATCCAATAATTTCCTGACACACTGCACATTGAACAGTGTACAAAGCAGTGTTGGTGTTCAGAAAGTTGGCTTGGACTTCATTTTTGCAATATAGTGTACAATAAATACATTTTAAGTTCAATCTTTATAGTTTTGATTTTAAATCTCCTTTTATTTTAAACCTGTTGTATTTAGTACCTTTCAGACGCTGCTTTTCATTAAACTGACGGGAGCTTAACATGTTGCTGTCATGTTGGAATGAGCACCCTGGTGCCAAACCATTTCATTCTCTTAGATTATGTAAAATTAGTTGTTCAGAGGAATCCGACAAATTGCATTATAAAATGAATAAATGATAACTAATTTTTTTTGTTTTTTCAGTGTCTGAGCCAAATAGAGAGAAAACTGGGTTTAAAAGTGTTTAAACTCTGTCTGACTATATAACAATACTTCTAATTGTTTCCATTTATAGCCATTTGGTTAAATACAAAGCTGCTTTTTTGCTAGCTTAATAGGCATTTTTATGGCTAACAACATATTGTCATGAAAAAACTGGAACTCTTAAAGTTTTGTGTGGTGCTGTTGTTTCTCATCTCACAAGTAGCAGTGATGGTGTAGACAGTGTCCTCAGGGGAAGTAAAATATCACGTTTTTCTCAAATTAATAACTGAGTGAAAGTAATTTAATGACTATCGTTACTGTTGTGTAGTTAAACCATCATGATAATAGCCACTGGTGAATAAGCTTAAACATCTAGAAAAGTATTATTTTCCATTTACCAGTGGTATGTTTTACACAACCACTTTGCGCTTGGTATGCTAACGTGAATTGCTCTGGCATTACGGAATATTGTTGTTGAGATACCTCACTTGATGTTCTGTCCTTTGCTATCTCCATCACTTTCACAGGACCAACTCAGTTAAACGTGAGGAAGGTTAATGCAAAAGTGACCAATATCTGAATGAGCAAATGCTTACAGTTTTATAGATTGATGAAGCCATTAATACTACATGTATCTCATGTCTGAAATAGGTTTCAGATCACGTGATAAACACACAGTTACCCATATCCCTATCTATGTTGTTACTGTGGCAACAACAACAAAACTATAAAGTCAAGACCCAATATTTAATTGTAAAGACTGTCTTATTGAGTCAGAACAAATTTCTGTATCATCCTCAGCTACCGGACATACAGGAGGCCAAGGTACAAGGTAGCTTACAAGATGGTGACGGAAATGGAGTGGAAGTGTTGCCATGGTTTCTCAGGGGAAGACTGCCATGATGGGCCAAAGGGAACCCCTGACACTCGCATCACGCAGACCGGTTACAACACAGGGGGTGGACAGAGGGGAGGAGAAGGTAGGGAGGATTCTATGGAATTTAAAATCAATGTAATTAAAATATTGAGTCTGGATTTTTCGGATGTGCTTAATTTTGGGAAACACTAAGAAAACACTAAAGATGTGAATATGTGACGTGTAAAAATGGGCAACACTGCTGCACCTGAAGCCCTTAAAAACCTCAGTTTGATGTTGGACAGTGCGCGTGTGGTTTTATCATTTATGACTGACAGTGACAGCATCAGCAAATAAACCTCAAATGGTCTTCAGAATTTGATGGTGACTGCGGTTGGAGCTTGGAAGTGCATGACATCAGTTTTTCCAACTGAACCCAACCGTACTTTGGAGATTTTTCCAGAGAGAAAGGATAACACATGCAGAAATCTTTCAGTTGAAATTACCAACACTGTACAGACTTTTGCAGTTGTGTTTATTAAGGACATAGTTCATTCAAAGTTGTGGGCAGATGTAAAGAAAACTTTTCAGGTTAAGATTTGTTCAATCTGTTCACAAAGTTTTAGGATTCAAGGCCTAATTGTGTTTGTATTTTGCAAACAGTAAAATATGAAACTTAAGAATCAAACCGAACACCTTCTTCTCCACTGATGTATCGACTCTAATTCCTCCCCTTTTTCCCAGGTGACACAGAGAGGATTCGGCAGCTGGAAGACACCATCCGCAGTCTGACCAAAAACCTTCACAACATGCAGACCACCATTAATGGAATAAACCAAAGGCTGTATGTGAATGTTGTTGTCAATACATCATCTGTGTGTTTTACTGCATGAAGTTCATTCACCTGCGCACTGAAGTCCTGTTTGAGAACATTCAGGAAACACACATATGTCAGTTTTAGGCACCTTATGTAAGACTTTCCATGTGTCTCTGTTTATGGCAGTAGGTCAATTTATTAAGAGAGACAACCCTTATTTGTTCAAATATATAGATAGGAAGACATAATTAGTTCATAATTAGTTCATCCTCAACAAGTAGGATGTTATGTAAATAAGTGGTGAAAGCCGCTAATTTTGGACTATAGTTTGTGTATTCTCCATCTCACTCCAAACATCACTTCCCTGTTTACACTATGCTTTTAGGTGAATTGAAGTGTCAATTTCCTTTTATGTTATAAATTGAAAAACACTAATCTTAGTTTATAACAAACTTAGACAAACCTTGCGGAAATCTAAACCCTTTTCTTTTTTTGTAGGCCTGGACTGAATGGGGCCATTGTCCCTGCTGATTCTGCTCAGCCACACATGAAGGAAACCATTAACAGTATTCAGACTAAACTGGATCATCTTTATAACAGAACACAGGTACTCTGTGCATCATGTGTCTCTCTGATTGCCTAGATATGTAGAATTCAAATACATAGTGCAAGGATGGACCCTATTCATTCATTTGGTTGCTTAGGTCCATGATCAGACCCTGCTTACAATCAACGACCACTTGGTCAATGGAGGAGGCAATGAACTGGATGGAACAGCTGGCAGGGGAGGGGGAGGAGGAGCAGGCGGTAACCAACTGAACACACTGAAAGAGGAGATACTAACAGAATTGGAGAGAAGGGTGTCTCTCTCCTGCTCTGCCTGCCAGGTGAATATCATCATATGACAATCGATACACAAATATTCACTGAAAGTTGACAAAATGTTTTAAAAAATGAACGCTTCTAGGGCCAGATTCAAAAACCTGTGTAGTTTTGTGAATGAAACTGTGGCTGCACACAAGGGCATAAATATGTGAATGCATTCTTTTGGCAAGATTTACAAAGCAGTTGGTATAGCTGTTACTTCGAAAATGTGTTTTCAGATCATTTTAAAAAATATGAACAATGGGCATGGGCAATGAGAAGATATTTTGAGGGGCTCTCTTCTGAAATCACAAACAGAGCAAAAACTGCTGAATGGAAAAGAGAAACAGGAGTGATTAGCTTTGTAGCTTCAGAGCAAAGAACCTTGCAGATAAAAATAAATGCCAGGAACCACACAAAAAAAAGTGCATCTCGCACGAAGACAACATCAGGGCTGTGGGAGGAAGACAGAACTGTTGCTTTATCTGCAACTGAGGAACACATTACTGTTTCCCCTTCATTATATCAGGCTTCAATTGCTCTGAAAACATGTGTGCCTTTATTCTGAACAATGCGTGACATTCTCATTGCACGTCCTTTCTTTATAAATATCAATTTGCGTGTGGGGACGGCATTAACAATGTTTTTTTTCATGCGCACACATCATTTACACATATGGCCTCTAGTTTATTTAGCTGTTAAATGTTCATGCCTCTCCCCTTATGGGGCTCTGTAAATGATTTCTGCTGCCTCCAGCAGTAAAAGGTAATGACCACAAGAAGGCTGTAACACAAGAAAACAGCCCTCCAACTTGAACCACTATGCAAACAAATAATAAAACAAACAAAATAAAAAACATTAACAGGAAAAGAAAAGGTTTTTAATCAAGCAGTGAAAGAAAATTGCTAAAAGGGAAGCAACGACACAGCCAGCCGCAGTTTTCCTAACTCTATGGCAGAACTGTAGAGTTAAAATTTAATGTAAAAAGTGGAAATCTGAACCCTTCAACTATAGTCACATGAAGGTCCCACTATCATAATTTCCTAAACTTTCAGATCAGTTATGAAGGGCCTCCGATGGAGCAAAGATTTATTGGTACACAGGTGAACAGTACTCAGTAAAATACTCAGATTTTTAAATTATAGTAACAGTATGTATTTTGTCATTGGTAAAATTCTTTGCATGTTAAACCTGATGTTACAAGTCAGATCCAGGAAGCTGCTGTCCTCATCATGTTATTTTCCTCCAGACCGGTGTGGATGACCTGAGACGGCAACAGGAGGAGGACAGGGAACGGATCAGAGCCCTAGAGAAGCGGGTCAACTCCATTGACCAGTACTTGAGGCAAAACTTGGAAATCTCCCGCAGTGAGACTGAGCGTTCCCAGGCCTGCTGCAACACAGTCACAGAGCTGGAAAAGAGGCTGTCTGATGTAGATGTCCGAGTCACATCCACTGAAAACAAGTGTGACACCATTAAAGGGCGACTAGATAAGGAGCTAGCTGGGACAGGTGGAGGAAAGGGAAAAGTGACAGAGGAACGGTTCAGTAGCAGACTGAGAGAATTTGAAAAAAGGGTGAATAATACTGTGAGGAAGGTGGAGCAGAGGTGTACAAACACTGCAAACAACATGAAAGACACAGTCCAGAGAGATGTCACCCAGCTGCGCAACATGGTCCTCAGCCGGCTGGATGACCACAGCTTCAAGATTGGAAAAATAGAGCTGGAGGTGGATGTTCTCGGAGACACCGTTACAGATCATAGTCGACGTCTAAGCCAGCTGGAGAATATCACTACCTTCCTTGACAGAAGACTAACATCAACCACAAAAATGTGCAATGAGACCTGTGGGCGTAATGGAAAAGGCCAGACGACTGATGACACTGTGAAAGTCTTGGAATGGAGAGTTATTGCCAACGAAGAAGACATCCAAAAATTTAATACCAAGCTGAACAATTTGTCTTTGACGGGAGACTCACTGATCGACAGAGTGATCGACTTAACTACTGATGTCAATAGGATAAAAGCTAAGACAGGGGAGAATGGTGAACTTTTTAACCAGATTGTCACAGAGATTGTTGAAACATTGGGCCGTGACTTTGAAGACTGTTCTGTTTGCAGCAGGATAGAGCAAGACTTTAGCTCACTTGCCAATTCCACCATGACCGGCCTTAACAAGTGTCAGACAGAACTGAAAGATCTGCGGAAAAAACTGGACTCGGGAGAATCCGCCTGCTCTCAGATTTGCTCTAACCTTCAGGAGGAGGTGGGCAGACTCAGAGAGGAAGTAGGAGAATGTACAGGAGAGTGTAAGACCAACATAAATGATCTGAAGAATCGTTTGGATGGTCATACTGTCCATAATGGAAGGTTAGGAGGTGATCTAAAGTACATCCAGGGAGAGTTGGATGAGGTCATGCTCACATTTAACTCCATTAATAACACTCTGAAGGGCCTGGGAAAGACCGTCAAGACACATGGAAACACGCTCACAGATCTGACCAACACCAAGGACAGCATCAGTAACGAGGTGGGCTGATGTGATAACACTTCTACTAAATCTTGTGTGTTTTACTGTAATGCTGACCTTTGTGAATCTGTCGATCTGTGACCATCTGCTAGTTGTAAAGTTCTAAGGCGTGCTAAGTTTGCTTTTTTTTTTGCGTGCTAAGTTTGCTAAATACTGGAGCAACAAACACATAGTGCAGTTTATTATAATGAGAACGATGAGTCATTAATTTTGCAAACACTTTGGTAATAATGTTTAGTTATTTTTTTTAGTTATCAGGGTTCATTACTAAAAAGTTTCCTGTCAATTTATCCAGCAGCTGCTTGGATAGGAAAAAAAAAAGAGCTATGGTCTGGCCAAACTGCCTGTGTGGCTAAAAAAAGCCTAAATAAGAGAAAAATCTGAACAGTATTTATTTGTTTAACATAAATCAGATTTCCCAACCTCTTGCTTGAATGTCTCATGACCCCCTCAGTTTTATGTTGAAACTCAAGCCCAAGGCTGGGAACCATTCTATGATGCTGCATTTTAGCCATGATCCTAAAATGATTATATCAAAAATTAGGCTGATGTTTTATTAAACTATACACTGTAAAAATACAAATTCAATAGTTTTCACATAATATTATTATAGTTATGAAAATGTTTTAGAATAAACTAAATATCTTAGTTTTCTTGACAGACATGACTTGGATTAAACGTCTTTTTACGTGTCTAAGATTCCACTGAGACAAAGACAGTAAAAAGTTTTATTTGCAGTAGAACTTTGTCAAATCCAAAGTACACACAATAACAAGTTTCTACTTTGTCTTCAAGGTGAACAATTTGCAAAACGAGTTGACGGAGCATGTTGATGACTCGAAGATTCGATTCAACAATCTGGGCAAAGAGATCCAAATAATTAGGAGCAACTATGTGACAGAGGTGAGGGAGTGTCGGCAGTCCAGCGATGGCCTGGACCGAAGACTCTCCAAGTTGGAGGGGGTCTGCGGCCGTTTTGACTCTTTCTCAGACAGCCTGGAGAGGATCAAGGAGGGACTGAACAGACATGTGTCTGGCCTGTGGAGCTGTGTTAATGGACTCAATGTCACAGTGACGTCTCAAGGAGATCTTATTGACAATATCCAGAACGTCCAGCTGGAGAACGTCCACTCCAAGTTACACATGCTGAACTCCTCAGTGCAGGATTTGGGCAGGCAGTTCCACATTTTCACAGAACAAGACTTTAAGGGTGAGTTACAGAGGATGGGGGCATGGGATTTAACTTTTAGTCAAGAGAAAACTCTCACTTGAAGGATGGAACGGCCACGGCTGAGGTTAACACAGACCAAAGAAAGAATTCACTTAGGAGCCTATGTCTGAAGCAGATGTTTTTATAAACACGAGTGTGAAAGGCACATCTTAGTCCAGGGTAAATGTCTTGGCTCACTTCACTTGTTTTTGGGATCCTCCTAAGAGATATCACTGGTAAACAAGGTTTTCATCGTGGTATTTCTTTGGTGTGCCGACTCATCAAACATTCCACCCCTTTAGGTCCACCAGGTCTACCCGGGCACCGTGGAGAGAGAGGTGAACGCGGAGCCCAGGGTCCTGTCGGACCACGAGGGAGTGTGGGATCTCCAGGCAGTGTTGGCAGGCAGGGACCAGTGGGACCCCCAGGTAAAAACAAGCTAAGCATAAGACATCAGCATTTACTGGTGTACAAGTTGATGGTGTGATCTTACCGCCTTCACATCTTGTATAGTTACAGTCTGATGATAAATCAAAATAAACAGCTCGAATGGTATTGTTGGGTGATTAACTCAGTATTTTTTATCTTTCGTCTTACATTTCAGGTCTCAGAGGCGAACAGGGTATGTGCTGTTCTTTCTAAACGAGATGAAAGTCCTTTTAACCCTTTGATCTTTAATTCGCACTAACTCGTACTCTCTGTTTCTGCTCTGTCATCAGGTCTTGCAGGGTCTGATGCTCATGTGCCACGCCTTTCATTCTCTGTTGCACTGACTCGCCCGATGAGAAGTTCAGGAACCATAATGTTCAACGATGTGTTTGTAAATGAAAATAACGCCTACAATACCAAAACAGGTGAGCGCTGCTGCAATTACACTAGGTCATTGTCAAGTCAGTTTTGCATAGTCTAAAATGTTAAAATAAAATTGTTTATTTTTACTTTATTACAATTCAATACTATACAATATTATGAATAAAGTATTTTATTTATTTTATAAAGTATTTTTTTATTTCTATTCTTCTATTATATTCAAAAGCTTTGTTTATCCAAATTACAAAATAAGCCAAGTAGATCTAATTATTTAGCTCAGAATCTTAAAGTTCATTTGACTATAGCATTTTAATGCTGCTACTACTGCAGACATAGCTACTGTAATTTAAACTTTTGTAGATACACATGATTAGCCATATCATATTCACCGCCTGCCTAATATTGAGTAGTTGTCTTTATGCTGCCAAAAGAGCATCAGCGTGTGGACAGGAACATCTGAAGGTGTCCTAGAGTCTCTGGTGCGAGATGTTAACAATAGATCTTTTGAGTTGTGGGGTAAGATAGGTAGCAAGTGTCAAATGAACAACTGTGTAAATACCAGGATGTAGTGTGTTTTCCCAGCAGAACAGTGTATCATAACAAGATGAGCAGTCTGATCCCCTTTACTTGCGAGTGGCCTTAATGTTATGGTTGATCTGTGTATTTAGCTTGTTTAAGCTAGGGGTTCCAAATTGTGTCTGGCCCCTCTAAAGGGTAATGAGCTAAACCTGAAGAGTCATGACATCAAAAAGATCAAAAGAGAAAAGAAGAAGAAGAAAAAAATACTCATACATTCTGTGACAAATTAATTTTATAGGATTATTTCATGATCTCTACTGATTCGTGACATGTTGAGTACTTTTCACCCTTAAGGCGATGCACAAGGCATTGACTCGTGAGATTATTAGTCATCAAGGAAACTTGATAATGAATATTTAGAACCACTATTCAGTAGATGTGAAGCAAAAATAATTTGTCTGAAATTCCCATTTTCATTTATGATTGATATACATTTATTTTTTTCATCCTATAATTTAGTTTGTAAAATAAAAAGCTTTCAACGTATTTGGGCATTTTCAGTGCAATTTGAAAACTGGGCATACTTGACATCATTGAAATAAAGATTGTAGTGTTAATTTCAACTTTACCTTACCTTCAAAATGTTGCTTCAGTTTAATATGTGCTCGCTTTCTCCATCTGTGACACTACAATTAAAATGCAATTCTGTAATGAGCTGTTTTATAGCAGTCTATCAAATCGGATGTTGACCATCCCAAAAATAGTAAAAAAAAAAAGTCTGCTATAGTCATGCATCAGCAGCCATCTAATTTCGCCTCTGTCTCCTAGGCTTATTCACAGCACCTGTGCGTGGTAAGTACTTCTTCAGTGGCATCCTGACGGGTCATAAAAACATCAAGATCGAGGCAGTGCTGTCCAAGTCCAACAGTGGCGTTGCCCGAGTGGATTCAGCAGGGTATCAGCCTGAGGGCTTGGAGAAGCCTATGGCGGAAGCCAAACACATCCCTGGAGCTGTGGCTGTGTTTAACATAATCTTGCACCTTGAGGCAGGGGACACGGTGTGCATCGACCTCGTAACCGGCAAGCTGGCATACTCCTCCGAACCTTTGACCATCTTCAGTGGAATGCTGCTGTACGAGTCCAACTGATTGGATAAAGTGTGATGCATCACAATATGTTCAATTTTTATCATGAGAGCATCTGCTGCGTCTGTTGGACTCTAAGAGAAAGAGCCAGAGACAGTCGAAGAGACTGATATATGTGGACTGGATTCATCAGCAAACAGAAAAATGCTTCATACTTTACTTTATTTGCTGAGAAGGTTGAAAACCTCTTTTCGAATCACAATGATTTATTTTGTGTTTCAAAGCTTTAAGGAAGACTGTGCAAAAAGCTATTGTGTTTTTTACTCTTTGTCACGTATTTTCTTCTGGAAGAAATGCCACTGCAGGGTTATCTTAGAATTTTATATTTTTTTGTTATGTTATAAACTTGAATACTTTACTGACTACAACTACACAGCTTTTAGGTCTCACATGTGGTAGAGGAAGTATATTTAGCAAAAGGATGCAAGATTTAAAATATGGGTGCTCTGGTGTTTTTTTCTTTTGTTTTTTTTCTTCTGTGCCTGTGCTATCCTCCCACAGCATTCCAAATATTCAGAGGTCACACACTTTTTCTGTTGCTTTTTTTTTTTCCAAAGGTGGTTTATCTTCCTATTACTCTGTTTCATTCTGACCACAAGCAAATTCCCAGAAACATAACGCTGAGTGCCAATTGTATTGGAAAAAAATGCAAAGGGGACACAGTCCAAACCACGACTCTTTGGGAGGAAATGCACAAATGAAGTCACTGACAGTTCAGAAGAGAAACCACAGGATTTTATAAATCATGCCACAGTAAAACAATAAGACCATTTTAGGACATTAGCTATGCCCTGAAAAACAAAGGAGGGAGAAGGAGTGTCAGGGAGAAGAAAGGGGAATTTTTTCTTTGTCCTAATAAGGGACATCTAAATTCGGTGGAAGATCAAGTAGGCCTAGTTAAACTTATGAGGCTGTTGCTATCGGTCTATCTTACAGAGAAAATGTGATGTATTAGATTAGAGTTACGGTAAGGGTTATTGCTATAGCCAACAATAATAAATGACTAAGCTAAACATGTTTTTATTGTCCCACGTCTTTAAAGACTACCAGTGCGTGTCTTTGAAATTGTGTTTTCAAAGTGCTCGCAATATAAGGTTTGTAGATATTGTTGAATGGATTTCAAAAGAAACATTGCAGATTTTCTGCAGATTGGGCCACAAAGATTATTTCATTAACATAAATAGATTAACCTTTCAGATCTTACTTATGCTCTTACCTTTTCTCCTCAGTCCTCAGCATGGGAGTTAAATTTGATCCGTCTATGCATTATATAACCCTCTCAGACTGTAAATATTTTTCAACACATGTACTATTATAAGATTTTTATGAGTTACCATTTCACCTTGACAAGTTCTGTATGTTTTCTGTGTTTTGTCATATGTGTGCCTCAAATACAGATACCCAGTTTTACACAGCTCATGCTACCGGTCTCAGTTCCTTTACTAAAATGAAAGTATGCACCAGTTTTTACACACTGTTTTGGCTGCTTTGGACTTCACTTATTTAATCTGGCACCCTTTAGACCTACACAAATACACACAGCTGGGTTGACTTAAGTTACTGGCTTCTACTTAAGCTTCTCTCTCTCTCTCATCTCTTTGTCTCGACTTCAGCAGGCTAATTTTAGCTCAGGACTTCAAGGAGAGTCATTTGTTGCACTCTAGTGACACCTTGTGTTCAGAATCACTACCCCAGGTGCTGTAAGCTTTCATTGAGCAACTTTGAGGAGTTTAACTATTTAAATATCCATTGAAAGAAAGAGTATCACCTGTCTGTCATTCTTTGCACATCCATTACTTATCAAAGGAAATTAGAAGTCTCTTTATCAGTATATCTGCACTCAATAGCTGTCATTCCACTGTCACTCACACAAAGTCATCCTCAAGACTATGTAAGTTGATCTATTTGCTCTGTCAGTCAGGAGCAAAGAACTGGTAATTCTACCTAGACTACTTGAAGATATAAGAATGCATACCAAGATGGTAAATAGATATACACTGTTTTTAATGGTGGGATGATTTCTTTTGAGCCCCACTGGGATCTGCAGCCTCTTTGTGGGAGCTCATGGAAGTTTGAGCAAAGAAAATTAGAGGTCAGAAATACCTGTGCAAATTAAAAAAAATAGAAAAAAAAATGAAACTACAAGAAACTTATTTTCCACAAGTGACATATTTTTCTAATTTTGTGGAAAGGTGAAATGAGATTAAGGGAGCAGATGTTACCAGCACCTGTGCTGGGTCCTACTGGGCACAAGGGACCATTTCCAGTTAAGAGCCAGCAGGGTGATCTTATTAAAGATGAGCTCCTTAGACTTTTTCAGGTTGAAGATGAACTGAACTGTTTGCTGAGTTTTTGTAAAACACCCTATTGAAGTGTTGGTGCAGGAAGAAGTTTGCAGCATTCCATAAGGCTATTGACTTTCTGCAAGAAAGTGCTCTATCACAGAAATCCAAGTACTTTTTTTATATAAATGTTTATATATATATATATATATATATATATATATGTGTTGTTATTACAAATGTGATGCTTTGCTGTGATACAAAGCATTTTTCATTTTAAGGAATAATTCAATAGGTTTACTGCTGTGCACAGGAATAACCACATGTATTGTTCTTTGTTGTAGTAAAGCTGAAGAAGCCAGTGACTGAACACACTTCATAGTTTAATTCCTATGTCCAGCATGGGTGTGTAGTGTTGTCTATTGTATTTAGCAGCTTCTGAGACAGAATTTTTCTTCGTACAATACATACATCATCAACAGCATCATCCACGGCTTGGCTAGCCAACAAAGGCCTAAAAGATGTCTGAATAATGAATGGTCTTCTTCTCCCATTGATATAAATCCTACTCAGATGTTTCTTAAATAGGAGATACATTGTAAGGGACAACAACAAGCCACCTTAAATGTTAATTGGGAGATTATTTGTTTGCAACAGTTAGATGTATAAAGAAATAAAGAAACTCAAGAGAGAACAGACTAAAGTCTCATTACCTTCAAAAAGAAAAAAGAAAAAAACTATTCGGGGCTGTATGCATTATTGAATAATTTGAAAGAACAGGAATGTTGTAGGAATAACAAGTTTTGTGCTACTTTTATTTGGTATTTAAAAAAAAAATAGAATTCTGCATTCCAAAAGTTGTTTGATTAAATGGACAAAAATTACTCATACTTGAACATTGCGTTTGATAAACAATAACAACATTCCCGATATATGCTATTTGCTCCGTAATTCTACACGTAGTGGGCACCTATCTAGCTACAGTGTCGCATTACGGAGCTCATCACCAGCCCCTGAAAGCCGCATTGACATGATCACAGACTCACCCCACGTTCTTCCAGGGATTTTCATGCGTTCCGTTGCCATGGAGCTGGTTTTGTTTCCTTCCTCCGGCTCGCACCAAGTGAACGGTTGTGCTTTAAAGTTTGGATAAATACTTTCATGGAGAAACTGGGGGCAAGGGTAGCTCCTCGCTGATCAGACGTGTCGGGTAGGATACCTGGATAAAGAGTTCTCTTACACGAGTAACGGACGCGTGTCAACCAAAGACGGTGACTAGCTAATCTCAATATGTGTACCGTAGTTGGTTAATCTATCTGTACTTAATGTACTGTTTCCATGTTTTTTAGTATAACGCTTAAAAAAATCTTTCCTACACTACTTCATTTTGTAATTATGTTCAGCATAAGGTCGAGGTTGATATTTGTTTTTCATGGCGTAGAAAACACCCCCCCCCCCCCAAAAAAAAAGAAAAGAAAAATAAAAAGTGATAATGAAAGGTAGAAAAACAACGTTGCAGTTGGCCTTCTCAGAGAGGAAGTCTACAACGAAACTTAAACAAATCAGGTAATATTACAGTTATTGTACATTGTAATACAGCCACTCCACAGTCTGATAAGTGGCATAAAATGAAGATTGGACGCCGGTGAGAAATCGAGCTGTTCTAGTTAGAACCTTCCCCAATAGAATTACAATTTCTCTTTTTAAAGGAACCCCGTTATTGTCCTATATGGTTAATGTTTGCACCAGCTACATAAAAACGATATTAAAATCTCTCAAAATGTCTTAGTTTGTATAAAATTGTAAAAAAGATTTTCACTCGTTAGCCGCCATTGTTGTTTATAGCCGCATTCGCACTGTAGGAACCTTTTGCAGTTCCTAAAATCTTTTCAGGAACAGGGCCGTTTTCTCCCGCATTCGCACATACAGGAACTCTGGACCATGTCCCTCAGTTCCTATAACCATTTTAGCTCCTTCTCCGAGGCTGGGTCTTTTCTGGGTTCTATAGGAACACATCTGACGTAGGTGTTTGGTGGTCGGTAGCTACGCCCCATGTCATGTTGTCACGGCTGAAATGTTTACTCATACGACACAGACACAACCGGCACGTGTTTAAAGTTAAACTTACACGTCGTCTCGTTTGTCTGCGGCGCTCTGCTCTCCTCCCTTCATGAAACGAAGAAGTATCGCCTGCGCTCGATCCTGACCCTCTGTGTGCTCTTCCAGCCTCGATGTTAGACGCCCGATGTGATCGTCCATGATTAATATTACCATCATGCAGACCATGAACACGGTGGCCTCCCCGCTCGCCATATTAGCTTCTTTGTTGTGTTTTTTTCTTCTCTCCTTACTTTTCGTGGGTTTTGTTTTGTTTTGTTGTTGAATGTGGCGCTAAAGTATCACGTCACTGTCGCAGACGGTTGCGTCGCATCAGTCCCGATCTGGTCCCGACTCATGTGCGAATGCAAACTGAAACAGTTCCCCTGGGGAAGGACAGTTATAGGAATGAAATTTCGAGGAGGACCGTTCTTAGAACTGCTCTGTCTGAATGCGGCTCATGTCGCAAGCATGTCTGCATAGTGACGTCACGGCGTTGCACAGGGCTCGATCCTAAGATGCCTAAGGTGCAAAACCATGTTATCTGTGTAACCTTTTCAATTTGAACCTGAAAGAGAGGTAAGCAAGGAGGAGAACACTGTAGCCTCGTTTCCACTATCAGTACGGTTCGGGTCACTTCGTATCGGTACGGGTCCGGTCGCTTTGGGGTCAGCTTAGTTTCCACTGTACTAAGGGGACCCTCAGGGGTGGGCGGAGTGCGTGCCGAAGCGTAAATAGCAAATAACAGCAAATAACAAATAACATCCATAATTTCGAGCCACCTCCAAGCTTCTTCAGCTTAATGCGACACTGGCTCGCGGTCCGGTTGAAACCACTCTGCCATTTTTGCGGCAATCAGCTGGAAGACCTTTTCATTTCGCACAGCACTCGAGCTCGCTGCACAGCCTCCTCACCAACAACGGAGAGCAGAGCCTGAGGCTATGTACACACGTAGCCGGGTATTTTTAAAACCGAATGTTTCCCCCCCTCCGTTTATAAAATAATCTGTATCCACATTACCTCGTTTTCGAAAAAAAACACCTTCCACACATAACCGAACATCTGCGTTTTCACCTGTCTTGACAACCCAAATGCATTTGCTGTTTAGCGCAATCTGCCCTTGTCAGCTAAATAATAAAGTGTGCATGCAACTTTTTTGAGCACACTGACAGGTGATCGCATGACAGTGGACTGCCCCTCGATATGAGGACTGTAGCGTTACCGGGTATTTATATACCTATTAAATATAAGGATTTATGAGATGTTCTTACAGTCTCAAATAAACCTTACCTCGAATTCAGGGCACCACCTACCTAGGTTTTTACTTAATTTAAGTCACAGTCAGGTAGGAAAACTGTTCGAAATCTTACGATCCTGGTGTTAAATTAATTAATAATCAATTAATATTCAGTCTCATATCTCGCTACTTTCGTGAAGTTCTCGTTTGGTTGGACAGACATTACATAAAGAAAGCATACGACACAATCTGTGATTATAACATATATATAGATATATGAGCTGTTTATTACAATGATATGATCTTAGACATGAACCTTTAAACAAACAGGAGATGCATGGAATATGGGTGATTATATAAAACACTTAGTGAATATAAAATAAAATATGGGGAATGGGGAGATACTGGATGTATTCAAATAGTTTAGGTTGGCTGACTATTTGAAGCTAAATACTGACATTTCGGATTAATGTATCATTCTGTGAAAGCCTCGAGACATCCATCAAACCCACTTTAAGGTGAAAACGGGTCGGTCTTACTGTGCTGAAGTTCTGTTCAGTCGGTTCGGACCACGGCATCGGCCACGCGGGGTCCGAGGGGATTTCTCTTCCGCTCTCTGGGCCTTCCTGGCTGTGGTGGCTGACTTTTAGCTTCTCAGTTGCTTCTTTCCACCGGGAAACGGGGACGATGGTGTTGAGGGCTTTGCTGTTAGATGATCGAATCTTCTGATGTCAGTGGGTCCGTTGCTTCTCTGATGAAGTGAACTTAAGTTCACAGAAGATTAATAGAAGGTTGCTTGGAGTTGGCTTTCTTGGTAGGAAAAGGTGATGATGGCGTGAAACAGCGGAGGTTAGGACGTGCGACGTATAAGGACGTGGATGGCGAGGGACGAACAAAAACACGTAAAACGTGCATCTTCAGAGTATTTCAATCTGTTTCTTTGTTCGGGTCTTCCTCGTCTTTCTTTGGGTCCTGCTCCGTCCTTCTCCTTCCTCCCCTCCGTCGTCTTCTCCACGGCTCATACTCTCATCTTTCCGTGCTCTTCAAATCTCTCTGAGCAACTCATCTGATCAATTCTCCATTGTTCTCCCTCTGAAAACAAGAGCGTGCTTCTGGAAAACAACGAAGAAGAGAGCAGACGCCTGAAGCGAGCCAGCAAACGAGAGAACTAGAGAGAGCCAGTTTTCCGCGGGTTCCGGGTTTTGACTCTCAGAGGCGGGGCTTACACTACTTTTTCAGCCAATGACATGCTTGAACTGTCTGCATGTTTAACTGGGTGTCTGTGTAAGGTGATCTGTGCTAAAGGGGATTTCTGGATGAGACAAAGAAAACTCTTATTTCTCCATTACTCCCATCTCATAGAACATTTGTCTCGGTGATTCTGAAAACACCACATCTTGTTAAGATATGCAGATTAAAGATATAACATAGACTTGTAATACAAAGACATCAAAATAACACACATGATAAAGACAATTATGACTTTCAAAATTCAGATGAATATCTATGAAATCGTGACAAATGAATAGTGAACTACACAATGCTAATTTCTGTGTTAACAATGGGGACACCAAACAAATACCAAATAGATACCGAAGGGACATCGTTAGAAGTTAATAGCTGCATATATCTTGCCCATTTTACTGAGTCCTCTGGGATTTAAATGTTCAACTAATCAACACTGCAGACCACTAGGGGGCAATGTGGTTCCATCAGGCAGGTTGGGCGTTTTCCACCAAAATCAGTTCTTTGTCAATATTTAAGCCAGAATCGTACAAATTGTCTCTATATGCGTCTTGTGATCAAGCTGGAAACCTGAAAGAAATTGTACACGGTTATCAAACACATTTAATATAGTTTTAAGATTCGACTAAAAGTGAGTCTTCTCAGTTCGTGTGTAGCCATCTGGTCGGTTTGCTGGTGAAAAGGGGTGTTAAAGTGTCAACTTTCGAGTTATGGTCTAGATAAGATAGTAAGTGTCCCACTTTTCCAAGAGTGAGTTCTTTGTTCATTCGAGTTTTCCAATTTTTATGGCAAGTGTCTGTTGCGAGTTCGACTCCCCAAAAGCTCTTAAGAGAGTTGTAAATTAGGCAGTTTCTGTCTCTTTTTCCTTTGTGGAAAGAAAATGAAGATCTGGTTTATATCCACATACGTAAACATCCCCCACAGGAATGTTGGTTTTGTCAAAGTTTGAAAAACTCTTAATCCACACGGCACTGTGACTGCTACAGGACGTAATAATTCCGACAGCGAGAGGACTGAGGACCGGGACATGCGAAATTGTCACGCCATTCCTCTGGGAGTACGACTTGGGCGTGTAAAATCAAGGCAGTAAACAGCGCCTGCACAATAATAACCACCACAGTTCTGAAGGCATCCATGCTTCTTCAGTAAACAAAGGTCGCACTTTAGACTTTAAAGCAGATTTGTTGTTGTTTTGGCGCATATTGTGACGTTCGAAAACGCAAAACTCCGGTTATCTCTGTCTACACGCAGCTGCATAAACGGAGTTTTCAAAAATCTTCACTTTGCCCGGAGTTTTTAAAAACATTCGTTTACGATGCGTTTTTATGCGTTTTCATGTGGATGACAGGTCCAAACGTAGAAAAATATATTCATTTTAGCAGATACCCGGCTACGTGTGGATGGGGCCTGAAACCGGTCCTGTGTGCTAGGTACCCCAAGCAGAAGGGTTACAAAAATGGTAACGGGTACCATGGAAATGGTATGCTTTCGTGGTAGTGGAAACAATGAAATAAGCGAACCGTTCTGAACCGACCCGTACCGGACTGCTGTGTTGACTGATCGGGTGACTAGTCGTCAGCTTCCTCCGTGATCGTGGCAGTGCTCGATGGTTCGCCATCAGAGACTACATCTCCAGGAGCGGGTTGTTGACATCCTCGCAGGAGAACATTTATAACCACCTGCCGATGGCGTTTCCTCAAGCAAACTTCACTTTTCCCGAGGGCGTTTTGTCTGTTTATGTAAAAAAATGTAGGCACGGAATTTGGCTTTAGTATCCGGCAGCATATGTGAGCTCTTTCATCAGTTTATGTCGGCTAAATGCATCAAATACGGAGAGAAGTGTCGAGAACACCAGTGTGGGTTCTTCGGAAGTTGTACACGTCCACAAGCAATTCCCCACCCCTTTCTTCTGTTCTTGTCACTTGGAAAGTGTTGTATGCTTACATCACCCACCTCGTTTCCCTTGGATTGAAAATTACAAAAGCAGCACAATGTGGCATTATTGTGGTTTTCTTGCTCCTGAAAGCCAGTGAGTAAACAGCAAAAGCGGCTTGGCTCAGGGCACAAAGCAATTTACGTCATCAACCCAGCATGCATTGCGCTAGTAAAACAATGGCTGCATCCTTAGGTGAGAATATATGTTATAAATTGCGTTTTTTAAAGAAATAACAATTCTTCATGACTTTTTTTAACAACCCATTCTATAAGGTAAAAAATAAGGTATATTTATGCCTATTAATCCTCACAGCCGGGGTTCCCTTTAAGCTACACAGCCCCCACACCTGTGTCTATGTTGTCATGAAGTTCCAACTTTCTTTTGTTCTTGTTTTCCCATCAGCTTCTCAGTAACAACAGAATGAGTGACAGAGTGGCACAAGGCCGCCTGCAGGTCCTGCAGATCTACCGTCTGCTGCAGTACGTCCGGGAAGGAGATAGGGCGCAGATAGAGAAGATGGTGAACTTTGGAGTGAAAAACCTCATCAATCTCACAGAGCCACAGGATGGCACGGGGGTGCTTCACATGGCAGTTTCAGCAAATGATCTTGGTGATGGACCCCTTTCTTGCTCTTGTCAGATAATGTGCAGTCTATTCAAGTGAACAAGGTGCTCAATTAGCCTGTTGTGGACAAGAACTATGTAACAGTTTTATGTTTCTTGAATTAGGTTACATATGGTAGAGTCGAACATCTGAAACTAATCACAACTGAACATTGCTATTTGTATGTAAGTGGAATGTTGTAATTATTGATATATTAGGGTAATTTGATAGTGTTTACAACCTTAAAAATCTATGTTTGAGTATTTGTTATTTGGCTAAAGGATATAATGGCCAGTAATATGTATGCCAGCTTACAAACAAATTGAAAGTGGCTGTGTAATAGCAAAATGATGGAATTTCACGTAGAATATCTAAACAAAACCCATGCCTAATATTGTTAGAGACTGATGAATGTGCATAAAAGCAGGTTGGGCATAAAGTTAGTTATAAAGAATTGCACCCCACTTTTATCAATAATTTTCAACCCACTTAATTATTTGTGTGATGACTTTCAGTATTCAGTGTTTGTCACCCAAGAGAAATCAAGCAGTTCATAAAGTTTTACTGCAACCCTAAAAGTAATCTTACAGAGTCATGTCAGTCTTCTGAGTGTCTTTATATTTGTTGTCTCTTCACAGACCTCGTCAGCTTTCTTCTTTCACAAGGAGCCCAGCCTGATATCCAAGACAAGAGGGGCCGTACTCCAATTATGTTAGCTGCTGAGTTGGGCAATGAAACTATTGTAGCTCTGTTGGCAGAGAACCAAGCTAACCTGAGGCTCATGGATGCTGAGGGCAAAGGTACACTGTCAAAAAAATCACTTGGCACATCTGTAACATGTCCAAATGTCAAATGGCTTTAACAGAGAAGCTGTGTGAAGAATGCACTTGTATTTAGAAAAAGATTAGTGGTTAACTCTCAACAATAGAATAAATAGCAGATGGTGGAGCAGATGGTGGAGCTGTGATAAAAGAGATGGATGCTATAAAAGCAAAAGCATACAGCTGAGTTCAGATCTCTTACACTCATGAATAAGTGAATACATTTTAAGCTATCGCTGCTCTCATCGCTACTTCTTTCCTTGAACAAAAATTAGCTTAAGGTTTGCAGCATAGAACATTTATTTTGTTCTTCTGGGACAGGGATTCCTTGTTGTGTTGATATCAGTATACTATGTGTTTGTACGTATGATAATACATCACAAAAGCAATGAGTGAGTGGAAGGCAGCTTAGAGGTCGGTGGAAAGGAAATTTAAGGAGCAACTCTTATAAGCACACACACTCACACACACTATCAATCAATCGATCTTTATTTATATAGCGCATTTCATACCACAGGCAACTACTATGCTTTGAGTTTTCTTTTTCTCTCTTCTTTTCTGTTCTTCATCACAAGGGTCAGAAAGTTGTCTTGGATCCCTTTCAGGTTTTTCTTCCATAGTATCCACCTTACTCCTAGTTGCTACTGCCTATTTAATCTCTGTCGCTCTGTTGATCATTTTATATCTTCTGCTTCATCATCTTCTCAAGTCTAATGATTTATCACTATGAATTACTTTGATTTTATTCTTAGCTGAATAAATTGTTCTTGGTCCTTTTTTCTGTAATTCTCTGTATCTACCATAATCTAATACCGCAAAAACCTTTAAGATCAGCACAGAAAACTAAAGGTCATCTGCATCATCCACAAGTAAGACCCTAACATGCTTTACAAGAATGTACTTACAATTCACATTTACAGTAATTTTACATGACTTTAATGAGGTAATGGGAGAGCTTTGGTTTGAGCAATGGATCCTCATTTGAGCTTGAAGTGTTTCCCTTCTCAAGTTAGATTAGCTGAATGCCTTGTGTTGTCTTACATCTCATGAAAATGCATGTCGCTTCTGTTAACGTATTGATGAGGAGGCGGTATCCCAATAAGAAAGGCTAAAGTTCCCTCTTGTTGTAATAATTTCCCCAGTTGCAGTCTGTTCAGGTCAGCAAATACCGTAAAAGACGGTTAGAGAAGGAAGGCAGAACATTATTTGTGTTGATTGGCACGTGAATATACTGTTGCAGTTTACATGTTTTTGTATGATTTACTCATTGTATGTTATACAATACGTATGTATGTGCATGTGGGTGTGTTTGTGTGTCAGGCCCCACGGATACATCTAATTACAGATCAAGTCCCAATGGGGATCCTTTCTTGTGAAACCTGATATCACTGTGCTCTCCCCAGGGACTTGTTCAGCTCAGCCTCAGTATGCACATTCAGATCTTTCCTCCAGGACTTTGCGTTTCAGTAGTCACACTATTATTATTAGCATCATTTCAGGCCATCAGCTGCAGATTATTTCACATGGCCTGTATGGCCTGGATACAGCACAAGAAATCTTGATATCAATCCAGTGAATTGAAGCGTTTCTGTTTAGGAAAAGGCAGCTCTGTATACCTTTCTAAATGCCTCAAAGGTTGCTGTTACAGGATAATGAATGTTACAAATCAAGTGTGTTAAGTGTGCACAAAATTTTGTTTTTCATTTGTTTTTGTTTTTTTTAAGATATTTGAGTTAGCTTTGAGTTATACAGCATTTACTTATTTGATTTTCTTTGATCTTTTATTTAGAGCTTATTGATGCTCAATAATCAGCATTGGCATCACCTAGTTGACCACTACAACCCTCAGTGATGGTCTAAAGGTTAGAAGAGCATGGGTATGATTTGGTTTTTATAATCTGAATGAGTAAAGTGAAGCACAGCATCTGATCCTCTGAATGTGAATTGGCACAGCAAAGCATTTGTTGTGCCTGGCAGAGGTAATGTCAGTTGCTGGCTGCTGTGGATAAGATTGTAAATTAAATGTCGGCATTCACAATTAAGTCTGTAACGCCTTCATTATTTGTACAGCAGCAGATACAAGTATGCTTCAGCCCCTTGGCTTTTCTCAGTTAATCGATAAGATAATTAGAAAATGCCATGAAATGGAAAAAGCTTCTCTTTATTTCTCACGGGCAAGTCACTGCTCTCACTTATTGCTTTTAATGAAATTACCTATATTAACTGCAGATTTTATGTAATTCAATTTTGACTTGTCTAAGCAAAATTGAAATTACTGTATCAACAACATCCTTCAGACTAATAAGCGTAATTAGGAATTGTAAACGGACACATATCTTAAAAAGAGGGGGATTTAAGTTGCTTGCTTTGGAATTCTTAAATGACGATTCAAAATGAAGTTGCAATCTTGTGAAATAAAATATTGGCAGGTGTGTTGTAGTTATACATATTTTCAACATACATCAGTTTAGCTTTTATATAAATAAATGATAAAATGGCCTGTCAAAGACTTGTGCCCCAGAGCTCAATTATTTTAGGCCTGGAGTTATCTCTGAAAAGCTCAATATACCACCCCCGTTTTTTATCTGTTAATTAGCTGCCCTACTCCGATCAAAATAACTGATCTTTTTAAAAAAAAAAATCCCTTTTTTTTTTTCTTTAATATCTAATTTCTTTTTATTTCTTGGGGCAGTTGTTGCATTATTAGGGTATTGGTAGCTGTGACAATCAGGGAACAAGCTGTGTCCAACAACATTCACCATGAGAAACAGGGTGCTTTTATTATTATAATATATTTATATATTTTGTAAGATTTATTTGTTTATTTTTTAAATAGTATGTATGAAATGAATTCTTTGTTTTCCATTTTATTTATACTTTTGCTAAACTTGTGTACCCGTGTCCTTGCCTTATCTATAACTCAGGTGTGCTGTTCTACTGCATATATCCCAGCAAGCGCCACACCCACTGCTTGCAGGTAGCGCTGAAGAGCCACGCAGACGTCAACAACGTGTCAGCAGAGGGGATTCATGTCTTCCAGCTGATGTGTGAAAAAGCCCATGTGTGCACCCCTTTGTCTCTCATAATGCTAGATGCGGGTGCAGATCCCAATGCTAGAAATCAGGTAGAAACCCATAGACAATAACGGCTTATGAATTATAGGAATCGAATTTCACTAAGCACATGGCATCTCCTCTCCACTTCTTTCCTCTTGTGTCCTCTCCAGGAAACTGGCGTCACGGCGTTAATGGAAGCAGTGAAGGCAGGTTCCCTGCAGCTCGTTAGAGCCATTCTCAGGAGAGGGGGAAATCCTAACAGCCTGGACGGAAAGGGCTTCACAGCAGTACACTATGCAGCAATGTGGGGCTTCTTTGAGGTGCAGATAACGCTCAGGCAGACAACTTTATCTCTGCAGGAAATCACCCACAGATGACGCAAAGTTCTGTTTAAACATAAAGTTGTGAAAGTGCAATGGATGTTACCATAATTCTAAGTTGATGAGAGCTCCTTGGCATCTATAATGATCAGAGCATCTCTCTGCCAAGCCGAGCAGTTTTGAACTATTTGAATCTGTTATGCAAGAACTGAATTATGTTATAATTTAGCGGTGTGTAGACAGCACTTTACATTTTGGAATCCGTAACTCTCTGGTGTTCTGTATCTCACAGGTGATCCAGGTGCTGTCTGCATACTCGGCAGACATGGGTGTGATCAACCAAGACAGCTGCACACCTTTACACTATGCTGCTGTCACAGGAAATGCTAACTGTTGCAAGTTCCTAGCACAGCGAGGTACTGTAAGAGAAATGCACAAGAAATCTTGATATCATTCCATTGAATTAAAGCTTTTTTGTTTAATCAGGAAAAAGCAGCTCTGCGAATACCTCTCCAAATGCCTGAAGGATTACTGTTACAGGATAGTGAATGGCTGTTTTGTATTTGGATATTACATCCTTATATATTAGCTTTGATATATGTGGAGCCAGGGACCAGGAAATTGAATCAAACTGAGAGATATGCAGCTGTAGACAGTCTCAAATTAAATTAGGTAATTCTACCCTGTATTTATATTTTTGTAAAACTCTGCTCTGTGTTCAGGTTGTAACCCTAAACTGAAGAACCAGGAAGGTTTACTGCCACGTCAGATTGCCAAAGACTCTGGTCACAAAGCAGCAGCCAAGGAGCTGAGGAAAGCAGAGAGGCAACAAGGGAAAGGCAAAAATTCCAGTGGTGTCAACCTTCTGTCAGATGTCTGGGCCCTGACCCTCCACGACTGGTCTTATGAGTACGAGGCTGAATTACAGCAAGCCTGTGGGGACCAATCAGAAACGGTGGACACAGAGACGTTTATTTCTGTGTTAGAGGAGCTACAAGCTCCAGTTGACCTAGATCAGCTCCACACAGTCATCTCAGCCCACGACAAGAAAAGAGAGGGATGTGTCAACGTTATTGACTTCATCAAAGGTGTCAAATATATCAAGAAAGCCTTTCTCCTCTCCTCCTATATGCCTAAAAAGAAAAAGGGGGAAAAGGGAGGAAAAGGAGGTAAGAAGAAGGGTAAATTTGTTCTCCCCCTGCCAATTTGCACCCTCCCACCAGAGCTCATGCCCCGCCGACCGGACGGAGGCCCCCCCTGCTTCATGATTGAGACATTCTACAACTGCTCAGACATCCAAAGATTTGACCGCGATCACCCACCAGAACATCCCATAATTAATGATTCAGGATGGTACATAGAGAAGCCAGACAAGATATACATCAACATCAACTACTGTGTGAAAAGTGGAAATTTGGAAACCTTGGACCTCGCTTTCAGTCAGGGGGTACCGGTGGATGTTAAGGATCAGTTTTACAAGACACCACTGATGGTGGCCTGCTCCAGTGGCAACTACGAGGTGGCTCAGTACCTTCTCACTCATGGGTGAGAAAACTCATGTTGTCTTTCAAAGTTTAGAATTTGGTACAGGCTGATTTGTGCTTCCTCTGGCTACTCTGCAAATACATTAGTCACATAAACTTCTTAAGGACAAAAATGGGGATACTGTGAAAATAATAAATTAAATAGATAAGATCAGTTGACCAATGATAACTCTGGATTCCATGCTGTATCGTTTCCTTTGAACCCCTTGTGCAGTCACTGGCAAGCAATTTGAATCCCACAGAATTGTGAACCCATCATAGGAGCTGAAAAAAAAAACTACAAAGAAATAATAACTGAATATAAATGCATTCAACGAAACAAACTCTAAATTATTTTAAAAAAACTGGGTTTAATTTGATTATGTTTTCACTGCAGTGTAAATGTGGCACAATAATTTCCTTAAGGACAAATAAAGTTCTTGCCTGTAAACATTTAGTGCAAATTTGAAATGAAGTTTCTTCTTTGGAACATAACATGTCAACAAAAACACAACTGCCAAGCTAAAAGAAACATCCAGATTATGATGCATAGTGACTAAAATTTTACACACAATGTACCAAAACATCAAATGCTGAAGGAGACATTTCACTATATAATGAAAAATATCTGCTCAAAATATCAGCAACACATTGAGATGGGGGCAACAACAGGCTGGAAAAATAAGGGGTAGTAGAAAGAAACAGCTGGAAGATCCATCCATTTATTCTCATTACCTGCTTAATCCAATTAAGGATGGGAGATATATTACCCACCATTGGGCAAGAGGTAGGGCACACCCTGGACAGTCACCAGACTAACTAAGGGCCAACACAGAGGCATATGAGACAAACAATCAAGCACATTCGCATGCACCCCTATGGTCAATTTAGAGTCAACTATTAACCTAAAAACCACCATGGTTTTTAGGGTTCCCATGCATGAGAATGAACTTCACTCAGAAAGGTCTCTGCCGGGACGCGAACCAGAAAGATGTTGCAGCTAATTGTTTTAATTCGCAAAAGGCAAAATTACTGACTGTTGTTAAAACAAAAGAGGATGCTACACAGTGGTAAACATGGCCCTGTCCCATCTATGTTTGAGACATGCTGCTATCAGTTTCAAGATACTCTAATATTTGTCAGCAAGTACTACGTCACATTTTTAAAACTTGATATATTTTCTGTGTTCCATATTTAACTTACAACCTCCCAACTTGTCGGAATAGCGGTTGTATTGCAGAGGTTCTATTTTCATTTCATGGTATAAGCAGATACCATTTACAGTTGTCGTTTTTGATAGTTTTGGTCAGATGAAAGTGACGTTAAAACCTACAAAAAAAAGCAGACCACGATCACAAAATACAGGCCTTAGATTTTGAAATGATACTTTCAGACTCAGCTGTGGGGTTAGTAAGATAAGACCTTATATTATTTTGTATTAAGGCGTGTCTAAACAAACCATATTCCTGATCCTGACAGGGCTGATGTTAATGTGTGCGACCAGTTTTTCTGGACGCCCCTGCACCACGCAGCTCATGCGGGACAAAGGGAGATTGTTGAACTTCTAATGAAGGCTGGGGCCTCTGTAGATGCAGAGGCCATCGGTGGAGGCACGCCTCTCATGAGGGCCATCGAAAGCTCTATACCCTCGTGTGTGGACTTCCTCATCAAGGCGGGTGCCAGTGTGAATGCAGAGAACAAGAAAGGTCTGACTTTAAAATACTCCAAAGTAAATTTATTATTCATTGTTTAAATGCATATCGATAATTTATGATGAGCATTAAACTTGAGCTGTTCATGTAGCCAAATATACCATATTATTTGGTTGACTGTATTTTTTTTTTCTTCAGGACAAAATTGCCTCGATATTGCACAAGCTTTTGCAGACTCCAAAATTATCAAATTGGTCCAAGACAAGATGGAGTCCATGCCTAAATCAAAGGACACGTCGAAAGGAAAGGGGGGTAAAGCCCAAAAGCCACCTGCAAAAAAGAAGGTCAAGTAACTTTATTAAAGTCTTCTACAAGCTCTCCACAAAAACTATAAAAAATTCTTGTCTTCAGTTCTTTCTTGTTTACTTAGTGTTTACTATGTCTGGAATGGACATTTCACTATGTTCTATGTTCATTTCACACTGTTTAAATACCCATTAGAAAAAACCCTTCATACCTGCAAGCACATAGGTTTACTTTTTCAGTTTAGCTTTTGTTCATCAGTTTCCTAAATGTGAGGAGATACATTGCCAGCCTGGTGTTGTAGTGGGACAGGTTAACAGATTGTGACCTATAAACAATATTAAAGTAAAACTGAACTGCACTGAACAACACACACACACACACACGTTTTCATCTGGCTAATCCCTTTTTAGCGTACGTGTTTTTGTGGCTTTACATCAGGAATTTTTTAGAAGTAATGGCCCTGTCACACTGTTGCGTATGAGAGAAGCGTATGAGTTGCGTATGAAAATTCCATCCATCCATCCATCCATCCATCCATCCATCCATCCATCCATCCATCCATCCATCTATCCATCCATTATCTTCCGCTGGTCCGGGGATCGGGTCGCAGGGGCAGCAGCTTGAGCAAAGAGACCCAGACGTCCCTGTCCCCGGCCACTTCCTCCAGCTCTTCTGGGGGGACCCCGAGGCGTTCCCAGGCCAGCCGAGAGACATAGTCTCTCCAACGTGTCCTGGGTCTTCCCCGGGGCCTCCTCCCAGTGGGACGGGCCCGGAACACCTCACCGGGGAGGCGTCCAGGAGGCATTCTCACCAGATCCCCGAGCCACCTCATCTGACTCCTCTCGATGCGGAGGAGCAGCGGTTCTACTCCGAGCCCCTCTCGGATGACCGAGCTATCTCACCCTATCTCTAAGGGAGAGCCCAGACACCCTGCGGAGGAAACTCATTTCGGCCGCTTGTATTCGCGATCTCGTTCTTTCGGTCACTACCCACAGCTCGTGACCATAGGTGAGGGTAGGAACATAGATTGGCCGGTAAATCGAGAGCTTCGCCTTCTGGCTCAGCTCCTTCTTCACCACGACGGGCCGGTGCAGAGCCCGCATCACTGCAGACGCCGCACCAATCCGTCTGTCAATCTCCTGTTCCATTCGTCCCTCACTCGTGAACAAGACCCCGAAGACCATGGTCTCAGATTTTGAGGTGCTGATGGTCATCCCAGCCGCTTCACACTCGGCTGCGAACCGCTCCAGTGAGAGCTGAAGGTCACGGCCTGACGACGCCAACAGAACCAAATCGTCCGCAAAAAGTAGAGACCCGATTCTGAGGTCGCCAAACCGGACCCCCTCAACGCCCTGGCTGCGCCTAGAAATTCTGTCCATAAAAATTATGAACAGAATCGGTGACAAAGGGCATTATTACTATTATTAAAAATTAATAATAGAATTTTCATACGCACGAAAAGTCCTTGAAAATAAAGAATTGTGCGTATACTTACCGTATTGAACCTATGAGTTGCGTATGAGCAGCTTATGGTCAGCGTATTGACAGCGTATTGACAGCGTATGGCCAGCGTATGTCAGCGTATGAACAACGTATAACCAGCGTACTCTGCGTATGACTAGCGTATGAGTAGCATATGAACTGCGCATGCCCAGCGTACGTTTCAACGCGCCTATATCAGTAGCCTTTCCACATTGCTCCTTTGTTGCAGTAGACGACGCGCTATCAACATCTCTCGAGACATTCATCTCGATCATGCCTCCCAAGAAGCAATCGTCGTTTGGCCGAGGTCGAGGAAAAGGCAAAAAAACACAAGAATCATTCTCACCCAAACCTGCTGAAATGCACCTGCGGCTGATGAGTTACATGCTTCTGAGCGATCAAGATCCCCAACTCCTCCTCCTGACCGCTCCCGTGAATCGTCGGTTGCCTCAGATATGTCACCTTTCCATACACCTTCATGCCAACGTATGGCAACTTATGTCCAGCGTTCTCGACCTATCAGTAACGTACCTATATCGTACCTCTAGCGTACCTCTAGCGTATTCAGCGTATGCCTAGCGTATGCTTAGCTACCATACACTCGCATACGCACAAAAGTTTTGAGCATGTTCAAAAATGTATTTCTGCCTCAGCGTATGCCAACGTATGCCAGCGTGCTTGAAACGTATACAACCTATGCCTAACGTTCCCCTAGCGTATGTCAGCGTATACCAGCGTATGAGTGATAATTTTCATACGCTGGCATACGCTAGTGCCATACGCAACAGTGTGACAGGTCCATAAGTGTAGATGCAAGCAGTTGTTTGAGAGTGCAAGAAAAAGTTTATCATAGAAAACAAAGTGCATACAGGTATTTTAAGAGCTGATTGACCACTGAGCATTATGCCCATCCAGAAAAAAGTCCACTGTGGTTTTTGCTCCGGTCAAACTTACCTGTTGCCTGTAATATGTGACTGTTATCCTCAACAGAACAGGTGGAATCCACTCATTGCTGTAAGAAGCATAAAAATCTGATAAACCCGATAAACCTCCATATTCTATGACTTTTTCTTTTCAAGAGGAAAAATATTTCCGGAGGTCAGCTTACTAAGCATACAATCACAAACATGTTTTAAATAGCTGTAAAAAGAAATATGCTTCTGTATATGGCAGAGATGTAAAATTTCATTTTTTATTTTTTTTTTACCCAGCAGTCATAAATTCATAAAATCACACCACATTAAGGTGAAAGTCTATCTTGCTTTGATGGAGCCATTTTCAGCCGTCTTAATTTTCAGTCGAGTAATTAATTTCACCCTAGTCATTACTTAAGTCTTTACTGCTAAATTAATTTGCATGATAAATGTTCAGGCGTTCAAAATTCTAATGATAAGCCATTTGCTTTTGTTATTAAAAGTGACCATCTTCTGTGAGCCAAAGAATTAAAAAATTGAATAAAATAAATGAGTGAGACATGGAAAAGCTTAAATTTACATGCCAAAATGTAGGACTGTGTCCAAAGAGGAACGAGAGGTGGCCTTATTGAGAGTGTGACACTCAAAAAAAAACTTGAACTGACATTTCAGTTCTCCAAGCATTTGACTATATCTAAAAAGTTTTAAAGTGGGCAATGGCTACAGCAGTTAGGAGATAGAAGCCAGGCCCAGATGATATATCCCAGCAGATACACAGCCCCGAAGGCTGTGTCGCAGCCCGGCACCACCTACAGAGCAAGAGAGTCACAGCAGCTGCAGGTTAATGAGGATGTTAACGCGGAGGCTCTTCGTCTTCAGGCAAGAAAAATTTAATATTCAGTTCTACTAGTGCAGGTTTCTAGCTTTCATTTTGAGTATGTTTGAGTCCATATCATGTATTTTAAACCTAAAACAAATGCTCCTTGATGCTGGTAAACCTTTTTGGGCTGACACTTGCTACTCTTTGCTTTCTATTTCCTGTGCAAAGTATTTGGGTAAGATTGAAGTGGAGGATTTGAAATTGTTGGTGTTCCCCACAGAGCGCTGCTGCCGAAGGTGCAGTGCGCACAGAAACATTGACAACAACTTCAGGAAAGACTCCTACACAAATGGATTCAAAGAGTGTCATCCTCCAAAACACCAGGATCACTACAGGGAAAACCAACACTGTGGATATCGCCTTTGTGCCAAAAACGGTGGGTGTAATCAATACGGCTTGTCTCACTCGCATTTGCACTTTTTGGAGCAACTTGCCAGTAAATATGAACCAAATCATAGAGTTTATACTGTTTACTGTGAAAAGGCTTTAGTTTATTGTTTGTAAAGCTTTTTAAATTCTGACACACCACTGCTTGCTCGTGTACGCTAGTTTAAAATGGAATTGAATGGTTAAGTAAACGCAGTCCTGACCCTGACTTGTGTCCCCACCACCTCAGGTTTGGGGGAAACCGCCCACCACCAGCCAGCTGATGTCAAAAATAGAGAGACGCAGGGAGCACTTATTCCTCGAGGTGGACTTTGACAACTTTGTGATGCCTTTCAGCCACAACATCCAGAGGAAGATTCTGGAGCTGACAAAAGCCAATGACTAAACTGGATGACAGTTAGGCAGAGAGAGACACAGATATGTCAGAGTCCCACCCTATTTCTGTTACCTGAGCTGATCAGCTGTTAGAATTATGGATATTTGATTTAATGTGCATTAGCTTATTTTTTTTAATCACAGATTCTGTTATTAGCATTACTGCACATAAATATTCACACATTTTATCTTGTCTTTAGCATGAAAAGCAGACATCCAGTACATGGATTCTACATGCCAAGTTTGCATTGACAGATTATGTTTTCATTAACCACCAAATTACCACTAAAATTAAAGGGTACTCACCTTATAGTACTGTATACCCATAATGTTCAGCAGGGACTGTTTGCATCTCTTGGTGACTCAAATTATCTTTAAAAAAAAAAGTAACTAATTGATACTTATCAATCCACTGTAAAATACATTTTACTATCTATAAAGATTTTATACATAATAACAAAAGAAATGGCTACTGTACTTACTCTGCTTTCAGTCACCTGACACTGAGGTCAGGTGATAATCTGTGGGGTAATTAAGATACAAGATTGCTTGTGTTACAGCAGGGTGTGAGTGGATTAAAACTGTTGGCAATGAATGGGGATCATCTATCTATCTTTATCCATCCAAAGTCAAAACTAGCACTTTTACATGGACTGTGATCACTCATCAAATAAGTAAAACTAAAAGTCGCTTTTGTGATGTATGTGTGTGACTGTTCTCAGAAGCCTGCTGTGGTTGTGTGGGTTCTTAACATTGTTTTTAGTTGGATCTGCTCTTTGATCAGGTGCAGTGCTAAATCTTTACCAGCAGGAGGTGCTGTTTGGCCAATTTAGCAATTTAAGGGTTTGGTTGTTTATTAGGCTGGTAGATAAGAAAACTTGGAGGGAGCTCTTGTGTTTCTAACACAGAGAAACATCAAAATGGCAGTCATGTGTTTTTACTGTTTTTCATACTAATCACTCAAATGACTGTGAATGAAGAGTCTAAAAACTGTACAGAATTAATCATTTTAAGATGCTCCAGAATAAAACTCCATGTTTTATCTTTGCATTGGTGACATAAATTAACCTGAAGTGGAATGATTTTTAGAAATAATCTTTAAAAGCTGACCATTTTCTGTGTTGAATGGCGCATCGAGGCACACTCCATCATCACTACCACCATCACCAGATAAAATTAGATTGCAGTCTTCAAGGTCCACGGGGACACAGTTATATAATCAAATATACAAGCAGAGAGGGGTGGAGGGTAGCAGCTTGGAGATTCTCAATATACGGCCAGAATTGTTCAAATATACATAGTCACAACAGCATCAATGACAAGGATGTGAAGAGTGAGACACTGGAGAGAGGAGACAGCTCTGAAAGGAGAGAGGAAGGAGGAGGTACATACGTTTGTGCTAATATAAAGAAAGACGAACAAAGATGGTGAATGCTGAGCAAAAATCCATGAAATTCCAATAGAGTCAATCATTATGAGACTTTAGCGATGGGGGACGGTGGGAACTGACAGCAAGAGAAGGGAAGACGAAAGGAGGAAGTGGGTGAGAAAAGGAGGGGGGTGGAAGAGAAGAGAGCACCGGAGGGTGACTCAGAGGATGGTGAGGGAGCACAACAGAGGAATGAGAGGGGAGGTGAAGGAGTGGGCGGGATAAGATGAGGGCTTTTCTAGCACAATCAGTGGCACACAGGTTAGAGAGCGTAAACAAGGCTGCTGGCTCTGATTGTTGGTTGTGACGCAGTGTGTCTGTCAGGGCGTGGGCTCAGGCTTATATGGTCATGCAGCATGTGTACTCTTGTGTATCTGTTTGGGTGTATTCCTGTGGCAATAGCATTCATTTAAAACCAGAGAGAGATACATTATACACAGAAACATATCTAGTATCATTAAATACCCTCCAACATATATTAGTTTTTCTATGTGAAACATTTTTCATATGTTAATGTATTCAGCATGCGAGTGCAGGCTTATGTGAGGCATGCCATTTGAAATTTGTGCAGGGGTCTATACGAGTTGTGCTGGATGTGTGTTGTGCTAAAATGTGAATGGCTATACATAAACCAATAGAACATATCCAAGGATGTTTTTTACAGTTTAAGAGCTTTTTAGAGCATCTCTCCTCTTCTCTTTTATCCCCTCCCTTCCCTTGCCCTCCCCTCTGTTAAGAATCCGTCTGAGCTCCAGTCACTGTGTGATGCTGCCAGCAGCACTGCAGTCTCCCAGCTCCGGCCCTGCACCGCTTACTCAGCACTCAGCACCCTTTGCTTCCTGAAACAGCTCACTGGGATACACACGCATGCATAAATACAGATTACATTATTGCTCTTTACCACATTATAGTATGATATTATTGGATTTATCCTGTCATTGCTTTACTTACATAAAGCTCTCACAGACACAGATGTGTTCACATATGCATATAACCCAAATATGACATACTTAAGCCAAGGAAGCATATTTACACAAACACTATCGACGTCATACGCTGAAATATACACAGAAGCACCTTCTTAACTGTGTCAGGCTGCAGCCTCAGCTCATGAATAGCATGTACAGGCAGCCATTAGGTACATTATGCTGAACAAATGGGATTTTAGACTGCAGTACTATTAACTAAATCCTCAGTGTTGTGGCACAGAAACCAGCCATGATGAGATGGATTCGGTGCAAAAAGGAGATAAGTGTAAACACTAGCAGTGTCGGAGAAATTATCTATTATTGATGAGGTAGTCGAATTTCACACTAGTCTGACTCACTGTACTGTACTGTACTGTATGTGACACAGTAGGAGCATATGTGTGCAAGAATTTTTTTTACTGTTTATCAGTTTAGGACTTCTGCAGGTTAACTGAATGGGTTACATGCTTCTACATGTGTGTGTGTGTGTGTGTGTGTGTGTGTGTGTGTGTGTGTGTCTGTGTGTGTGTCTGTGTGTGTGTCTGTGTGTGTGTGTGTTGCAGTGATTCATCATTCATTAGCGCAGCCTCAGCAGTGTCATGGATGTCTTCGGCTTTCTGAGCTCTAGATTCGAATTTGCTGCAAGCCTGGAACTTTTATTATGAAGATATTGATTCGAATTTCAGCGTGAGACCAATATTGCTGGGTTGGTAAACAGAGGACTGGATCTTAGCTCACATAAGCAGCCCAAGTATGACACCAAAAACCAATATGATGAATACCTCACAGGATAGATTACAGCTGCGTCATTTTAGAGAGTATGCCTCCTGTTTATGAAAAAAGAGGATCTAAAGAGGTGTTAAGAGTAAGTTATCTCCGTTTTAGACATGTTATTTTAACTATATTTGACTCTAGAGTGACGAAAGGGATGTTTTCTAAAATAATTTCAATCAAAACTCAAAAGGTTGAGTATTCATGTAAAAAGCAGGATCAGTGTAATCCATAATCTGATTTGAATGCACTCCCACTGATGTAATTTATGACACAGTAGGGGCACATTGACCTTCACTGGCTCTTCTTCACATCCCTTCATCCATTTTTAAAATGTAAAAAATAGCAGAAAATATTCTTGTATTGTTGTATTTTTGTAATTCTGTTTAGCAGGGGAGGCCATGGAATAGTTTTTTACTTAGAGCAGATAATGTGAATTCTAGGCTTTTTTTAAAATCGATATCTAAATCTGAGTAATAGATATCCTCTATGGTTAATCATACTCTCATAGAAAGAAGAAAGTATGGTCTCTTTCATTTCTAAGGTTTTTATATATAAAAATAAATAATCTGGTCCGTACAGGTCTTAAATGAGGTTAAAACAACCTCAGATAAACAACAACAACAGCACGTGATATATTACACAGTACCAATATTTATTTAACAAAAACTAAGCCAAAATGCAGATGCAGTGTATGTAAAACTAAGGCCATTCTTACTGCTTCTATAGGAAATAAGAGGGTAAATAGCAGGCAGGTGCTGCTAATCAAACGCACTTAATAATCAGATTTTTGGCAGTTGTGAGCACCTATATAAAAGTAGACGTTTTGGCAGTTTGTTTGTCTTGAATGTTGGTGCGTGTTAACACAATGCCAAGAAAGCAAGGTCAGACGTCAGCAATGATCCTAGTGAGGAAGCTGTTTCTGTCTGGGAACGGTTACAAGGCCATTTCCGAACAATGTGGAGAAAGCCTCTTGTCTCTAAAAAGAACATGGCATGAACATCAACAAACCGCTAGATTTCTAGAACAATGTCCTTTAGACAGATCATCAGCACAAACACTTTAAACACGATGGTGATTTGGGCTTGTTTTACAGACACAGCACATGGGCACCTTACGGTAACTTAGCCCACCATGAACTCCTCTGTATACTAACGTTTTCTAAAGTCAAATGTGAAGCAGTGTTGTAAAAAAGAGAGGGTCAAAGCTCCTACACAATGATGTGAGAGACTGATGACTGATGGATACTAAGTTTTTCACACATTTCTTCTCCATAATTTTTGTGAAATGTATGATGATGCAATGCATTTTGTTATGTTGGTCATCTGAGGTTGAATTTACCTAGTTTTCATTAGGTCCTGTTATCTAGAAACTTGGTATTGTACCATTTCCATCACAGTAGATATTTTTATAAAAAAAAAATTGTTTGTGCTATACTGTAGCAAAGCCCAGCTAATACTACAAGTGGGAGGTCAAGATGTTGTTCTCATAATGTTTTATTGTGCTGAAGAAAAGAATAATTCGTATTTCACTATGGAAAGAATGTGTCATTTCTTCCTTTTTGCACTCTCCTTATTCGCCAAAAACTGTTACTCGATTTTCTGTTTGCTGTTTAACACAGCACTAAGTAATGATTCAGTATAATATAGTAAAAGTAATGTTTGTGATACACATATCAGAGATTTTAACTTATAGCTAAGTTGTATAGGATTGCTCTGTAACTTCACAGCTCAATTATCTTTTAAGTCTTATAAGTCTTTACTTATCTTCAAGGTGTTACAGGTTGCAATGTTCCTGCTGTTGTAGAAAGGTTTTGAAAGCGGTTCTGTTTTAACGCTTAGTTTTTTTTCATATTGCTTTATTATCTGTATCCTCCCCAGATTGTCTCATGACGTCTTTTGGGAACAAAAAAGGAAGATGCGAGATAGATTCAGTCTAAAAGGTCTTACTCTCAAACCCACAGACACATTTAAACACACACACACACACACACTTCCCTTTGATTAAGGCTTCCTCAGAGGCCAATTGCTCAGCAGCATTTGGATTCCTGCTCAAGAGGGACATTTTAATCAAACCTAAACCAGGAAACAATCATAAAATATGAATGTTGTATAAGGAATTGTCAGCAGGGCCTTCTGATGAGTCTATGAATAATACAGATGAACATTATGTAAAAGGAGAAAATGACAAGAATACTAATTGAAATCCAGTTGCCACTCCAGCATCAAGGATTTAAAGCTGAAGTGGCAGTATCATATCTTGATGGCATGAAATTAGGAATTTACTATTTACTAAAAACTCTTCTGTGATGAATTTGTCTTAAAAAAATATCATGAGGTACAACATGGAGTCTTTATTTCTGAAGAGTTTTCATCATTCATGATTATGTTTCTCATTAGCATTATTTCCTTTAAGCTTTACACATCACACGTATTGTTGTCACTATATTCTCACACTGCATAGGATGGATGCATCCGTAAAACTGCAGTTTGCTTTGGCCGGAAGAGCACCGGATGCCAAGCAACAATTAGCTAAACTGTAACATCTCTAAATATTAATATGTCTCTGAATTGATCATGTACAAGAAAGACGTGCTGCAGGGGGGAGAAGAAACTAAGAAGGCGAAGGCTTGCTCCGCAGCAGCAAGGAGAGTTCAAGTGAGCAGCAAAGAGGAAGGGGGAGAGCGAGGTGACTGAAAAACAACATGTGCCAGGGTGTTAAGAATGAGGGGTGTTTTGTTTCCCAAATCTGACAGTAGAAGGTGAGGTGAATTCCTATATATGTTTTCACTTTTTTTGTGTGCTGAGCAAGTGTGCCTTTCAACCTGCTGGACTGTCATTGCTGCCTCTGGGACTGTCAGAACACAGGGAAGGCGCAGGAGATGCTGTTTTTCCAAATACAGGAGGTGTTAAAGCTGGAAGTTGTTGGAAGAGTTTGTAGAAAATATTACGAAACAGCAGCAGATTGAGATGGGTGTTTTCCCAAAGCTGGGATGCCACTGCAGAGCCCAAAGCTGGGGGGATTTTTTTGCATGAGTTTTGTTATGCTGCTGCTGTAGCTGCACCATTCAATCGATGAGAAGAGTGGAGAAGAGAAATGGGAGGAGGGTCAGCCTTATCCAGGGCTGTTTCACCGCAGTGGAGGCTTTTCGTCCTGCCTCACTTGGATCACATTGATAGACCCCATCTCTGTCTCCTTCGTTGTCTTCCCTGTTGTCAGTCTAACTGGAGTCTCATCTGTCTCTCTTTGCCTGACTCTTTCTCTTTCTGTCTTTATCCTCCTATTCCTCCAGGCGGGACCGTGCTTTCTGATACCTGGCGCCTTACTGTAAACTAATCTTGCAACCTTGGGTGAAGAGTTTTACAGAGCACAGATATCCCACGGCTGGCCAAAACCTACACATTTCCTAATTAGCTGCGTCAGCGTCTGCCAAATAGTAACTTAGCACAATTGCACAAAAGTTTTGTAAGAGTTTGTTTCCAAGGCAAATTTTTGGGCGGGTGTTGTGTATTCATCATTTGGAGTGCACTAATCTAATAATAATAATAATAATAATAATAATAATAATAATAATAATAATCTAATCTGGTGCATGGGCATTGATGTTGATAAAGCATGCTTTAGCACATGGGGTATTAGACAGATATGACAGTCCACATTGAAAGAGTGTCTGTCTGACATTGTTTCAGTAAGTAGGGGAAAAAAAGCTGATTAGAAAATCAAGGCAAGATTTAATTAATGTACATAAAATTCTGCACATAATACATAGAATAATCAGACACAATCTGTCTAAGAATATGGAAATGTCAACAGCAGTTAAGCATGGTTATGGTTCTTTTTCGAACACAGCAGAGATAAAGCTGGGAAGGCTTAGGGGCAGGGCTACCTTCTCTTTGACAAGCCCTATTGCCTTTTCATTGCAGTTGTCAAACCTTTGTTGTTAACTACACATAAATTATTCCCACATTTCTAGAAGAATGTTTATGATGGATAAACACAGTGGCTAACAGATAGAGAATGGATATTACATCTCGGTAACAATGTTTACTGAGCACAATGGCTTCCTAGACGGGTTCTGTGTGTAAAGCATGAGTCGGGCCAATGTAAAAGCTCTGAATTTGTTTGGTTTACAGAAGACTTGAGGGCTGTGGTTTGTGTTTAGCACTTCTGATGTGTGCACGTGTTTCTTTTTCGTGAGCGTGGTTTGGATAACAGAGAGAGGAAGAGAGATATGGACAGTAAAAAAAGAAAAAAGAGTTGGGGAGCGGGAAGCTCATAGAGAGGAGCAGGAAACCAGACCAAACATGGACACAGGTGACGTATCGAGGATACCCAGTTTCCATAGCAACAGGCAGGTGTGAGACACTAGGAGTGTTTTCGATCGAGTGAAACGTTTGCATGCACATCGCGGTTTAATCAGCCCCATTCTCTCACTCTCTGTCTCTCTCTCTCTCACACACACACACACACACACACACACAAGATGTAAATGAACACAAAGGCAGCCTTGTACTTGATCTGGGAAGACAACTGTATGTAAACGTTGTATCAGTAATAGGAAGATGTGATTGCCCAAGCTGACTTTGATGACCCAGCTCACACACACACACACACTCCGGGAATCGCCTGACGCATTGATGATACACAGGGGTGGGACGAGGATGAAAGGGGAGTTAAAGAGAAGGGGAGAGGAGGAGAAGGATGGAGCAGAAGTTCGAGATGAAAGAGGATGGGGAACTAGTGGAAAAAAGTGTTAATCCGCATCCTCTGGGTGCATTTCATGATGAAGAACAGGAAGGCTACACAGAAGAGGAGGTGTGGGGTGGGATGTTTATAGCATGGTGAGGACAGAGGGATGGAGAAGAAAAAAGAACAAGAGAGGAGGAATGGGAGGAAGAAAAGGTTTGGAAAAGTGAAGGCATCAATGAACTACATTTAGTAGGGCGAAAGAGCAGGCATCACCAAGCAAGGCAATAAAAAGATGAGGATCGTCACGGGATGTAACTCATTTGTTCAAGGACAACAGTTTTGAAAGGCCAAAGTTTGGCTGTCCAGCTGTTACAGTCTTGTATTTCTTTTTTAAACCAGACATGAAGAGGAAAGGGTGGATCTGACTGAGAACTTGCAGAAATGAAGCTCACACCATGTTGGTGTAGATTCTCAGTCATCCAGGTCATTGTAATCCTAAGATCTTGAATAAGAGAAACTGGACTTCTTCTTTGGGTCTTGAAGATGTTTCACCTCTCATCCAAAAGGCTTCTTCAGTTCTGCACTAGTTGCTGGGGAGCATCATTTTATAAGAAGTAGAAAGGCCATACACGCTTGATGGGTTGTTAAGGTCACATGTGTTGCTGAGCCACCTGACTAATGTTGGGGTCGTTTAAGGCAATCTCCCCTGTGAGAAATTTACCTGTCTGAATGAGCATGTGTCACAGGATCCAACGAGTCAATGGTAATAATAACATAGATGGCTCTCTTGACTCCTCTCTCCTGTACATTACTGTCCTCAAAAGAGTGTTCCTTCTCCTTAAGATGTAAGTGAACTGCTAAGTCTTTGCCTGAGGAGCTGGCTCTCCTGTGTTGTGCCATACACTTGTGAATCTCTCAAAAACAGCTTCACAAGTGGGCTGAAGAACTGAGGAAGCCAGGTGAAACATCTTCAGTAGCCAAGAAGAAGTCCAGCTGCACTTAGATAAGGTCTTAGGCCCTGCTTTATCATCTTTTTTTGCTCTAATTCAGAATTTACAAATGAACACCACTCAATCAGCAACGTAATGAAAATAAGAGGTCTGCAGGAGCCAGTCCTTCATATCTTCATTCAATTCAATTCAATTCAATTCAATTCAATTCAATTCAAAAATACTTTATTTATCCCAGAGGGAAATTAAATGTTGATGTAGCTCAATTAAATCAAGGAGTTATTATAGATGCTGATGGCTGTGGGCAGGAAAGATTTCCTGTAGCAGTCTGTTTTGCATCCAAACTGAAGAAGCCTTTGACTGAAGAGACTCTGTTTTCCGATAAGTCTCATGGAGAGGATGTTCAGGGTTGTCCATAATTCTCTTGATTTTATGCAAAATCCTTCTTTGCATTGTTGTCTCCAGAGGTTCCACAGTCGTCTCCAGAACAGAACCAGCCTTCTTTATCAGGTTGTTGAGTCTTTTTAGGTCCCTGGTTCTGATGCTGCTGCCCCAACAGATGACGCAAGAGGAAATGACGCTCTCAACAACAGACTTGTAGAATATGTGCAACATCTTGTTGCAAACCTTGAAGGACCTTAGCTTCCTCAAGAAGTACAGTCTGCTCAGTCCTTTCTTGTAGATTGCTTCACTGTTGTGTCTCCAGTCCAGTCTGTTGTCCACATGAACACCAAGGTATTTATATTCCTCAACCACCTCCACTTCTTCTCCCATGATGGAAACGGGGTTTGATCTGACCCTGTTTCTCCTGAAATCTACAATCATCTCCTTTGTTTTGTTAACATTCAAGATGAGATGATTGTTCCCACACCATGCCACAAAGCGGTCCACCAGCTCTCTGTACTCAGCTTCTTGTCCATCTCTGATACACCCGACAACTGCAGAGTCATCTGAATATTTCTGTAGATGACAGGAGTCTAACTTGTACTGGAAGTCTGAAGTGTACAGAGTGAAAAGGAATGGTGAGAGTACAGTCCCCTGTGGTGCTCCTGTGCTGCTGATCACCTGGTTAGACACACAATTCTTCAGTCTGACAAACTGTGGTCTGTTTGTCAGGTAGTCATTAATCCAGGTGATTGTTGAGGCCTCCACCTGAGTCTTCTGGAGTTTCAGACGAAGCAGATCAGGCTGGATTGTGTTAAATGCACTGGAGAAATCAAAGAACATGATCCTCACAGTGCTGCCTGCTTTGTCCAGATGACAGTGGGTTTGTTGAAGCAGGTGTATGATAGCGTCTTCAACTCCAACTCCATGGCGATAAGCAAACTGCAGGGGGTCCTGATATGTGCTGGTTTGCTTACACAGGTGGGTCAACAGGAGTCTCTCCAGGACCTTCATGATGTGGGATGTCAGGGCAACAGGTCTGTAGTCATTGATGTCTGAAGGGTGAGTTTTCTTTGGTACCGGAACAAGACAGGATGTCTTCCACAACAGTGGTACCTTCTCTTGGGTCAAGCTAAGGTTGAAAAGGTGTTGCAGAATCCCACAGAGCTGCTCTGCACAGGCCTTCAGGACTCGGGGGCTGACACCATCTGGACCTGCAGCCTTGTTCCGGTTCAGTCTCTCCAACTGCCTCTTCACCTGACTTCTAGAAACAGAAAAGTGGGAGGGGGAGGCAAAGGGGACAGCAGCATCTCCTGATTTGGTTGAAGACAAACTAGTGGAAGCAGAAGAATCCATGACTGAGGTGGAGGTGGAGATGTTACAGGAAAGCTGTGGGTCAGAGGAGGGTGGGATGTCTCTTTGGCTGGGAACAGGAGGGGAGGATGGTGAGCTTGTTCCTGAACTGAACCTGTTGAAGAATGTATTCAGCTCATTTGCTCTGTCCAGACTTCCATCCATCCGATCCTCCCTCTGCTTGAGGCCTGTGATCTTCTTCATATAACCAAAGCAAACTGACACCCAGTTAAAAAAGAGAAAGCCCAACAGGTCTTTGGGATTTGGTTTCAGACAGTCTCTTCAGGAAGGTATTGCATCGCTCTTATTTGCACAGAAAACGTAGCTGCAGTGGGTTAAGTATAAAAAAATATGTTCAAATGCCTTCCCTCACCTGCATACACTTTGAACTAACATAATCATTGCACATAGTGTGTGTAGATGTCAGACTTTCCATGTGTAGAAAGTAAGAAAAATTTACAGAAATGGATACAGTTTTACTACAACGAAAGGTGTGAGGTATGCCAAGCTGTTAGACCAAGTTTTTATTTTATTTTGAGCATCAACATGATAACTCAGATAATTATGTTAACATGCATATTTTTAGAAGGTAGGTTTACTATCTTAGCTTGAACACATATGACAAGTGCAAATGAGTTAGATAGGGGATTATTCATGCATATGGACATTAACCAGTGTGTTGAACTAAGTGGATTTTTTATCTATATTTAAGGAAATTATTATAATTCACCTTAAGAGGGACATTGGTGTTTCTGCCCCACATTTACCTTTGAGAATCACTTTACTGTTCCATCAGTTATGGCCCAGATACAGCAAATCAGGCCCAAACCATGATACTACCAAAATCGTGTTTCAGAGATGGGGATGATATACTGGAAATCAGTGGTTTACTCTCTCCAAGCACTTTCCCATTTTGACCAAAACGTTTAGTTTTGGTCTTTTTCATCCACAAACATTTCAGCCCTCTGGTTTGTCCACATTTTGAAGACCATTACCATTCACGTTTTTGTATCTCCTTGTTTCCCTTATGTGGATTCATGAGAATGAACGTAAATCAATGCGAGAGAGTCTAACAGTTGCTCATAAGTTACCCAGAGTTCCTTTGTGAACTTGATGACTATTACTATCTTTCTCGGTTAACCTCTCCTGGGGAGGGAAATGATTGTCTGAATATCCTCCACTCCCAATGAAGGGTAACACCTAACTGATTCCCCTTTGAAATGAACTTCTATCCTATAGTTTCATGTACTTCTGCAACTCAAATAAATGAAATATTTGATCGAAAGACTAAATTACCCAAATGTAATATTTTTTGTCCTTTATAATTGAATTTGTTTTATCTATTTTTATTATTTGTTTGAAAGTGATATAATATGATGTTTTGGGTTATAGTTATGTAGAAATCTCTAAGAAGTTTGCACGCTTGAATCTGTAAGCACAAGGAAGGAAATACGTTTTTCAACTTTCTTAGCTTTTTTCTTTTATCATTTTTCCTCCTCCAGTTCTGGCTCTCGCGACTGGACGTTAATATGAGACTAACAGAAAGGTCACATAAACAAGCTGGGATTTGTTTTCCGATTGTTGCACTTCTGAGAGAGATGTGAAGATATTAATTTGTTTTTAGAGTCTTACTTCGCTCATCCTGATACAGAGCTCACAGGATCCTCTACTCACTAGGCATTTCAGCCCCAGTCATGCATCAGGGCAGTGGCAGCTGTTCAAACAGTCACACGTGTATATGCAGTTTTATGTAGGCTCATACGCACATATGGGAGACTGAGAGAGTATGCATTTGGTGTTAGTAATGTACCACTTCCTGTGAGCTACCCAGGAGGGATTTTAGAGTCTGGGCCAGTGCATCCTCACCACGTCTGTTCTGATTCCTTTTACATCTCTGTTATCTGTTCTGTTGTTACACTATCTTCACTTACATTATGTTACATTACTTTGTGTTACTTTTTAGGATCTCTACCAAGGCTTTATGTACATTCTATTGCACTGTATTACTTGATAACTTAAACAACATTTTGCTCCGTTGCATTTACCCGTTTTCCTGCTCTCTCCAGCTGCTTTGCATTGCTTCATCCTGTTCTAATCTACTCTGCTGCACATTTTACTCTTTGTGGTACTAAATAGCACCCAAGCGCTACATGCTACACTACCAATGATAAACTGAAGGAGTTTCAGAAACAGGTGAAAGAGGAGAGAGGATGGGTTCAGAGTTAACCAAACAGCAAATGAAAACATCGCAAAATAAGAGAGCTCTAAAGGAAATGGAATGAAGAAAACTGAAAAGCCAGGGATAGAAAAGAGAAAAGAAAAAAAGAGGCCAGTGAGGTGTTGAGCTGCGGGTCGATGCAGATTGATTGTCCCTCTGACAACCATCCTCACCATTGGATGCAAGACCTTCACTCCCACACTTATCAATGTCGCCACTCGCTCCCAGTCTATCAATACCTCAATGATCAGATTAAATATCACTCCCCCCAAATGGACTGGATGAGACAGAATGCAATTTTTCATGCAGATCAGAGCCTCTATGAAGACAAAATAACAGTCCTACAGGTAAGCTGAAAACCTAAACACAGATAAGTTCCAAGGGGAGATGTTTGAATAACATAAATAACATTTATGGTTCAACAAAGCTTTTAGTGGTGTATCAGCATCCAAAAAATGAGGTCAGCTGACCACCCTGAATATTCTGAATGAATGAGTGTTTTTTTCCCAAATGGCATGGACATATTGCAAGATGACGATGACAGGATTCATTTGGCTTAAATTGTAAAAGAGTGGTTCAGAGAGCACGAGACACCATTTTCACACATGGATTGGCCACCATGGAGCAGACCTTAACATCACTGAAAATCTTTGGGATGTGCTCAAGAAGACTTAACACATCAGTCTGACACTCCCATCATCACTACAAGATCTTGGAGGAAGATTAAGCCTGGACAGAAATCTATGTTTTGACAGTGAAAAAGGTTATGAAAATGATTCCATGGCAAAGGCGTGCTGTAAAGTCAGGACGCTGTAAAGTGTGAATAAAAGCAGAATGCAAATGATTTGCAAATCTCAAATGATCTGCAATAGAACATAGAAAACATGAGATATTTTACTGCTTCATGAAAGATATTAGAATTTGATGGCAGCAACACATCTCCAAAAAGTTGAGACAGGGCCACACCACCCGTGGGAGGGGCCATGGGGGTCGGGTGCAATGTGAGCTGGGCGGCAGCCGAAGGCAGGGACCTTGGCGGTCTGATCCTCGGCTACTGAAGCTGGCTCTTGGGACGTGGAACGTCACCTCTCTGCTGGGGAAGGAGCCTGAGCTGGTGCGCGAGGCTGAGCGGTTCTGGCTAGATATAGTCGGACTCACCTCGACGCATGGCTTGGGCTCCGGAACCAGCCTCCTCGAGAGGGGTTGGACTCTCTTCCACTCTGGAGTTGCCCGCGGTGAGAGGCGTAGAGCAGGTGTGGGCATACTTATCGCCCCCCGGCTGTGCGCCTGTACATTGGTGTTCACCCCGGTAGACGAGAGGGTAGCCTTCCTCCGCCTTACGGTGGGGGGACGGGTCCTGACTTTTGTTTGTGCTTATGCACCGAACGGAAGTTCAGAGTACCCACCCTTTTTGGAGTCCCTGGAGGAGGCACTAGAGAGTGCTCCTCCGGGAGACTCCCTCGTCCTGCTGGGGGACTTCAATGCTCACGTGGGCAATGACAGTGAGACCTGGAGGGGCGTGATTGGGAGGAACGGCCCCCCCGATCTGAATCAGAGTGGTGTTTTGTTGTTGGACTTCTGTGCTCGTCACGGATTGTCCATAACGAACACCATGTTCAGGCATAAGGGTGTCCATATGTGCACTTGGCACCAGGACACCCTAGGCCGCAGCTCGATGATCGACTTTGTAGTCGTATCATCGGACTTGCGGCCGTATGTCCTGGACACTCGGGTGAAGAGAGGGGCGGAGCTATCAACTGATCACCACCTGGTGGTGAGTTGGCTCTGCTGGTGGGGGAGGAAGCCGGTCAGACCTGGCAGGCCCAAATGTATTGTGAGGGTCTGCTGGGAACGGCTGGCGGAATCCCCTGTAAGGAGGAGTTTCAACTCCCACCTCCAGCAGAGCTTCAACCATGTCCCGGGGAGGTGGGGGACATTGAGCCCGAATGGGCCATGTTCCGTGCCTCCATTGTTGAGGCGGCCGACCGGAGCTGTGGCCGCAAGGTGGTCGGTGCCTGTCGTGGTGGCAATCCCCAAACCCGCTGGTGGACCCCAGTGGTGACGGAGGCCGTCAAGCTGAAGAAGGAGTCCTATCGGGCCTTTTTGGCCAGTGGGACTCTGGAAGCAGCTGATGGGTACCGACAGGCCAAGCGGAACGCAGCTGAGGCGGTTGCTGAGGCAAAAACTCGGGCTTGGGAGGAGTTCGGGGAGGCCATGGAGAACGATTTCCGGACGGCCTCGAGGAGATTCTGGTCCACCATCCGGCGGCTCAGAGGGGAAAGCGATGCACCGTCAACACCGTGTATGGTGAGGGCGGGGCTCTGCTGACTTCAACTAGGGACGTCGTGAGTCGGTGGGGGGAATACTTCGAGGGCCCTCCTCAATCCTACCGACACGCCTTCCGATGAGGAAGCAGAGTTGGAGAGCTTGGACGTGGGACCTCCCATTTCTGGGGCTGAGGTTGCCGAGGTGGTCAAAAAACTCCTCGGTGGCAAGGCCCCGGGGGGTGGATGAGGTCCGTCCTGAGTTCCTCAAGGCTCTGGATGTTGTGGGGCTGTCTTGGTTGACACGCCTCTGCACCATCGCGTGGACATCGGGGGCAGTGCCTCTGGACTGGCAGATCGGGGTGGTGGTCCCCCTCTTTAAAAAGGGGGACCGGAGGGTGTGTTCCAACTATAGGGGGATCACACTCCTCAGCCTACCTGGTAAGGTCTTTTCGGGGGTACTGGAGAGGAGGATCCGCCGGATAGTCGAATCTCGGATTCAGGAGGTGCAGTGTGGTTTTCGTCCTGGCCATGGAACAGTGGACCAGCTCTATACCCTCCGCAGGATCCTGGAGGGAGCATGGGAGTTCGCCCAACCGGTCTACATGTGTTTTGTGGACTTGGAGAAGGCGTTCGACCGTGTCCCTCGGGAACTCTTGTGGGGGGTGCTCCGGGAGTATGGAGTGCCGGACTCCTTGATATGGGCTGTTCGGTCCCTGTATGACCGGTGTCAGAGTTTGGTCCGCATTGCCGGCAGTAAGTCGGACATGTTTCCTGTGAGGGTTGGACTCCGTCAGGGCTGCCCTTTGTCACCGATGCTGTTCATAATTTTTATGGACAGAATTTCTAGGCGCAGCCAGGGCATTGAGGGGGTCCGGTTTGGCGACCTCAGAATCGGGTCTCTGCTTTTTGCGGACGATTTGGTTCTGTTGGCGTCGTCAGGCCGTGACCTTCAGCTCTCACTGGAGCGGTTCGCAGCCGAGTGTGAAGCGGCTGGGATGACCATCAGCACCTCAAAATCTGAGACCATGGTCTTCGGCCGGAAAAGGGTGGAATGCTCTCTTCGGGTCGGGAATGAGATCCTTCCCCAAGTGGAGGAGTTCAAGTATCTCGGGGTCTTGTTCACGAGTGAGGGACGAATGGAACAGGAGATTGACAGACGGATTGGTGTGGCGTCTGCAGTGATGCGGGCTCTGCACCGGCCCGTCGTGGTGAAGAAGGAGCTGAGCCAGAAGGCGAAGCTCTCGATATACCGGTCAATCTATGTTCCTACCCTCACCTATGGTCACGAGCTGTGGGTAGTGACCGAAAGAACGAGATCGCGAATACAAGCGGCCGAAATGAGTTTCCTCCGCAGGGTGTCTGGGCTCTCCCTTAGAGATAGGGTGAGAAGCTCGGTCATCCGGGAGGGGCTCGGAGTAGAACCGCTGCTCCTCCACATCGAGAGGAGTCAGATGAGGTGGCTCGGGCATCTGGTGAGAATGCCTCCTGGACGCCTCCCCGGTGAGGTGTTCCGGGCCCGTCCTACTGGGAGGAGGCCCCGGGGAAGACCCAGGACACGTTGGAGAGACTATGTCTCTCGGCTGGCCTGGGAACGCCTCGGGGTCCCCCCAGAAGAGCTGGAGGAAGTGGCCGGGGACAGGGACGTATGGGTCTCTTTGCTCAAGCTGCTGCCCCCGCGACCCGATCCCCGGACCAGCGGAAGATAATGGATGATGGATGGAGGGCCACATTTACCGTCTTTATCTTCTTTTTAACAACAGTCTGTAAATGCCTAGGTACGAAGGAGATCATTTAATGAGCCTTTGAAAGAGGAATATTGTGCCCTACCTGTCTGATATGGGATTCAACAGTTCTGGGTCATCTTTGTTGATTTTTTTTTATTCATGATGCACTAAATTTTTCAAATGTTGAAAAGTCTGGACTGCAGGCACTCTTCTACTACAAAGCCATTCAGTTTTAACACTGTCTTGATGTGTAAGATCTTCCCTGAAAAGAATGAACTTAATAGGAGCATATGCTGCTCTAAAATCTGTATAGACCTTTCAGCATTGATGGAACCTTTCCAGGTTGAGCAGTTGCACAGGGACTAAAGCACCTCCAGACCATCAGAAATGCTACCTTTTGAGCTCTTTAGCTTGGAGGTCACAGTATCCATGATTTCCAAATAGAGTTTCAAATTTCAGTTCATCTTACCAGTTTTACACTTTACCTAAGTCCATTTTAAATGAGCTGTGGCCCAGAGAAGATGGCAGCATTACTCACATGCATACTCACAAGCCCCAGCTGAGTGCCCAAGTGTTGGAGTTCTCCCGGGTGAGTGACAGGGTTGCTTCACTGCGGCTGCAAGTCCCACGAGGGAAGGTTGTGACTGTTGTTTGTGTGTATGCACTAAACAGCAGCTCAGATTACCTAGCCTTGTCGGAGTCTCTGCATGGTGTCCTGGCGGGGTTGACACCTGGGGATTCCATTGTTCTTCTGGGGGATTTCAATGCTCATGTGGGGAATGATGTAGTAACCTGAAAGGGCATAACTGGGAGGAAAACAGCCTCCCTTATCTCAACCTGAGCAGCGTATTGTTTTTGGACTTCTGTGCTAGTCATGGATTGTCCATTACGAACACTGTGTTCAAGCATAAGGTGGTGCATAAGTACCTGGTACTGGGCGTAGTCATTGAGAGGAGGGTATCTGGTTTGGGAACCTCAGGTTTTTTTGCGAAAGATGTGGTTCTGTTGACTTCTTTAAGCCAAGACCTTCAGTGCACACTGGAGTGGTTTGCGGCTGAGTGTGAAGCGGCCTGGTTGGGAGTTAGCTCTTCCAAATCCAAGGCCATGGCTATCAACTGGAAATGAGGTAGAATGCTCTCTCCGGGTCAGAGTAAGTCCCTGCCTCAGGCTGAGGAGTTTAAGTATCTTGGGATCTTGCACACTAGTGATTGCATGCTGGAGTTAGAGATGGACAGACGGATTGGGGTTTCATCAGCAGTAATGAGGGCACTGCTCCGGTCTTTTGTGGAAAAGAGGGAGCTGAGCTGGAATGTTAAACTTTTAATTTACTGGTCCATCTTTGTTCCAACTCTCACCTAGGGTCACAAGATCTGGGTGGTGACCAAGATGATCGCAGATACAAGCGTCTGAAATGGGTTTCCTTATGAGGGTGGCTGGACACAGTCTTAGGAATAGGGTGAGGAGCTCAGCAATCTAGAGGGAACTTGTAGTAGAGTCGCTGCTCCTCCGCATCGGAAGGAGTCAGTTAAGGTGGTTTGGGCATCTGGTTAGGATGCCTCCTGGTCGCCTCCCTTTTGGAGGTTTTCTGGGCATGTCTAACTGAGGGGCAGACCCAGAACATGCTGGCGGGATTATATATGCCTTCTAACCTGGGAACACCTCTGGATCCCTCAGGAGGAGCTGGAGAGTGTCGCTGGGGAGAGGGATGTCTAGGTTTCGCTCCTGCTCCTGTTGCCTCTGCGACCCGACCAATACAGTAGACAATGGATGGATGGATGAATGTTACAAAATTTGTAGATGAAGTTTTTTTGTTTTTTTTGTTTTTGTGTTTTTTTCTCTAAGGTGCTCTTTTTATACCCAACCAGTTTACTGACCTGTTCCCAAATAACTTAACTATTTACATGTTCCTCCAGCTGTTTCCTTTCAGTACCACTTCTTTTTCCATCCTTTAGATGCTCCAGTCCCAAATTTTTTTAGATGCATTGCTGCCATCAAATTCAAGATGAGCTATTTTTTTATGAAGCAGTAAAATATCTCATTTTCAACATTTGATATGTTTTCTAAGTTTCTATTGTGAATAACACATTGATCTTGTATTATGTTCATATATTTGAACATTTATTCAATAGCAACAAGCACAACGGAATTTATTTTCAGTTTCTTCTTACTCAAAGAAGTTTTGGTGAAGGCTCGTTTACCATTGTGTTACATCGCCTTTCCTTTAAATACATTTTTAAAAATAGTTTTGGAAGAGGAATCTGTGTCCATTCTTGCTGAAAATAAAATTTCAGCTGCTTAACAGTCCATTGTCATCATTGTGTAAATTTCCTCTTCATGATTTTCATGATGATACCTTTTCAGTAGAAGACAGATCTGGAGTGCAGGCAGGACATACAAGCACACACAGTATCGTATTTCTCACCTAAATTTCAATATATGGCTCTGCATCAACAGTAGCCTCACACATATGCAAGTCATTCATGCCGTGGACACTGATGCACCCCCATGTCACAAACACTGGCTTTCTGCACCTTTTCCTGAATGCTTACTGGCTGGTTGGTCTTTAAAGGAGCCTGGTTATGAACTGAAAACTTTAGCAAACATTTACAGCAATTACAGAAAGCAAAATACGTTTAAATGTAATTACTTCTATACCTTAAGAAATATATACAGCCTTAATCCAATGGAACATTTCAAGACAACAAATTCACATGAAACACTGTCGTGACAAGTCAAGAAAAGAGGTCTAATTGTGTGTTTGGTACAATGACTAAGGACTGATATTTGAGGGAGAGGAGAGACAGAGGCAGATTTTAGTGCTGAGTCACAGCAAGGCTGCTGCTGCAGCGCCCTCCCCCACACTGAATCTCTCAGCTTGGCTGACTGGCTTCATCTCTCATCCTGCCCTGTTTCTCTCCATACACACACATCCATACAGTGTGTAAAAACTGTAAATGTACAAATAATCCCCACTCTCTATAACCCAAGAAGTGTCTTTCTGTATCTGTAATGTCATGCATATACATCCTTTGTAGCTCCTTTTTTACACTTCTTTTCAATGTTTTTAGCCCATACCTATAGTTTTTTCACCTCCTCACTCTTTCACTGATCATCCCATCCTCCTTCCTTAGTTCTTTCAGCCTCCCACCTTTTCTTGTGAAATCTAATTAAGAATGAAATCAGTCAGAGAGGGGGAGAGAGATCAGAGTGCACGAGCTTGTCTGCTACAGGGTTGATTATGCTTTGGCTAATCTTCTCCTCCACTTGCTATGTATTGCTCTTTGACTATGAGACAAAGCACTGCTAAAGCCAAGCTCTCCATGCCTCGAGTTGCATACACACACACACATTCATGTACATGCACACACACTCCTTGCAAATACAGCTCTGACTTCAAAGGCCTGCTCGGAAAAGTTAGACACGCTCTTTAATCTCGGCATACAGCAAGCATGCAGCAAGCTTTAATGGATGAAAAGACAAAGAAAGTTGAAAAAAGTGAACTGATAGAATTATCTCAACGATGGCGTTCAACTGTCCTAATTTTCAGCATCCTATCATTTTAAGGGTTCACTATATATTTAAATAAACAGCTACCAACTAGCTCCCAAATCTACAAGCCAGAGAACCAAGACCAGAAGACTCAGCCTGAAGCTTCTCTTTGGAGAAAAAATGTGAAAGATAAGCAGTAAAAGTGCCAGGAGGATGTCTCTGCAAATAAACTGACAATGCCTGGTACAGATGGCTGATAAACATCTCAGACAAAAGAAGAAAAAAAAAAGTATTAATAGAACAGCACATAAAATTGGATTTGCTTGAGTCAAGTCTGCCCAACTTTGTCTTTTAAATCTCTAGGAGGAAAACATAGAAAAATTGTATAAATGTGCTTAGTCATGGAGGATATGTCTATTTCTAGTTATTTTATGCAATAATGGGTTTAATCACAGCATGTGGGATGAATGAATCAAATGCAAGATACAAAGTAAAGAGCAAATCAATATCTACATTTAAATGATAACTATTCTGGTAAACAGGTCATGCAGTCATGAATATTATTTTAGAAAGTAAAGTATAGGCATAAAGAGATTAGAGTTTTAAACAGGTTTAGAGTTAGAAATTACTAATACTGGTTACCAACAAAGCAAAGCTTTGAAGACCCGCAAGACCTGATCGGACCAATGTCATTGTGAGGGGGGGGGGGGGGAGTTTGGTAGATATCAAAAAGCTGAGAACATGTTACTGCGATTGTTATTTTTATATGAACTTCCAAAGAAAAATAAAGTGATGCATCTGCGGTTAACACACGTGTTAACCACAGATGTTGCTGCTTCTCAGCAACTGGGGCAATCTGGAGAGTCATGACGACAACCTGTAAGGAAAGGTTAGGAGTTGTGGAATATTTGATGTTTAACACAAATAAAGTAATTCATTTGATATGTTATATAGAGTCTGTCTGTTAAACCAAACAATAATGTATGTTCCGATACAGCCAGGGCTGTACTCAAATCACTTACTTCAGTCATATGGAGAACATCACAGCAGGATGCTGGTACACTGCACCTCTCCTCTTCAGCCAGATTGCATCATATGGGATGCCAAAAGAAATGCTCCACAAACAGACACCGTCAGTTGCATTTCTTTATTTATGCATTTGAGAATCAGTATGTCAAGTTATTGTGCAGTACTGACATTATGTAACTATGGGGGAAACAAGGAATAGTGTGCTTATCCCTCACTTAAGGCTTTAAGATTTAATATTTTAGGCTCACATTCATGCAAGACTTTGATAAAGTGATGTTATTGCAGATTGTTTATTTATTTATGTAAGTGTTTATTTGTTTTTTTCGAATTATTTCTTGGCCCCTCATGCAGTAGAATCCCTTGTTAGTGCACAAAAACCTCTTCCAAACATGCATGTAAGGTTAATTGGTGTTTCTAAAAAAAATGTCCTTAGGAGTGAGTGTGAGCGTGTGTGTGTGTGGTTGTTTGTCTCGTTTGTCTCTATGTGGCCCTGTGATGGACTGGCGGCCTGTCCAGGGTGTACCCCGCCTCTCGCCCGATGACTGCTGGGATAGGCTCCAGCCCCCCCACGACCCGAGCGACGGATTCAACGGTATAGAAAATAGACTGATGGATATTAGTGAAGTTTAAAGCAAAATGGATAACTATGTGGTCAGACAAATATGACACAAATTTGAAATTCTGTGTGGAAATCATGAACTGGCAACATGCGCATCTAGAAATCCTGAAAGGTAGATACAGGTTTTAGAACAACATGTGCTCCCATCCAGATGGCATAGTTTGTCTCAGTTGAGTGACCCACCTTGAACCCGGACTGGTGGGGGTCCTAAAGGTTGTTCTGGTGGAGGTCAGAGGACAATTATTTAAAGACAGCACGTCTTTAAAGAGTTTTGGACAGGAAGGGTAGAAGGGATAGTTCTTGATCTCTGAAGGGTCAAGAGTTGGTTTCTGTAGAAAATTTTTACTTATCTTGTATAGCCAGACCTGATGTTATCAAAGTATTATTATTATTGTTATTAGAATTTCTGGTGTGAGGATTCTCTCTCACGTGTTTAATTTCTTATTGTCTTTCAAATAATGACGGTTCTTAACTTTTCCAGTAAGCCAAGACAACAGAATGTAGAAAAGCAGGACCTCCCCTAAATGTTAGGTATCATATTACTGTAAACTACTGTTACAAGTCAAAATGTGTTGTCAAATTGGTCTTTTGTGTGATAACTTGACAATAGTGAGTGATGTTAATTTTTCATATTAGCATGTACATGAAAACAAAAACTTGCTATCATTCATTTAACAATCCCACATGAAGAAATTTGTATGATTTTCAATTCTGAATACATTTATCAATTGTGGACATTATCATTGAAAATAAATGAAGAGTCATGGTATGGGATATGGGCCTATGCTGTGTATCTTCAGCGACCTGTGGACTTCTCTTTGGAAACTTCTGCTGCTCCAACCTGATTCTACACAGTTTGTGTTGCTCCTCTTAAAACAAGATCACAGTTTGATTTGTGATGCTCCTACTATTGTTTAAGTGGAGCCTGTAGATTTTTTTTGCTCACTCCCTGCTCACACACACTCACATCTGAACTGACATTTAACAGAATAAAAACATCCTCTTCTAAATAGAGACAAATACAGCCTCTGCACACACACACACACACAGATACACTCACTACCTACTCTCATTTCTTCTCCTCTGGCTCTCTTCTCAAAATGGATTTTTCATGCAGAGTTATCATTATCATTAATTTAGGAGACAGGTTCACTTCAGAGCAATTGAAGACACATTTGTTACAGTGCCAGGCAGTGGCTGGAGGAGGGGAAAGGGGGGAACATTCCCACGCTGCTGAGTCTACAGACGATTCAGAGCAGACGTGCTGCAAAAACATCAGTCAGTCTCTTTCTGTATGTTACTCAGTAACTGATCAGATGTATAAACCTTCAGTAAACGTTAGCATGCAGAACATTTCTCATCGGAGACCATGACATCTATATAGGGAATATTTACTGTACCGACGTGTAGATGAGAATGATTCAAAGGGGTGATGCTCCTGTTATTTTTGTATGATGAGTGTATGATGCACATGTTAATTTTGAGGGAATTTTCATGGGATTTGCTATTATTCATGAGAAATGAATATCACCAACCTTACTGTTTAAAATCTGCAAGCCTCTATGTGATTCTATTATATTTTTGTCTGTCTTACTTGATGCCCTTACCTGTGATGTTAGACAGTGATGATGCAGCAAAGCAGCACACACTGCTGGGTGCCAAAAATGTCTTCAAGGTCTTCTGGATTTAAATAGTGCTTCCAATATGCATACTGTCTCATTTTCTGCGAGAATTTGCTTAAGAGAGCAAAACATTACTACAAGTTTCTCCAATGAATACAACTGTTAAAATGCCACTGAACCCCAGAACTAAATTAGCTCCCAAAACCTCTGTTTCTCTCCACCTCTTGGTGTGCAGTTTTCCAATAAAAGGCCACTGATTGTCATTTTGTGTCTACTAATTTTGTTTAACACAAAGGATTTAGGAATATTCACCATATAAACACATTACCATCTCCAACAATGTTGGCCAGGATTTTTTGAAAGATTGATTTTGAGCTGTACTTTGCCCACATGTCGTCTGCTTAGGTTGACACATATAAGACTCTTGCCATATTTTAATTACACATATCAGCTCCAACAAATAAGGTCCAACAAATAAGGTTCTAAAATGTGATTAGACATGACAAACCAGCAGAAACCCAAATGTGTCAAGTTTGGTATGGAAAGCTGTATCTGAAGTGCATGTGTCAGGATATGTAACACAACAACAGCTTGTTAAAACATGTAAATATCCTGTCATTGAGCTGCTAGTCGAGCAGCTGCCCCTTAAAACCAACACTTTTTTGAAGTCGTTCTCCCTCTCTCTCTCGCTGACAGATATCTATTAAAAGCTGCTGCTGACGTCAAAAGTATCCGCCATCTTTGTCAAGAGCTGCACTGCTCTCCCCCCATTGAAGAAGAAGTGAGGAGGAACCAACTGACGCGCAGTGCCTTTGCAGCATCCCCGTCATATACAGAGAGAGGCTGTTGTCGATTAGCTGTTGATACAGACATTTCCTCCCATACTGACATCGGAGCACCGACAACAGGCACAGGTAAGACTGGAGACAAATTTCAGAAGATTTTATGCTTATTGTAAAATATATTCCTCAAACTGGATGCATTTTGTGCATGCAAGCAGCAATTTGTATGTGTGAAACAGGGGACATCGGGTTTCTTTCCGTCTAAATTAGGCTTATCGAGAAGATAAATATACGATTTTGGTTGTACGAGTATGTAGTTTATCGTTTTCACTGTTATTAGTTGGAAGAGATGAGTAGGAGAGCAAAGTACGGGGGGAGAAAGGCAATGCGTGACCTCCTGGGAGATAAATCTCAAACACGCAGTGGATTGCTGAGAGGATGGCTGCGCTGCGCTATAATGCGCATATTCAATGTGGGCGTTTTCAGCGTTTCAGTACCCTGGACAGCGCCAGAGAAGCGCGCACACAAACAGCAGGTACTGTCTGAGCAGGTCGTATCCAAATACCGCAGTATAAATGGGATGAGGGTAATTTCTGAGCCAAGCATTTGTCCCAGTCATTTTGGAGGGGATATGGTGAATTTTAAATCTGGTGTCGTGGCGGACTGAGAGTCCGAGAGATGACAGAGACGTCGGGGAGAGCCCTTATGTTTCAGCAGGATGATGAAGCCAATCAATCACTCATACCAGCACGACGCATTGATTTTTAAGAGGAATCAGGGTGATAGCGGAGGATGTGTTGAGGTTGAGGGAATGCCATGTAATGGTAAATTGCGCCATGGCTGTTTCAGTGGGAGGAGGGCACCCGATACAAACAGGAGTGGGGAGGGAAGTGTGGTCCAGCTGTATGCATGCGTCGCTGCCTTTTATGCCCTTCACGCACAGTCTTTAGATCACAAGCTGTGACCAAAACTGTAGAACCTTCAAGTAGTCCTGTCATGAAGGGAACACGTAAATATACTGGGGCTGGTGAGCGGGGTTTTTTTTTCCAGCCAGGGAGGACCTCGGTGAAACCCGCATTACGACATTAACCCCCCCACCCCCCAGTTTCCATCCATCCTTCAAGTTAGCAAGCCAGCCAGTCGTCTCCCTGACGACGCACTAAACTGTCAACGAGACTTGCACGCGCTGTCTGTCAATCACGCATGCATGGCACACTGTCGCTTTACCCCAGAGGCAGAAATGTGAACCAGTTGAGACTGGCTACAAACACACTTCAATGTGAAGCTAAAAGTTATAGAAAAAGTAGGCTCTGATTTTGCTTCCTACACTGGCTTTTCAATCCCCGGCAAAATGTGGGTAGTTTGACTGATGATTTATGGGTAAATAATTTGCCAAATTCCAATTCTTAATCTAGGCTGAAATATGTAATTACAATATCGGGTCGAAATCTGCACCGATTTAGAGAGTTTAGAAAGTTTGGAGACATACAGAACCTTAAAAATGTAGATTCAGAAACTGACATGATTTTTGGTTGTCCTGAGTTGTGATGATGCAGCATATCAGACACTGAAGTGGGGTTGATGTCTGGCGCAGTTTGAATTATTTTACACTATAGCACATGGTGCGCAGCTGGCTGATGATCATTGATCATTGACAGATTGCTGTCACTTAGGTTTTATTTAAATGTTTTACAAATTAGTGGAAACCTCCTTATGATGATAGCATGGGATTTTACTGACCTTAGATAACTTTTTTTGTATTGACAGAAGTAAACAAACACGAGTTTATCTCCAAAGAAATAGCTTACAGGCTTTGTGCACTGTGTGTACAAAGCCTGTAAGCTATGTATTCATGAAAATGGCAGGGAAAGGCCCACAGTACAGTAAGTCGCCTGACCTATCTGCCGTGACTGCTATATACCATATCGCAGCATGCGGCTTGCACTGGACTGCAGCGAGAGAGAGAGACAGAAAGGGGGGGGGTCAGACCATACTGCACACATTGTGAGGGGCCCGCTCTTTAGATAAATGGTGACTCACAACACCATCACCACCCGCTGATTGTTTCTTAGAAACATCCTGCCCATTGTTCATTTCACAAGGGCACTTTTATGCCTGCGTACATTGTACTTTCATTAAAAGAAGCCAAAGCCTCTTGAATTGATGCTGGTGGTTGCTGAGCTGGCTGGCTGCGCATTGCGTTTTGGTGCAGGTCTTTTTTGTTTCCCCATAGCGGCTCTTTTTTTCCCAAAATATTTCTCAGTCAGGCTTTCAGCCTCGAGCACTAAGTGACAGTCAGTCAAATCTAAAACAAGTCCATCATTCAAAAGATGTGCATCCATGGCTAAGTAACTAAACATAATAATATCATGCTACAGTCAAATGAATCCTCTCATTTTAATTAGATGACCACACTGGGTGAAAGTCAGAGCATTTCATCATGTGTTGGTGGAAAGATTTGATCAAAGTCATCGAAGTAGGGGCTGCTTCTTTAACATGGTGGTTATTTCCTTAGTGAGTAAAAGTCATGTAACTGCTCACAATGACTTACAACCTCAGTGCAGCATCACAAAAGAAGTTAAGCCTCTGAATCCAAGCTGGAGCTGGTGATGGTAAATGACTGTTGTGGTTGAGAACAAAAAGCATCCTCTATTGTCTGTTCGTGGACTATTTTTTAAGTCACCTTCAGCCAAAAATGAACCACCAGATGCTCACTTTAGTCAGGTGCTCTGTATTGATAACCGAAAACCTCCCGCTGTTTTTTTCGCACCGTCTCACAATGCAATTGAAGTTTTAGCTGTATGACAAACAGAATCATCTTCATTGATTCAGAAGAGCTTATCATGCTGCTGTCACATTAATATCTCTGTGATGTGCTGAATGCTACCCTGTGGTGGTGAAATGTGGTTTGTTAATAGTGACACCCGTTCTGGGTTCATAGTCTCAGAGCCAGAGGAGACATGACTACTCTGTCTAAGCAAGGACTGTGCTGTCTGGATTCATCACTGCAGAGGTCATTCGCTTTAAGGAGTTTCTCTCTGCACAGTCGCAATGGCCTAATTTTTCACTTCAAAGTTTACTAAATGGCTTTTACTTTGAAAACAATGTGACATAGACTTAGATTTTTTTGCACGGCCTTCGTCAAAGGCGAAAATAACAAAAGATTTTCAACATTAATGACAAATGACTACTACTCATACAGGTTAATTTAGACTCCTCTTGACTCCAGCACCTCTTGACCCCACACTGTAATGTACATGGTAACTCTTTGCATATTAATATATCTATATGTGAGGTTGTAAAATTTGGTCGAAGTCTAACAATGATTATTGCTTAACCTTAACCAATTGAAATTGGTGCCTAAACTTAACTAAAATGGCAGGTGAAAATGACAGTAGGAAAAAAAAATGTTACAATAAGACCAAAGTAAAAGTACAGTGTAACACAAACTGGGTTTTACGGATGAAGGTTCTGTGATTTATTTTACCACCACCTCTCCTACCTCTTCAGATGATGGTAAGAGGCTAATTATCCTGCGTGGCTGGTAAGTCATTTCATAGATACCTAAGAAGAAATTTAGTTTATTTGTCAGGTGTTAAAAATGTTAACATATAAATCCACGGCTTTCAAAAACATAAAATGGTAACTTTATTCTAGCAACTGAGTTCACTTAAGCTAATTTTAGCCTCTACTAGCCATTTTAGCCGAGCTAACACTTTACATTTTGTTTGTTTAATCTGCACAAAAGCCAAACTATCACTATTCCCTGTCTTTTTCTGTTAAAATACCATTTTAGAAAGTGTGATTTTACCAATAACATATGTAAGTAGCATTGTATGGTTTTGTATTACACTTACATTTTTGCACAGATTAAACAGATGAGCTATAACATGTTAGCTTCTCAGGTAGTAGATGTTTCACCTCACCAAATTTGAAAAAGAACCCAGTCTGAAGTAATTTGAAGAAAATGGGGAATATTTATTGCTTGCAGGTGGAAGTAAATAGTGGTAGAAAAAATGTCTAGTCAGGTTGAAAGGCAGTGTTGAGCTTTTTTGTGGCCTGTCAGCTCCCATGGGACAACCTCTCACACACAAGACCTCTGCATATAGAGTAAACAAAAACAGAGAAACAAAATGGCCTCTCCTGAGTTCTTCAGGCTATGGCAATATGTGAAGGGATATTACAGCTGTGTACCTTTTTTTTCTCAACAAAGCATATCATACATGATTTTTAATCTTAGTTTGCTATCCTAGAAATAAGTTGTTTTGAAACTACTTTATTCCAACTGGACTTCTTTGATCTTTAAAGCTTCTAAGATTCCCATGACCTGGATGATGGAGAATCTTCATCAACATACTAGTATTAGGATATGTGGATTTATGGTTATTATATAATATTGCTATATACTTATTGAGACCCCTATCAATGCTCGCAAAAGTCAGACTTTACTAAATTTAGCTCTGATTGCCTGACCTCAGTTGTACCTTCTCACAGAACAGGTTTGACAGCTGCAGCAAGTTAATAATATCTCATATTTTTTAAGCTTTCTGGAGCTGGAAAAAAAGTTCCATCAGTTTATCCTTTGAAAGCCACATTAATGAGACCGTAATCTGTGCAGCAGATCCACGGTGCTGTCAGCCACTGTCATCATAATGCCAACTGTCCTCTCCTCTACTCTTTCAGAGTTATATTGTTATTCTTTTGATTAATGAAAGAAATTTTGAGAGAGAACATGAAAGTTGTTAGAGAGTTAGCCAGGGTAGAAAAAAATGGCAACACTGAGGGTATAAATAAGAGCAACAGAAACTGGTAGAGTTAATGAATGTCATAGTTGAATGTGTTGCAGACATATGCATCTACTTTCAGTAAGAAAATGGCATAAATGTCTCATGCATATACAAGTAGCTGCTGCTATTGACAATGGAAAGTATGGTAAGATGAAGTGCAGTCATTTCTGTTTACATGTGTAGGATGTGGTGCAAATGGCCCCAGTTGCACAATAATATATGGCTCCAAACATTTAATTTACATAACAGTATCTGCCATTGCTTTAGCAGAGTTATGGTAATGTAAACCATCTATACACATCTAAGGCTTCCATTTTTAGAATGACAGCATGTGTAGACATCACATCCCTGTGTCAGTGATGCATAAAGTCATCAGTTAATCTGTTCAGGTCAACATACTGTAGATACCCTTTATGTTTTAAGTTACATAGCATCGTGTGCTCAGATAGAGACCCAACACTATGTGGAGTGTGCCGATGTGTTTCACGCAAGGATCGTCAGAGTGTTATGTGGCGGTTGTTTTGATGATGATGATGTTACTGGAGATGCCAGTTCAACTGTAGAATTTATGATGCTTCAGTGCTGCTGACCAATGTAGCTGTGGATTAGCTTCTGAAATACTTTTTCATAAACTTAATTTAAACTTAATCAGTTTTAGTTTTGTCACATTTTACCTCCATTTTACAATATAGGCTGCATACACTCTTGCAGCATCTACTATATGACTTGCATGGTGTTCTACATTATGTTTTGTGCATCCTGTTACACTCTGTAGTAGGCTTTGCCTTTACTGCCCATAATTTTAAATCAAACACTTTTGTAATATTTGTGTTTTTCTGTGTGTACTAAAATAACAATTTTCTTCTAACTTTGGAGGCTGGCTTGAACTGGAGGTGAATATTGCCATATGTTGTTGTTATTGCAGACCTGCGATAAGATAATATTGAAATGACTCCCTGTTTCTTTCCATGTATTTTTGCTTTTCTGTGTGCTACTCAGTGCACCATTTAAAGGAATGTGATGAGGTATTATTGGACCCCCACCTACACCTCAGAAGTTTAATAATTCCACTCCAAACACATAAGATCAGCTTGATTAAACACTGAATTATATTTACTGATTTTCATGTATAATAAACTTTTTTAGAGTTATTCGGTTGTTCAAAAGAATAAAAAAAGGGATAGGTGTCATTTATGTTTTAGTGTGTTCAGTCAGATGGTCGATAGTCAGACCTTTTTAAACATTTACCTGCATTTAACTGGACACTGAATTGACCTTGACTGCCAAGGTTTGTGACTATTAATTATGCGGAAAACATTTTAAAATCTATTAAAATCATTAAATCTATCCTGTTGGTCTGGGAAATAAACATGCAGGATCACTGGAATTTGTTTCTGATTCAGGAATGAAATGCAATATAGTTCTGTCATAATCCCAAAAGGCAACCAGCCTGTGACTGGAAGAGCAATAAAAGCATCTATATCTATTAGGACATAGCAAATTGATGGTCTGCAGCAGCATCACAAAAACATTAGGAATTCTTGCTTTACACTCAGCTCCTGGTTTGATCATTCCCTTCCTGAGATTCCATCAAACATGCAGTTATAAAAAGGAAATCTGCTGCATTTTTCTCCCAGAGAGCCTGCCCTGATGTTTATTAGGTCGTAAAACAACAGAGGTTTTGCATCTCATTCAAAACAGGCTTCGGAAGGCTGTACAGAAAATGCTTGGGTGGTTGCTGGTTATATGCTTATATACCATCAATAACCTAAAGTGTGCCACCCTACCCTATCTTAATTCTGCCTTTTTTTTTCTCCTCTCAGCTTTACTGCCAAAATAAGCCTGTGAGCATCTCTCTCTGTCATGTTTTGCTTGTCAAATATCAGATCTCCAAGTCCCTCCGGCAGTTGAACCGTCGTCTGTAATAGCTACGTGGCAATAAATGTGACTGTGGGTGCTTCTGTTGGTGGCCCAAACCCCTTCAGTCCAGAGATGTTGATGTGTTCATAAGGTAGAAGGGCATTAGGGGTAATTATATTTGGAACAATGTACTAACAGAATTATGGCTTTATTTAAGTCCCCTTTTTATTTACAACATATATCCTGTGTCCTTTCTGCCTTAATCACCTTTTTGCTGGTTAAAAATGAACATCTGAGCCTGCACTATCTTTTTCTGCTGTCCTTTCTTTTTTATTTGTTTCCAACAAGCTGGCTGATAAGGAGCCAAGCAGTTCAGCATCAACAAGGAGGGAAATGGAGGGTGGTCTTCCTTAAATCATCATGTGTCCTTGTCTTTATACTCAGCCTATCTGGTCGCTATTAGCAAACAAAGCTGCAACCTTACCTCCATAAGGCAATAAATTTGACAATGACATTGTTTTTCACTTCAACGCTGCATTATAATAGAGGAACTCTACAATAGTTTTTACATAAACATACACAGAAGTAATTTTTTTGTCTCCTAAGCATCTCAGAATGAGAGGTCACTGGTAGAACATATTGTACTTATGTGTATGACTGGAAAACCAAGTCACAAACCTTGCATCAGTATGGGTTCAACTTCCACACTCCTTAATAGCCGCTTTCGGACAGACCGTTCTAAGAAAGTAGTTATCAGAACTACCCTCCTCGAATTTCATTCTGATAACTGTCCTTCTGTTTCAGTCTGCATTCGCACATGAGTCGGGACCTGATAGGGACTGATGCGTCGCGCGCAGTCTGCTTCAGTGACGTGTTAGCCGTTAGCCGTTTAGCGCTACATTCAAACACAAAACAAAATGGCAAAAGTAAGGAGAGTAGAAAAAACACCACCAAGAAGCTAATATGGAGAGCGGGGAGGCCATCGTGTTTATGGTCTGCATGATGGTGATATTAATCATGGACAATCACATCAGGCGTCTAATATGAGGCTGGAAGAGCTCACAGAGAGAGTCAGGAGACAATACTTTTTTATTTCATGAAGGAAGAAAGGAGAGCAGAGCGCTGCAGACAAATGAGACCAGTGTAAGTTTAACTTATTAAACACCCGCCGGTTGTGTCTGTGTCATATGAGGAGACATTTCAGCCGTGATAGCATGACATGGGGCGTAGCTACCGACCACCACACACCTCCGTTAGATTAGTTCTATAGAACTATGAAAAGACCCGACCTCGGAGAAGGAGCTAAATAGTTATAGGAACTAAGGGAGATGGTCCCGAGTTCCTGTATGTCCGAACACGGGAGAAAACGGCCCCGCGGATTAAAAGGTTATTAGAACTGCCAAAGGTTCCTACAGTCCGAAAGCGGCTATTGCCAACTAGAAATGGTTCTGAAACCCTACAACATCACCCAAAATAACGATGAGAAAACATAAAAAGGCAAATTAAAAATAAATGGTCTTGGTACAGTTTGACCGCTAACAGCTTCTCAATTCATCTATCATAAAGCACAATTTTTTTTAAACTGTTGCAAAAAATACCATCTATGCTCTGCTTTATCCTTAATCTCTACAGTGCTGTTTAGTAAACCACCTTGGGCAAGGATAGAATATGTCCTTTAGAATTTACATATGTGTTGTATAACATTTTTGTTTATCCACATAGATAACATGTGGTCTCCTCACCTAGCCAATGGCCATTGCTTTCACAGTAATCACAGAAACTCATACATTGCACATGCTTATATATAACAAAGCTTTGTCTGAGAGATATTCTCTGTTGGGGCAAATTGCTTTGGCCTTTTTTCCCCTGTTCATTGTGTAAAAGAAAACTATGATAATAAACCAGTAGGTTTTTAGCAGATCCTGACAACAGTATAAGCATATGAAAAAGAACGTACAACCTCTCTCAGGTTTAGCATGTCAGGACATAATAAGATCTTAAGAAACTGAAATGTTGACATAAAGGCACAGTTAAAGGAGGGGATGGGGGAGATGTGGCGGGAAAAGCAGAATTTGAAGAAATCAATCATCATCATCATCATCAACTTTATTATATAGCCTTTTAACACAGCCGTAGCTGAAACAAAGTGCTGTACAACACAAAATAAAACAAGGCTTAAAACACAAGAACAATGTAAAAACAACAATAAACAACAACAATATTAAAATAATAAAAACAATAAAACAATACTAGAAACAAAGTCTCATGCTGGGTTAAAAGCCAGGGAATAAAAATGGGTCTTAAGGCGGGTTTTAAAAATGGGCAGTGAAGGGGCCTGTCTAATGTGAAACGGGAGGTCGTTCCACAGTTTCGGACCGGCAGTGGAAAAGGCTCTGTCTCCTCTGAGCTTCCGCTTGGCCCTCGGTACCTCCAGGAGCAGCTGATCAGCTGACCTGAGGCATCGGGCAGGAGCATACGGATGGAGCAGCTCAGAGAGGTAAGGCGGGGCGAGTCCATTTAAAGATTTAAAAACAAATAAAAGAATCTTAAAATGGACTCTAAAATGCACAGGCAGCCAGTGGAGGGAGGCTAAAATGGGAGTGATGTGCTCCCTCTTACGTGTTCCAGTTATGCAATGCAAAACAGGGGCTCCTTAGAGGTGGAGGACCCCTCCCATAATCCCCTTAAGGAGACAGAAGTGTCTTGGAGGACAATAGAGGTTTTACTGGCTCCATCTTCTGTAAAACTAAAAACAGTTGCTCTCAGAGTTGAGTGAATCAAGGTACAAAAGAGGGGACAGTTACTGGGTAATGATCTAATGTTCATTAATGGGAAAAACCTGCAACAAAATGTACGAACCACTGGACTAAAATTGAATTACTAGAAAGTGAGCAAAGACTCAGCGTTGTTGCCAGAGAACAGTGTTGCTATTTTATATTTGTAGAATAGCCATCTATTTTACATTTTTGGAATTATTCAATTTCAATCCAATTAAATTACATAGTGTCAGTTCATAATAAAAGTAATCTCTTTAAAAGAAGCTCAGAACAGTAGTTAAGCAGTGTGAGATTAAAGTGCTCTGTTGGGAAAATATTGAACGATAAATTCTGCAAGACATAGTAGAGGTTGGTTATTAATTCTATTCTGGATTAAATGAAGCCATTGAAGAAAAGCTAAATTTGGAATAAAAATGATCTCTTTTGCTTGTTTTTATCAGAACCTCATTAAAACATGTGCCTTATCTTATACAAGTGTGTGCTTTTTGAGCCAGCAAGTCTGTATTGTGAGATTAGAGGAGTCAAGGTTGTCTACAAAAACCTTTGTGTTTTGGTGGTTTTTCAAGTTAGCTTCAAATTGAGATCTGCTTTTTCAAAGTTTCACCTTTTCACCCACCCCCCAGCGTTTGTCCTTTGAATGCAGTACAAGAAATATTATAAATGAGTTTGAATCAGCATATATTTCATAATGAGCACAGTTTCACCGACTAACACCATTAAGGGCAAGGTCTTGGGGAGTTGAGTTGCTCACCTCTCATTTGTCAGGAAAAACATTTGAATTTTTTAATGTAAATTTCATGATATACTGTAGATAAGGCCGAAATGACCTGTCAGGTTTTGCAAGGTCCAGGATCAGGTTGCATCGTATATTGAAAATTTGCAATATCAACATGCAATTAATTTGTCAATATTACAAAAAGATTTGACTCGAAAAAAAGACAAGAAGGACATTTATGAGAGCCGCATTCCACGTCGAGGAAGCTCTGCCTTCTGCATGCTCTGAAGAAGCACAATGTAGCATTAAGTCATACACTTGAGATTTGCACCATATATGGAAGTATTTGTTTGAATATCGCAAGCTACATTGCCATTACGACATTCATCCTTTCCTAACGTTGTACGGCCCTGTTCTGGATGATTGAAATAGATTATTACAACAACAGATGGCATTTTCAACACGCAAGATACCCATGTTCATAAATTTGGTCAAACTGCCAATGTCAAAACCATGTGTTTCAGGAGTTTACAGCTCAAAACACATGTGCAGCACCTGGACTGCATAATGACCCCTTCTACCTTTAGCTTACCTTTCTCTTACAATGAGGTCATAACATTATTGCTTTTTACCTGTTGCCTGCTGTCTGAGGCAGATGGCCTGCACTGTTGCAATCCTCCACCTTTCACTCTTTGGCCATGTGTTTGTGAGATGAGGCTGCTTACAGAAGGACCAGATGAATAAGTGATGGGGTCTTGGACTTCTCAGGTCAATGATGGATGGTATTCTCTTTAGAGCAGTTTAACGCTAACGGTAGGGACACTTGGTCTTTAAAGTCTCGTTTCCACTATGCAGTCCGGTACGGGTCGCTTTGGTACGGGTCGGTTCGGAACGGTACGGTACGGGTCGCTTTGGGGTCAGCTTGCGTTCCCACTGTACAAGGGGGGCCTTCAGGGGTGGGCGGAGTGCGTGCCGAAGCGTAAATAGCAAATAACAAATAACAAATAACATCCATAATTTCAAACCAACTCCAAGCTTCTTCAGCTTAATGCGACACTGGCTCGCGGTCCGGTTGAAACCACTCTCTGCCATTTTTGCGGCAATCAGCTGGAAAACTTTTTCGTTTCGCACAGCACCATCGAGCTCCTGCTGCACAGCCTCCTCACCAACAACGGAGAGCAGAGCCTGGAACCGGTCCTGTGTGCTAGGCACCCCAAGCAGAAGGGTTACGAAAATGGTAAAGGTACGGATCAGAACGCTTTCGTGGTAATGAAAACACTGAAATAAGCGAACCGTTCCGACCCGACCCGTACCGGACTGCATAGTGGAAACACGCCATAAGAGTAATGTTACATCACAGGATTGTTGTGGTTCCTGGAACGATAGTGCTGTCTTAATGTCATGCTTTTACCAGACAATGGATCGAAGAACCAATGACAAGTATGAGACTGTTGTTCTTTTCAGATCCAAAATGGCTGCTGGAAATTCTACCACATTTGCAAAATGCAGTTTGGCCAAGTTTTCAAATGTAACGTCCACTTGATTCATTTCACTTTGATGCTTTGGCTCTAATTTCTTCTGTAAGGACCAGTGCCAAGTGAAGAGCTGTTGTGGCCTTTAAATATGAAGTATTTCTTTGTAACAAGATTTATTTCAGCAGGGTAATTAAAATTAAACTCCCTGCTTTCACCATGCAAACTGTGCCAAGATGGCTTATTTTAGATTACCAGGCGTGGAGATGACCTTAAACCCACTTAATGGAGCATTAACACATTGTTAATCTCATTTTGAATCTAGGTATATAATCTTATTTTGAGTTTGCACAGTGTGCAGAAAATAAGATGCTGTGCCTTGCTGTAGCAATCAAACTCAAGCAATATCCCACAATAATTCAAAACGTTGTCAATCACTTTTTCCTCTACCGATGTAAGATGTGTCATTAGAATAGAAGAGTACACTTTTTTTTTGCAAAGACGCAGATGGAGAAGCTAGAACAGAAACTGGAAAGCAAACAAAATGGTAGCCACACACACAGTGCCATACACATAAACGCATACTTTCCAGTATTTGGAGCAAAATGAGAAACACACACACAAACACTTACAAAGATCTTTTGTTTTCCTTTGCCACAAGAACAACAAAGCACTGCAACATCTTCATAGGCCCACAGCTGAGGCAAAACTAAGCCATAAAGAGGTCTGTAGTTATAATAACACTAAATTCCCTTTTTGACAAGTGATCATTTTCAGCGTCAAACTGTTCAATCACTGATGGAACATCACTAGTTTAAATCAATGATGACATACACTCATAATGTAAAATACTGTCAAATATGTATTAATATGTTGTGTCTTGTTGATTTGGCCGTTTGGGTGTTGTCCAATCTGTGACTTATTTTTCTTACAAAATGAAGAACAAAAAAGAAGAGAGTTATAGGAAGCAAAGTTATTAAAGACAAGAGGAAGAAAAGGAATGACACAGAGTGGAGGCAGAGCAGCTGGTGGGGGTTGGTAATCTTCTATAGGTAGAACGTGAATGGACTGGGTGTGAAACATCCCTTTCTCCTGAGTGGAACGCCTGGGGAATGGAAATAAGGCCATCTTCATGGCCTTCCTTATTGTTCCGAAGGTGATCACATTGAAGTGTTGCTCTAGAGGCAGTAAACAAACTGGTGGAAGGTCAGAGAGCCAGAAATACGCATGTTGCCTTAAACACTTGGGTGTTTTCTGGAGGTGTTGTTCTAACAACAAACGCATGCATTAGAAGAGTCATTATTGTAATGTTCAACGGGTTATTCCAAGTGACTCAAGATAAATGCGCAGTGCTTGGCCTAGCCTCAATATTTGCCTTGAAACCTGTGATGACTGCAGTACAAGACATATGTCATGTTTCTCTGCACCTTTTCTAGTATCATAAATTAAATGGAGCCGCTAAATGCAAGCTTCACTCTGCCACTGTCCTTGGGGCAAAATGGATGTATAAAGTCTTGGTATATGCCCGTGTACCTGCACATACAGGGAAGTGCATAGATAGGTTTGTGTATTCAGTGTGCAGTGATACAGCCTGCATGTGTGATTTTAATAACCAAGAGAGTGAATTTTTTTTCTCTGAGTTTTCCATTTCCTGTTCCTTATTGTCTTCCTGTTGACTTCAGGTGAAAAGGTCAGAGTGCTTACCGTTTCCCGTCATAAATGTCAGAATGACTGTAACACCTTATGACAAAGTGACAGGAACTCTTGGGCAAAGGACGCGTAGGTGTGTCAACTGAGAGCGTCAGACACACAAAGGTGGACTGGCTCGCTATGCTTGTAGATCGGCATAGCTGATGGATGTGGTGGCTGTTGATTACTGTGTATTTCCAAATGGAATGAGGGAGTTTTGAGCCACCTGTGTGGCAGATGTTTGGCGGAAATTAAGGAAGTAACTCGATGTTAATTACATCATAGATTCAGTCAGTCTCTGTAGTATCGCTTAGACTGGCAGATGGAAAGAAATACGCAGTGTTTGCTAGTCAAGATCAAACATTACATATGCTCACAGAGGAATCCTGTTATGATCTATAAACAAGATACAAGCAATTTCATTAAATATACAGCACTCTTTTCAGTTGGCTATGGCTATTGAATTACAAAAGTTATTTACAAAACAATATCATACATGTAAATGCTGTCCTGAAAGCGAACTGGGGATTTCTGATTTGACATGCCGTAAAGATTACTATCCCCACCAAACAGCTGACAGCCGAACCCTGTGCGAGTAATGAAATATTAAGTTTCTCTGGGATGGGATAGCCAACATTTAATCAGTTGACAATCTCAGGACAAATTTGTGTCGTCTGAGCTGTGTCCATTTCATGGATGACAGAGCATCCTTCTGGCTAAAGACTTACAGGTCACCAGTTTAATCCCCAAATTGCTGTCTCTCTAAAGCCATTTATCTACTTGCTCAGTCACTGTATGGTTAGCTGCTCTAGCTGCTCTCAAAAAAATGTGACGTTATTGGCAGTATGATAAGCAGTATGATGTTTTAGTCAAAGGTCTGAGAAAATGTAAAAAAGTGGCACAACTGCTCCTTTTTCACAATTTTGCTGCTTTTAAGCCAGAACCAATGAACCAAGATGCCTCGCAAAGAACAAAAACATCGGAGATTTTCCTTTGCCAGTAATTTCTACTGGCAAAGGAAAATCTCCGATAAAATCTCCGATATCAAATCAAAAGTAACACAAAAAGGCACTCTTTTTCATACATGTGAGAGCCCTTCCAGTATTTTCCTTTTCTTCTTGAGAAAAAATTATGGTAGACGTGTACCAGAGCAGAAGTAGGCAGTGCAGAGGGCAGCTGAGATGAAAAATGGGAAGCTTTTAATTGAGATGTAAAGCAAAAGGTCACTGTGGCCGGTTAAGACTTAATTTCCTGGATTCAGTTATATAATGAGACAGACAGGCGATGATGCCCTTTCTTCCTTCACCAACTCGTTCTGAAGAGTGTTCTTGAATTGGACTCGTTTTAGACATTAAGAGCTGAACTGCATGGCCACTCTGAGGTTTATGTAACCTCAGAGTGCATAAACCTCTGAAGTGGAAGAGGAAAGGAGAGAGGAAGAAACATGTGAGTAACTAGAACAAAGAGAGCTGAAATAAGCACATTGCATAAATGTAGTGTTTTCCAATTCACCATACAATGCCTTCATTTGAATAAACTGGCCTCTAAATGAGTGCTATGATAAAAAAGAGGGGACGTGAATCATTATGAACCAGCTGATGATATGAGGACGTATTCGTGACTGAACCTATCCACAGAGATGAATGCAGATGGCTCTATACTGTACACCAAACCATGTGATATATGAAAGGAGGCTTTATGATTGATTCAAACCATCCCATACTTTGTTATGGAGTCTTAGCAGAAAAAAAATGGTTCCAAATGCTGCGTATGTTGCGTGTGACATACTGATGTTGTTGTGAGCATCTCTGGACATGAGTGGGTGAAGCAAACACAGAGGGTACAGCAGGACCTCCGAGGCAGAATATCAAGCAGACTGCTCACTCAGTCACTAGAATGAGACATGTTCAGGTGGGCGAATCCGTCTGTCCAACGTGATATGCCGACTTTCGCTCATTACTGGAAAAGCCTTCGCCTGACCACCTTGATATTAAGATATTAAGTTTCTGTTTGTTTGTTTTTTACTCTTTTTGTTTGCTTTTATTGATATTGAACTTTTTTCTACATTTTCCAGTCTTATCTTTTTTTTTTTCTAAAACAGCAGTTTAAAAAAGGCTACAATACTTTATACAGAGCACTAATGACTGTAAGATGTAAATAGTCAAGGAAATTACTGTACTTGGCTGCTGGCTTCTTAATGCTCCATTATGTCAACCTGTACTCGCTCCCAACTCATCACATACCATCTGCACTGGTTTTGAACATGTAGGATACCCTCAAAGCATCACTTTTGGATGTGCAGGGTTTCTTGAGTTGATCTCCTGAAAGTCACAGGATGCATCCCCATGGCAATGGAAAATGTTGTTGAAGCTTTTCACAATAAAATGTATTGTCATGGTGTATTTGAACACAGAACCATGATATTTTCAGACCTTACCCAAGTAGTGATAAAACAGCAGTTTCATGGTTCGCCTGAACAAATGTCATATGCTTAAGAGTTTGGTGTTAATACCTCACCTTTATACTGACCTCTATGTCGCTGTAGAGTAGTTCCGCATGCATTAGACAGTGATAGGAAAGGCGTACATTGTTCATTGAAAACTGATACAAATGGATCTTGACCAAGCATCAGTATGTGGCAAACTGACAATGAGAAAGTTTTGAATATGCTGGGAGTCTACAAGGGTAAAGAGGTTGAATGGAGTTTTGTAGGATTTGTAAAAAAAAAAAAAAATGAAGCAGCCAGTTGCTGAGAGCACTGAGAGGGAAACAAAGCAGTATTGTCTTGTGCCATGAAATAATGGGCTGAAAGTTGCTAGACACATTTTACATGCAAGGATTGGCTATGACACCCCAAAACAATTAACCAACAACCTTTACTGAGCCACTGTTTGATGATTCTCAGTGCTACTGTCACATTAATTTACTTTATTAAATGTGCTTATATACTGTACATATGAACTTTTCCTGCCCCTGACTATGTGCTTGAAAAATAATTTATCATTATTTTCCCCTGTGTTGTAAATATCAACATTATAGCAGGATTACTTCTGGTTAAAAAAAATGTGAAAGGAATGTCACTTTGATTCTTAAAGGGGATTGAATACATTGCCAAACAAAACTTCAATGCTAACTTGTAAGGATATCTTGCAGACATATCCACTGATAAACTATAACTCCTCTGACACATGACAAGTTGTTTTATGATCATCTTTTGTGCTAGCTCCTAGTAATCATTCATCTGCAGATGCCCAATACTTGCCTCTTATGATGTACAACGTGCAAACGTGCTCCCAACTACAGAGCTAACAGGCTGTTTATGTCTCTCTGTGGCTAATCCTCCAAATCCCTCTATGTCTGGTGCTAACATTCCTCTGCAAGCATCAGTTGCCTGTTTGCTTCTCATTTACTCCCCAACAAACAAACAATTTAGGGAACAACAGCTTACAACTGGGCGTTTTGGTTTTATATGTTTCATGATATGATTTTTACAAATATGATTTACTTATATTTGTGTGCAAATGTGCACTGGAACTGCTTTTCTGTTTTTTGCTGTACCAACTGTGCTGAGAGTATGGAGAACATATCACACAAGTTTAATGTTGTGGCTTTGGATCTCGGATATGTTTTCTTTTGTATTTTGCTTTTTGTGTCACGACAAATTACCCTTGTTATTCGTTTCACTGAGAATGTAAATGCCTCAGAGGACTCAGCCATTTTGCACTGCTGCGTCCAGCTATCCGTGCTCAAAGCTTTACGTTTTGTCTGTCTTCCAGCTCACCCCTGATTCCCATTAGGATCTTCTCTTCCCTGTTGGAGACCTTCTCCACCCCCCACATCCAGCAGCCATGGCAGAGGACGCAGATATGCGCAATGAGCTGTCAGACATGCAGCAACGTGCTGACCAGCTGGCCGATGAGGTGAGAACAACACACCACTGTTCGACTTATGACTGAAAGCACAAATGTATGTATCACTCACAGAGTCTGACTCGAATGCATTAATATGTATGTGTGTGCATGTGACTGAGCCCATATCTGCATACTGTTGCACCCTGAGTGTGTGTTTGCGTGCACTTTGTAGATCAGTGCACATAGGACAAATGGCACACTCCTGAGTTCTGTACAAAGCTGACTGTTTCTGTTTAGGAATTCGTCTGTGTGCTTGTGACTGTGTAAAAGTGTGTTTCATCAGTGGTTAAACAGAGAGACAAAGTCTCTGTTATGGCCCAGAGCAGATCAGTCCAGACCCCTCTAGCTTCATGTATGACTCACAGTGGCACAGCTGAACAGAATATTAAACACACACTCACACACATGCATGAACATAGGGCATGCACAAAATGGCGGTGCTGGGATAACAGTTTCTGCAGCACTGACTTACACAAGCCTTTCAATCGGCACAGTGATGTCAGCAGCTCAGATAGAAAAACGAGTGGATACATTTTGCTGTTAGTTCTGATTGTTCGCCTTTGGATTAAAAACAAAAATTGGAAACTGGTAAGAAAAAAATAAGGACAGAATGCAAAAAAGAGGAAAAGGAAGTGAAAAAAAATTACTTGCTGCTTCAAGAATGGCTGGTCCATGCAAGATCTGATTGCTTACTGAAGCCCTAGTCTTCAACCAGTCCCAATGAGCAGCTCGCAGATCAAAGCAAAGCTCTGTCACTGTAAGAAGAACAAAATATCACAGTCCCTGTTTCTTTATTCTGGAGCCTTCTTGGAGAGGTTGGGACTTGCAGTTATATTTCTATTTCTGCACAGGCTAATACTAGACTTTGTGAGAGAGGGGGATCAAAGCCTGCTTTTATTACAAAAGTGTAGCTATTTTTATCAGCGGAGCTGCAGCATTCTTTAATAAATCACTTATGAGTTACTAGATCCACACCAGCTTGTAAGCTGTTTAGTTTTGGACCCAAACACTGTGCGGCAGAAAATCACTGGTTTGACTGATAGTATGAAACTCCTCAGAAAAAAGTCACTGTTACATCTGATCATTTTCAGTCACCAGGTCAGATGTACTCAGTTCTGAGAATGCAGTAAGTTGATCTCTGAGTTTATATTGATTTAAGGGCAGTTAACGCTCAATATTGATCATTTTTGTGTTTAGCTGATTGTTCAATTTGACTCCACTTTGTTTTGAGGCACATTCACTTATACTCAAAATAATGAGCTGATGTAGGCTTGTGTTTCAGCTTTTATTTTGCAGTTTGAAGAAAATGTCTTCCTTTCATAATGACTGAGATTGTTTGAAGCTCTCTTGCAATCTCAAATGGACACTTACTGTATTCTTTATTTCCCACACAGTCACTGGAGAGCACTCGTCGTATGCTGCAGTTGGTGGAGGAGGTAAGACAAACCCCAAATACTGCCCGTCATTATTTCTAAAAGTTTAATTAACATCTCATCATGGTAGTGATGACATTTGGGACAAAATAAGGGAAAAACATTGTGATATCGAAAGTCTATCAAGTCTGAGATACATATAAAACATGAAAGAGCATTTTATCTTGACGGAGAAGATGGGACTGAACCTCCATAGACAAGATCCTTAACATTTTACGAATTACAGTAAATTTTTAGTGTGGATATGACAAAGCCGGCTTTGTTGAGGTAGTATTAACATAATGCCGTCATTGTGCTTATTTTCCAGCAAGAAACACCATGCTATTTGCAAGAGCTTAAGCAAACCAGAGGAAGAGAATAGTCCTTTTTACACTATGTAGATACATGTTTGAACCACAGTAAGTCTGGAAGAAGCTGTTGGACATGCAGTTCTATCTCTATGCAACAAAGCATGTTTCAGCCCGGCTGCATAAAGAGAGACTGTTGTGATTTATTGTCTCACACAGATATGCACACAGAAGTCAGTGACTGACTCAGCTGATGGAAAATAACTTCCTTTGAGTCAGAACACAAAAAGGAACACATAAAAGAATTATCGGACATTGTGGGAAATATCCTGTATTGATAAAAGCTAATTAGAGGACTGATGCCACTCAAATGTTTGTGCTTTAAATAGAAATCTAAAACAACAAAAGATTTTTCTTCACAAGAGTTGAAGCACATTTTAAAGTTTATTCCTAACATTTCAGTTGTTTTTTTCTGCAGGGAAGGGGAATTAGTTGTTGTTATTACAAACTCTTTCTCAACCGGGCCCATTTTTCTGTATTTTCTGTACTCCCTGGCTTCAATTGTTTAGCCAAGCTTATACTACCCACTGTTTTATGGCTACAGCTTCATATACAGCTATATGATGAAAAGACAGGGGAGTTGTACATTTTTTCATAGATAATTTTTGGTTTTAAAACCATGTCAGTACACCTTTACGAATACTTGCAAAGGACTTCTTGATTGCCAGGCAGACACCAAGCTTACTGGTCAGTCGATGGGGTGTTAAACATCTTTCTGGTAAATGAAATTACTCATTTGATCTAAATCCAAGATTTTGCTTTAATATAGACAGCATTCTTCTGATGTAAGTGTTCAGATCCATTAGTACTGTCAGGCAAGACAGAGTAAATCATGAGTCAACCGAGCATGAAAAGTACATTAAAGGAAATGACCAGACTTCAGATGCACGTTCACACACACACACACACACACAAGCAGTCACGGTAGATTTTTATTCGCTCTCGTAACACTTATGTTGACAAGTGAGACTGTGATAAGCTGAAAGTGAGCATTGCAACAAGCAGACAGATGGACGAAAAGACAGTAAAAGAGTGGACGAGGGAAAGAGGAGCTCTGAGCAGTTGAGGATGAGGGTGGCTGACAAATACCCAGTGCATCTCTCAAGGTCATATTGATCATCTGTCGACATATCTCACAGCAGAACTCCACCCTGCAACTATACTGCAGGCAGGGGGAAGGAGACGGGGGAGGAGCGAGTGGGGAAAATTAACAGCTCCTTCCGGGTGAATGATGGTCAGAGCTATGCAGTATAGGGAGAATGACAGAGGGAGGCTGATACAGAGTAGATACAAATCATATTAAACAATTCTCACAGTCTACAAACGCCATCAGCCTGCTGGAGAAATCATTAAGTGAGAAAATGGAGGAAATGAGCAAGACACATCAGTTTTATACTAATATGAAGCTGGAATTCCCTTCCTGGTAGAAATACTGTCAGTGGCATTCATTACATTATTAATTAACAAAGTTAATGTGTGTACAATATTTAATATAATCTTATCAGACTTAGGAAGATGATGTGTCACCAAAACAGTTGCTCCAGCAACAATATCAAATACGGATGGTAATAATTATTAATTAATAGAAATTAGTTTATTATTAATAAAACTTAATTCCCTCCCAACTAACATACACACACACTTTATCTACAGTTAAAGGTTTTTAGCTTTAGTTTTTAGCAATCTTTTAGCTAGATAAAGATAGCTTTATCTAGGTCATTCTACAGTTTGCTCACGTCCGCTGCTAAGCTAACCAGTTAGCTTGCTCCTTTTACAAGTCTATTTAATTCTGGATACTTAATAAATGTATTCTGTCAAATAGATACAAATAATAAAGAACAAATTTTAAAAAATCACTTTATGTGACTACTTATTTCAGATCAAAAAAATAATAATGATAATAAGCTGACTTTTACATTCTGGTTATTCAGTTTCAGTTTGAAGAAGTTGCTTTGCTAAGTTTAGCTTTGTTTCATCACAAAGGTGTTTGAAAAGCAAGGATAATTTGAAATAATATAGACCATTTGAAATATTTATCACTTGTACAAACCCAATAAGTACACAGAGAACACTTCCTCTGCAAAGTTAATGTTCTATCTAGCAGTATTTAGAAACGTGTTGCAGTTCTCTTATGAAACCCATAGGACATGAAATCTTGCCAAGTGGCTTTTGTGCAATGTTACTGACAAACAGATGGACAGGAAAATTTTAAAAAAGAAAGAAAAAAAATTATTGTCAAAGTGCAGACAAAAATAAACCTAAATCCTGAACAAGTGATCTTTTATCAAAGAAAACACTCAACTTAATATCAATTGAAATAGAGAAAAGCTTTCCAGCCCATCTGTACCACCAGCTTCAAAAGAAGTTGTGTTGAACCATCCCCAGTCCTTTGTGGGATCATAGCTGATTATCAGTGAGTTTCCCCAGGGATGTATCTCAACTATTTTTGGATTTCTTTTGGAGGCTTACACAGTCACAGATATATTCATACACCGGTATACTTATTTCTCTCTCTTGCCTCTCAAACATCAATGTGATTTTCCTTACAAACTGCTGATAATGCAGGGTGCTGGAAAGTGTGTGGTACAGTATATTTGTGCAGCCTTGCAGGCAAGAGTATGTGGCTGTTTATACCACACTAATCTTCTTTTGCCTTTTCGGTGGAGCCAGGTGCCACATCTTAGTGCAGTTGAGCTGTATTTCTAAGAGGTGGAAAGAGGAAGAAGAGTTAGGCATAAGAAAGCTTCAGCATGTCATAATAATCTGATGGAGTCTGCAAAAAGGTCCAATTCACTTTTTTTGAAAATATATGTCATTTATGCTAAGAAGTCCAATGATTGTGTTCTCATTGAATTTAGAAGGCTCCCTTGCTGACAGTGTTATTGCAAATCTCCTGGGGGCTATTTCCATGCTTCCTGCTGAAAGTTTAATGTCCAAATGACCTTTGCACCATCTAATCGATACCAACATGCTGAAGATTGCAGTGTAAAATGTTCTAATTTGTTCCTGCAGGACTACAGCGACGTTCAATTAGCTTTAGAGAAAACAGGCTTTGCTATGTGTGTCGCTCAGAGTTACAAATAGATTCAAATGGAACAAATTTTTAATTCTGTATCTAATTTAATTTGAGGCAAATATTTTTTGGGGGGGAATTCATTTATTTTCTTCAAAAGAATTAGCCAAGAACACTAATTTGGTTTGCTTTGTAGATTTAATAAAAAAAAATAACTGAAAAATCTGATTTACATAAATATTTATCCTTTGTTGGGGCCCTTGAGATTTAGCTCTGGTGCACTCCTACCTCTGTCAGTGATCCTTGAAATGCCTCTACAACTGATGTGAGTTTGCTTGTGTCTGACAGCACTGGACGTAATCAAAAAGACTCTCAATCCATGATGTATCCCAGAATGAAAACATACCATGAGTACTAAAGAATTGTCTGTAAGATTGTGACACAGGATCATGCTTTCATGGTCAGCTCTGGTGTTTTTTTTTATCACCTGATTTATTTTGTTTAGCTAGTTGTGTTATTTTTTTATGTGACTCCTGTGTCACAGCCCTTAAATCACTCATAATGACAGTGAAAAAGTTCTGTTTTCTGCCCCACTGAAGTAAACATTGAGGCATTGTTTAGTTTTATATGCAGAGGAACTGAGTGAATTTGTGAGCAGATGATGTTAAGAACGAGGATAAAGATAGAAACCAATTTCTATCATGTTTTTATTTCTGAGACATGGCTGCTACTTCAGCAAAGAGAACTGTGTGAATGAAGAGTTAGATCCTGGCATGGTGGGACTGAGATGTTGTTGATTCATTCTAAACATATTTCACCCCAAATTTAAGCAAATAGTACAGTGAGGGTAAAGTTATCTGGGGTTATCTCGAGAAAAACCATTGAGGAGCAGCATCATAACTTATGCATGTCACCGTCAGAATCAAAGCTGCTCCATTCCCCAGTTGCCAGCTAATTTTTGCCTGCATCCAGAGTTTTCAAGCACCTTTAAGGTTTGTGATGGGCTCCATTGCGGGCTTCATCAATTTTTGTATTTGCTGTCTAGTTCTACCTGAAAAAGAGGGAAGTGTTGCAGTGTAGCAGTTAAAGCTCAATATTTTTAAAAATCCTACCTCTGTCCGATTCAGGATGAATTTAAAAGGAGTAGATTCCAATTTTTCGGAAGTGAAAAAATATCAGATTTCATGTAACCTGTACTATTCAAATTGTAAAATATCAGACTTTGATCAATTATGAGAGAAAAATTAGATTTTGGTCACGTTGGCTGGCAGTGTATGTTCTGGTATAAATCTGGGGAAGCATTTCTACAGCATTTAAAGTGCTTGGTAGGCAGTAGTATTCATTATTCTAAAATGAAAACGCTTGGAACTACAAACAGAAATCTAAATCTATTGATACTAACTGAGGTACCAGAGATGAGAGTTCTTAGTCAAATGTGCAAACAACAATTTTATGGCCAATTAGAATGAATGTTTTTTTTAGTGGAAACATCTCTAAGAATTTCTGGTGTTTATGGTAGAATGGCCTAACAAACTAAATTATTCACTTACAGGTGCATGACAGCCTGTTGCTAAAAGGCACTTAAACAACTCTCAAATCTGAAAACAAAAAATCCCCATATCTGTTGTGGAAAAACTGGACTATTTTGTCACAACACTCTCTGCGGAAAACGAGTCACTGATTATCAGCACACCATTACCATCCCCAGCATCACCCTTTGAGAATGTTTTTTTTCATTATTATTTTGTGACGGACTTAGACACTAGTTAGGATGCAGGGGAGATGGATGGAGAGAAATATAGTGCAGTACAGAACAAAACTGTGGGACTGTGGGGAAGGTTTACATTTCAAAAAGAAAACAACCCTTAAAATGATGCTCCCGAGCATGTTTGAGCTGATCTTTTTCACTGAGAAATATGGGAAAGGCCTTGGAGAAAAATAAGTGCCAAGCTTAAGGAATCAGAAAGGTGAAAACAAAAACTGATAATGAAAGCTCATATTTCTCAGGTGCCACATTATTGACTTTTATTTCTCCACCCCCTATCCCCTACCCACATCTTTTCCTCCTATCTGTCTCCGGGGTATAGAGCAAAGATGCTGGCATCAGGACTCTGGTTATGTTGGACGAGCAAGGAGGTAAGTCCACAAGAGGAGTGATGGCGAGTTTAGTCACAACATGTTGGTGTAATACCTGAGCTATTTACATTGAACAAAATTGGCATAAAAAGTATTAGTAGTAGTAGTAGTAGTAGTAGTAGTAGCAGCAGAACCACAAGTGACAATATTATTTGTAGATCGCAATAATGCTGTTAAATGTATGGTATCAAAACACTTGTGAGTTCTTTAATTGTTTCATATGCAAATGCTTGTTTTCATTTAAATGCATTTCCAAACTAATTATTGTTTTTCCTCGCAGATTTTTATATTTTTAAACATTAATTTCAGATTTGGGTTTTGATTTAATGCATGTTTTTATATTGGTGAAGGGTGTAAGATTACTTTTTCTTCCTTTTAGCTTCCTTTAACATTTGTTTCCTTTGGCTAACATTTTTCTGTTGAGTTTGCCTAACTGCTTTGATTTGCCACCAGTATTTATAATTTCTATCAATTTCTTTTTTTTTTTTTTCCCTATCTCAGAAATGCAGCGAAAGAAATCTCAAAAGTGCCAAAACATTGACAGATCCCATGAAGAATATCTAAAGCCAGCTACTGCAGTAAAAAAAAAAAAAGAAAAAAAAACACAGCTCAACACTGATCACAAACCAGCTGAGTTTAGATGTTTCTTCCTGTAGTAGTTGGTGGCATTGTAACGTTGAAGCTGTTCTCTGATTAATTGTGTTGAAAGCTTTGCGAAGATTAGTGAACAAAAAATGTACTGGAGCAAAAGTACCTTTGGCTTTAAGGCTCTAGAAAATGATTACCTATTGAACTGTTCTAAAAACAATTAGGCCAAATGGGCTTCGACCTTTTCTCAGCCTTTTCGTCTAATTGCTCATAGAGAACCAAGTGTTCAGAAATGTCTGAGAACTGTAAAAGAAATGGAAATGAAAGCTGGTATAAAAGAAACGATCGATTTAGCTGGTAATGACAAAATATTCAGCCACTCGTCTCTCAACCCATAGAGTGATTTGTAAAATCCCTGGTTGCACATTAACATCAAATTATATTACTGATAGTGTACACCATTAAACAGTTAATATGGTGGTAAAAAAAAAAATGATGAAAAGGACTCTGTGCTCCACATGACTCCTGGGAGAACAAGGGCGCTCAGCTCCTTCAATGGCTGTAAGGCATGTTGGCCAGTTCACAAATTCTGCATGAGGAGAACATTAACTGCACCAACACAGCTGTTCACTCATGGGTATGAAAGCTCTATCCCTCCTGCGACCATCCGTTTATGCACTCATCCCTTGTGTCCCCAGAGCTGTTAATAATAATACTCCAAAACCAATTGCAATGTCTCATTGAACACACAGGCGACTAGAACCCTGAGTTGAACTCCAAATTCACATTTCTGACTTTGATGCAAACAGAAGTACTTAATGGTGGAGACAGTCATGGCAGTAGCAGTTTGCTTGTGGTGAAATCAAATGTAAACTTTGACTTTTATTTAAACAGTACATCATGCTCAATTCCTCAACTGCACTTCACTGTAATAATACTAACTCAACTGATCGTTTATTATTGAACATGTTAACAAAAATGCATGTCAACCAGGGATTTAACAAATCTGTGATGGTCAATTAACTAAGTTCTGAATCAGTTCCATATATATCCGTGCCATATCCTTTCACACTGTGCCTGTACTATATTTTCTCTAATCACAGCCAAGATAGAAGTAAGATAGATGCTTTGTGCTGTGGAATAGTCACCAACACACCCATCGACCACATCAGCATCACTGAGGACCCAACACTCACAAACCAGAATCCAGTCATATCTAAAATCCTAAACATTATACTGAACATATACTGAACACAACCCTTCAAGGAAATGTAGCGGCTGATATCTATGTATTTATTAACACATTTATTATGTTTTGTGACTGTTAGGGCATATTCAGAACAGAGGACATGTTATATCACATAGTTTTGTTTTCTCATCAAGTATATTAACTAAGAAGAATTAATTGAATTGGATGCAATTCTGTATGACAAAGAAGAGAAGCTTCACTATGGTTTTCCATCCAAAATTCTTCATAAGTGGGAAAAGATGGTGCCTTAAATGGCTTTAAATAAGATTTCCTTGCTTTGTTCTTGTGAAATTTGAAGATAATAAAAATGACTGTAAAGCAATTTAGCACAAGGAAAAAAATCTCTTCTTGTATGACTTTGACAATTATTCTTTATGAATAGAAACTAACTGTTTCGCATATTTAGAGATATATATATGGGAAATGGGAAACTTGATACCACCCACACGATTGTACTCTTTAAATATGGCAGTAGGTGGTAAGCTTAGTTTGGCTAAGATATGAAGCAGAGGAGAAACGCTCTCTCTTTCCATAGCCAAGAAACTTTGCCAGTCAGTTCAATTATAGCTAACCAAAAACAGAAGACTCAAAATGACAAGTTCTCATTTTAGAAAAAAATAGTTGTTACCTCCAAATTCCAGTCAAAACTTTTAAGCTGTGGGAAGTACATATGAGCAGTCTGTAAGTTGGCTTACATTACACTGATAAAAAATGTATTATTGTGTTAGTCCAACCAAAACCAGACTTTTTTGTTTATTTTGCCAGACAACTAAACACGTCAGAAATTGTGAATGAAAATCAGCCTATTAAAACTGTCAAATCGCAGCCACTTGAAATATTTCCTGACTGTTGCTCTGCTCTAATAAAATCCTGAATTTAAAATTGCAGCGTCATCTAAGAAAATCACCATTCAAGTGACTTATTGTTTCTCAGTGATTTTGGCTAAACTTGCATGTTCGATCATCTCCCACAGAGAAAGTTAGAAGTTCCAGAATGCCTTCGCATAGTCCACAGCATCGGACACACCTTGGTCAAAGAATTGATTCTTGTCCTTTTCAGACTGGGACAAAGGAGAGTACTCCAGTTAAATAGAGAGGTTGAACTCAAACTGTTACTTGACTTGCTATGCATTTAACTGTACTGAGTGTTTAACCTTCACCAGATAGCAATCAGCTTGGAGACTTATTTAGGAACTTGAGGCGATCCAAGATTAAAGCTACTCACGAGGGGGCCACTAAACAGCAAATTTTCACCATCTTTTGCCAAGATTTCACAGTGGTTTGAATGAATGTGAATAATAATAATAATAATAATAATAATAATAACTTTAATTTATATAGCGCCTTCCAAAGAACCCAAGGTATATAAATGTATAAAATTCAATTTATATAGCATTTGCTCAAACCACAATAAAATTATTGATGTTTGAGCTGTTTTAGATGGCAAAATCTTCAAACTGAGAGCACTCTGACTGTAGGTAAAAATTGGCTGCTCATAAGTATATCACACAGCCTCACTTGAAAAACCTAAATATCCTTTTAAGACAAATTAAATTGGTGCTGGTAGGCAGGTGCTGCTGTAGTTGGACAAAGCAAGGTTTCAGGTGTTTCCAGTTTTGATTCGAAGCTAAGCAAAGAGGCTGCCATGAGAAGCATAATATTTGACAGTCAAATGATCTGTTTTTGTCTTACTGTTCCTTCAACATCAGTGTTGTAAGATTGCAGCTATAAAATGAATCTAGCAAATAGACAGTGTCTCCAAATCATTTTATGATTCAAAATCCCACAAGTAAATTATACCTAATATTGGTCCACTCCATAAAAACTTTGTCCAGACTTTATCTCTCACCCAGACTCTCTCACACACATATACACACATGCACAAATGCACACATATCTCAGTTGCTGCTCATCATAACTCATATTTCTGTCAATCAGTCAATGAAATTCATTCCACTACTGTCATCCCTTTGTCCTGACCAGAGCAACTCGATCGTGTTGAAGATGGCATGAACCATATCAACCAAGACATGAAGGAAGCCGAGAAAAATTTAAAAGATTTAGGGAAATGCTGTGGGCTTTTCATATGTCCATGTAACAAGTAGGTACTGACAATGTGCCCCAAAGGTTCTTTACATATGTGGTGGCGTCCAGTTTTTCTTTTTTTCTTTTTTTTTTATTTACTTTCTTTCGTCATAGTGAATGTCTGAAGTTGTTGTCTTCTCTCCTTTGTCCTCTCTTTATCTCTCTCTTTCTCTCCTCCTCTTCCTCTCTCTCTTCTCGTGCTTCGTTCTGTGGGGGATAAATGACTTGTGTTTAATCAGAGCAACTGGAGCGCATCGAGGAGGGAATGGACCAAATCAATAAGGACATGAAGGATGCAGAAAAGAATTTGAACGATCTAGGGAAATTCTGTGGTCTTTGCTCCTGTCCATGTAACAAGTAGGTGCTGCTTGCCTGCCTGCCTGCCTGCCATTCAAAAATTAGACTAAATAACTAAGAAATCAAAAACAACCGAGGAAGAAGTGACATCATGATGGCCATCAGCCAATAGTCCACTCCGCTCCAACTCCAAATAAACACTGACTTATATGCATGCAAGGTGGACACGGGAGGATAACTTTATTTAAAACACTTTTAAATCTCTCTAACACACAAAGAAATAGTGCACTTAAAGTCGAACTGAAATTTGAATTATTTCAAGAAGGACAGTAACTGTCTTGGATTTATTGAGGGGCTGATATTTGACTTGACTTGATATTTGAGTTGAGCGGTAATACTACTAATAGACACACCCAGTATGTTTCCTCAAAAACTGAAGTACGTACTTTTATACATGAGCTATAGATTAAAGTACCAACTCCAATAATAACTTCTTTCAGTTTGTTCATAGGCTTTTTCCAGTGGGTCTATTGTTTCACCGACTAAAGCAATTAAGAAACCATGTACCTGGCTACAAATAGGTACCATGTTGAGCAGTAAGTTGGACATTTTTACAGCTATGTACTTTTTGTATGTACTCTATGCTATTTTTGTTTGATTTTTCCTTATTTTCATAAATGAGATCCCTTGTGGCTTATTCTCTGTTGTTACCTGCTCCTTCTTCTTCTTTGTATTTTTTCTATTACTTCTGGGTCAAAGCCTGGAGCAAGAACATCAAGCGCTGAACGCCTAGGCCAAACTGAGCCCTATTTAAAGTATACGTCCAGGACAACTTCTAAATGTATTATCTGGGTCTGTTAGTCCGACTTTATAAAAGATACTTAGTCCAATCTAAAGTTGGACTAACACGATAATTGGATTTTTTTTTTTTTTTTTTTAATATGTCGCGTAAACTTGCTGGCTGTTGAAGGAAGTGATGACTCTTTGATGTTATTCCCATTTTCTCCAAGCCCACAAAGCATTGGTAAAGTCAGACCCCTAAATTTTCTGTACAGACATGTACAAGGACTGATTGGGCTTTTAAGTTTGTATAAACTTGTAAACTGAAAGTCAGGAAGTTAGGCTTACTAGCTCCATCTGGTGCTTTGCCAATATTTACTTTAATTCCCACAATTTGCTTTTTCCCCCTCCATTTTTTTGTGAAATGATAACAAATTAATCACGCATTAAGCCTGTGGAAAAATGTGAAGTGAAAGTGTTGTGAGATGAGGTAAATAGCTAGTCTTTGTTTTAGACTGCAGTCCTTTCAAACAACAATGAGGTGTTCTTTTTATATTTTCAAGTAGTCCCTCAGAAACATTTCTCACCTACTTCTTTAATTTTTCTACCATTCACTCGGCTATGTCCCTAATTGGTGCTGCCTACTCCATTATTCAGGTTGCTTTGCCTATCACCAATGACAAAGCATTCATTGCTAACTGATGTAACATCTATTGCTAGCAGTGTATCAGCACAGTATTGCCATCACAAACACCAGATTTACTCCAGAATGCACAGCAGAACACAGATTCAACTGTTACTTGCAATTATCATTGTGTGAACATATTTGATGAGGGTGAGGGTTTTAATCTATCAATGTTCATTATATGTAAAAATCCCACACACTTTTTTTTTTTTTTCAGAATCTTTGAGCACCATTAAATAACATGTGCCAAAGATATATAATATATTCAAACTTTTTTCTTTCTTTCTCAGGAATAGGGATTTTTAATTTCAGTTCGACTTTAAAGCAAAATTAGATTGGGTTGATATCCATATACACACTGAAGATGACTGCGGGCACATGCAGCAACCTTGGGGTCTTGTAGTGGCTTCTCCACAGGATTGGCTTCCAGACATAAAACATCCATAATTTGTAGCTCCACAAGTGTTATGCATCCCAATGTCCATCAGTCTCAACAATCCCTACATCATTGGCCTTGAGAAGCTCCACAATTAATTCAGAGTACAACGTGTGTAATTAACCATCAGAGATGTACAAATAAAGTGGTTAAATCTAAATCCCATTGAGCCAAGCTTTAAAAAAATAGAAAAAAAAGGGGGGGAAAAAACGTCCTCCACTTGCTATTTTTTAGCTCTCCTCCACTCAGCCAAGGCCATGGTTCATCAATAAGTGCCTCTGTTAATGCCTGTCTACTAAGTGCCCTTCTCCAAGTGCCCTATTCTCTAAGCATCCACTTCTCCAAACAGCTTTATAATGGGAGTCTTTTAAATGCAGGTGTGCCCATTGTAGAAATCCCACTTGTTGCATTTGTATTGATTCCTTGTGAAACTGATTTCTTTTGTTCTTTTTACCATTATTGATACGGGGCTGTGGAACGACGGGATTTCTACAATGATATCACTGCAACTGTTGGCATTTCTTAACTTTAAACCCACTTACACCAGATTTAACCTAAAGAGCTTGGGTCAACACAAGCTAAATGTGTTGACTTTAGCTGGAAATTTTGTGATCTTGGTCTCAAAATGACTTTGGCCAGCCTGGTCCAGGACTGTTTGACACTTCTCCTCATCTGCATGTCTTCTACCACCACCACACCGCTCTAACATCCAGTAGATCCTCACCTTTTTGCAGGCAACAAGACCTTTTTGTTTAACCCCCTCCCCTAACAGCATTTTTTAACCACTGAGTGCCAATAACATGGAATGACTTGCGAGCATGACCCTTGGAATGCTCATGCATGCATGACGATACTCATAACAGCAATGCAACACATAATGATGTTAAAATGATGCTGATGTTAACAATGAAGATGATGTTGATAATGATGATAACATTTTTATGTGTCAGTTACTTTGATCTATGCTTCTGGTTTAGTGAATAGGTAATAAATAGCAGATAGTCAACAAATGTCATGATTTACCAAAGGCTAAAACAATCTAAATGTCCATTTTGCATTCGTGAATAGCAAATTGTGGTAAACCATGCCAAAATCATAAGTATCAAGAAGGTTAGAGCTTTCAATTTATAGACCAATCTAAAAGCACAGAGAAAAAGATGTTAAAAGACAGGTTCTTTGATGAGAACAGAAGAAAAAAAAGAAAGCTTTTAAGATAGAAGAGAAAAGAGGAATATTTAAAGACAAAATTGTCAAATGCTTAAAGCAATGCAAAACAGCAAAAACAAAAGACCAAAATGACAATATGACTTGTTCAAAGCAAAAGAGAAAAACAGGAGGGATCTGTGATGGAGACAGGAAAGTGGGTTAAGACACATGCGCAGTCAAGTATTTTCAGGGAAATTGTGATCTTTGTTATATGAAATCAGTACATCATGCCTCTGTGCATACAATACTTGGCACCATTGTCTTTACATGGCATCGTGTGGTGATCCAGGCCATTGTCACCTTGTTTTTCCCCCATGGTACTGCTGCAGTTTCTCTGCAGTGCCAACTCTCCTGCAGAGCGCTGTGCTAAATTAGCCTTTATTCTGCACTGGTTGCTCAACATTACTGTTTGCCAAGCTTCTTCTCCCGCAGGGAACTCACTCACATGTAGGTCAACCATATCAGTTAGTGGCATGACAGCCTGCTGGGACGTTGACTAAAACTGATTGAGTACATAGAAGGATGTTAGAATTACATAAACAACATATTTTTGTTGGAAATTTGCAGCTCTGCTGTCTTAATCCTTTCATCGTGCTTGCTGTCTATCAGAATAAGCTGACTCCTGATTTTTTTTTTGGTGCTTAATGTCTTCTTATTCTGGCAGACTGTATGCCACTGACTGGGGGATGACTCAACTAGCAAGTCACTCGTGCAATGAATTAGATAGAATGAGTTTAATTTTACCATAGGGTTCGTAACTCATAAAATCTAATCAAATCACCTATGTTCAGTCACACAGCTAACCTGATTAGAGCATTATATCTGTTCTGAGACAGCAGGAAAGTCAATTGTGAAGAAAAGTGATGTGAGATGAAAGGAGGTGGAAAAGGAAGATGTATAATAAAAAAGAAAGAAGATTAGAAAGGCAAAATAAGAAGTAAACAGACACAAAGAGAAATAACTCAGACATGGTAAATGTGTGTGTTTACCACAATGTTGTGTGTCAGCAGGGACAGAGAGCTAAGCGAATCCTTGCCTCAGTCCATTTCTATTAATAAAAGTAGTGTAGGAGGCTGAGCCATCACCATCCCTGATACAGCTAGAATCCATCGTTACAGCACTCTGAGCTTAGACTAAACTCAGCAACTGAAACTATAACAAAGGTAAAGAAATGACACAATGTTGCTGAATAGATGAAGAAGAAATCTGTTAAAAAATATTTTAGCTACCCTCTCATAAAAAGTGCCTTATATGATGAAACAACAACTAAAGAGATAAAAATAAACTCCATGTAACTCACCCCCCTCCACTCTATTCCCAACTGTGTTATGCCAAAGCTGATGCTGAATCTGATGATGTGAGGTTTGACAAACAGAGTGAGGTGACATTTACAAAGCTGTGCAGCTCAGCTGCGATTGCAAAGCATGTTAGCACAGCTGTATTTGTCAGTACATATTCTGCATGAGACGGAAGCAGATATGATCTTTAGTTAAGGGGGATGTGTTACCGTCAGAAGCCTTATCACACCACTCACTCCTCTCCCTCACTGTCTAGCATTCCAGATTTACCTCAGCTGTGAACCTGGAAGGAATATGGTGCCATTTGAAATAATAAAGCCAAGTGTGAGGTTAAGGGTTGGGGCATGTTACTGAAGGTCTGGAAACTGCTAAACATGGTGTTATTCTCTACTGACTTCCTCCAGTTTCTTGTTTTGTTTCCTTTTGTTGTTTTGCAGTTTGTTCTCAGCACTGATTGTTGTCCCTCCTAACAATGTGACAGTCCTGTACTCTGTGTTGTGTCTGTCAAAGGCTTGTTTCTTCTCTGTTTAACTGTGGGAGTGGGATGGGATATATTGATGTAACAATACAGAAGTAAGTAAGAAAGTAAGTAAGAAAGAAAGAAAGAAAGAGTCATCTTAAATTTTGAAGCTATTTAGATCCATGTCTAGATGATACCTAAGCAGCAGATATGGCCTTCTGTAGAATAAAAAGTTTGCTTGATTCCGAACAGTATGTTATCTGTCTTTAATATATAACATCATGCACATTACTGCTGTGTTATAAGAGAATGAGCCTGTACCTACTAAACCCAATCTACCAACCAGTCCATGCCTGCTATGCTTTGCTTGACTTAGTCTAGTAGTCCCCTCCATTTATTTATGTGCTGGATGCATGAAACCAATTAACACCTTTGTGTCAGCTCATCATGCTACATGATGATTGATAACAAAATGTTGCAGTGCCTCAAATCCAGGGCTCTCTTTGTAGATTTGTCTAACGGGAAGCCAGCCTGGTTGAGGTAAATGATTTATCGCTCTGTAAAATTGGCGAGTAACTGTCTCTCCTCGCCGTCCGCGTTGCTGCCGGAATCCAGGATGAAGAGCGGAGCCAGCAAGGCCTGGGGTAACAACCAGGATGGGGTGGTCGCCAGCCAGCCTGCCCGCGTGGTGGATGAGCGTGAACAGATGGCCATCAGTGGAGGCTTCATCCGTAGGTAAGATTGGAGCTTGAGATTTTTGTACCAAAACACCTAAAGCTGAGAAAAGAAGCTAATATGAGACATTCTAGTAAATCCGTACCACAAGTTGAAGGAAAGATGCAGATATATGCACATCAGAAAGGTGTAGCCACCAATTTGATGGTGTTGAAGACATTTTTTCATTTGGATTGAAGGGAAAGGTGGGGATCAGGGTACTTTACCAACATGGTATCTAGACTTGAATCAAAAGGGGCATTCTGGCAAACAGCACACAGAACTAAAATGCTCTGAGGGACAATTTTTCCAGGAGCTAAAAGATTATTTCTTCCCTTGGGTGTGTTGCATTTACACTGAGCTCTAAGGTTCCAGGTAGATTAGGCAAATAAGTCCACTGAATCCGTTGCTCCAACCCAACAGTCCTCTATTATAGCGCTACATCACATCTTTGATTATCATTACCCGTGCCGCCGCCTGCCGTAGGGATGGCATTACCCTGCGGTGCAGATCACACAGTATGTAAAGAAGGGCACTTCAGCTGGATTGACTCAAAGTCTGTCTATGTTACACATTTCACATTTTGTGTGTTTTTGTATGTTGGAGTATAACCAAGTAAAAAAAACAGATTAACATTTCATCATTTAAATTTTAATGCTAACTCACAATCTGAGCTTCCAAATTAAACAATTTGCAGCTAAGGCACAACGAAATGACCACCTAAAAGACCCTGGTTCCTGGAAAAAGTGGTGGAAATGCAGCCAAAATATGCAAAGCCAAATTGGTCATATATTAATGGAAAATGTATTAGTTTCTTGAAAAAAAGGATTGAGATGCTTATATTTCTCTATGCCCGTTCTTTTGTGCTGGCGTGTATTCACATCTCGTGATAGATAACAGAAGTCACAAAGACAAGTAAATGGCATAAATCAGATAGCAGCAAGACAGTGCGTCTCATTAGAGGGAGAGATTGCCCACCCCCTGGAAGCTCGCAATGTTTTTATAGTCTATGTTCAGTAACCAGATTCCCCACATTACTTCCTGTGTGTTCCTCAGTTGTAAGTTGCTTTGGATAAAATGTTTATGTTTATGCATTTAGCAGACGCTTTTATCCAAAGCGACTTACAATTGAAAAAATATATAATTTCAAAGCTAACATCAAAGCTAACAATAAGCTACATAGAAGGAAACCACTAGTCAGACTGTCAGAGGTGACAGGGGTGAGGCATAGAGGGAGGTACAGAAAGATAAAGTGCAGTAGAAGGGGTAGGGAAGTACAGGGTAAAAGCATATGCTAAATGAATAATTGTAAATGTGCACATTAGAGCTGCTTGTCAGTATCCTCTTGTTGTCCACAGACAGCTGACCACAAATAGCAGTCAGATTTCAGTGTGGTATTTAATTATTCGATTTTGTTCAATTCAATTCAGTTTTATTTATATTGCACCAAATCAAAACAAATATCATCTCAAGGCACCTCATAGAAATTGTTGAAAATTGAAAATTCTCAGAAAGGGAAATCAGTTACTAAAAAATGAATAATTCAGTACTTGGGGTTTGGATGTTAAAGCTGCAGTCGGCAACTTTTTTTTAGTCATATTAGCTTGAACTGTCATGGGATTCTGGAAGTAGAATATTAAATAGTCTGTTTAGGAAAAATAACGAAATCTGTAGCTCCCTCTGAAGCCTGTAATCATGCTTGCAAAAACCGAGCGCTCCCGGCTGTTTTTAACCAATCAAGTTAGGGTAGAGGAATCCTACCTGTCAATCACAGCTTGTGCACACGCTGCTGAGCGTGAGTCTGCCCCAGCTTGTGTGCGCTCACACTGGTGTGAACTCACGTGCACAACCTCGCCCACAGAGGGGGAGGGGTTTGGGGGGCGATTCGGAGCTTGTTAGAGGTTGGGGGAGGGACCTGAAAGTTGTATCAGTTCGAATTTTCCGACTTTAGACTCGTAATTTTGAAAACCTGCCGACTGCAGCTTTAAATCAGTTTGAATATGCATTTAACCAAATCCAAAAATGTCAGTCAAATTATTCATCACTGGACATTTTCAGCAGCTTTAAGGAGTATGTTCGTGAGTTGAGAATTTTGCAGCAAAAGTCCTTTGTTAAAACTTAAGGTTGTAGAGTTTCCAGTGATGTTAACTGGGAGACTAAATGCTTTCCCTTTTTTGACTAGAATACACACAGACTTTTACTCGTGTATTGTATACATGTATATACAATTATTAGTATTAATGTTAAAATGCAGACCCAACATCAGCTGAAAGATGGAAATATATCAAAAGAATTTAATAAAAAGATAACCAGCTCACTGACCAAAAAGAGACTAAATTTAGTTGACTGCCTCTTATTCCCCTGGAAAAAATATGTTGACTTCATTCATTGTGAATGGGGTCCATTAGAGACAAAGAACAGATGTGAGTTGCATATGAGGTGAGACTTTTGTCTCAAGGAGGAAGGTTAGCTCACGCTAATGTAATTCACATCTTGGCATGCATATTAGGCAGCTATTAACATCCTGTAGAAACAGGTTATGTGATTACCATGGTTTTAATGTGCAATCACAACACCCAAAGTTTATAGAGGTGCAATACATCAACCATGATACCCACTACATTTAAAGACAGCAAAGTTATACAGAACCCTGGACTTTCAAAAGATAACTACATGTTTTGCTCAGCAGAAAGTCTTCTTAACGTTAGCCTACATGCAAACATAAGCCAGAGAGGAAACAAAGAGGAGAACAATAGATTCTGTTGCCTGTTTGTCCTAAAACTACAATAAAAAATCTGTACAATATGTGTTATTAAGATGAGAGTATGACACTGATTCAGTACTAATAGTTTTAGACTGCTAAATGTCAAACTCTTTTTTTTGTCATAACAACCATAAATTCACGTTATGCTTTATGTTACTATGTCTCATGAGCGATAGGATTTGTTTCCTGATATTGCTGACCCATTACTATTGGAATCATTATTCTAAAAAAGAAAAAAGCGTTTGTGTCATGTTATTGCTCATTTGAAGCACAAATTCATAATGAGTCTCTACTGTTTATTTGATCTTCAGCTAACAGTGAAACAGTCTTTGGAACTCTGTAAATGAATACTGAGTGTCAGTTACCTTATTTAATATTGTGGTGTCTCTGTAGTCCAATCTATGTTGCAGTGTTTCCCATTCAAGCTTTCTCTTTCAAATAAAATCTTTATTATAATGTACATTCAGAAATGTACACTGATATATGGCATTAAAAATAAATGAATCATCAATTATATAAAACATAAAGTATTTATAGAGGTGACAATACAAAAGAATAACAGAGCAGTGAAATCCTGCAGTCTACAGCATCCTCCTTGTGTCTGGGGCCAGCCTCTCATCCTCCAAGGATCAGAGGTGAAATACAGACGAGAATGTTTGCAACAGCAAAATGTGTTGCCTGGTCCGGTTAATGCAAACTTTGCAGTATTTAAATCTAACCTCACTGTGTTTAGGGTAACAGACGATGCCCGGGAAAATGAGATGGACGAGAACCTGGAGCAGGTGGGTGGCATTATCGGAAACCTGCGCCACATGGCCCTGGACATGGGCAATGAGATCGACACCCAGAACCGCCAGATCGACAGGATCATGGAGAAGGTACTTGAACTTTTTCTGGCTTTGCACTCTGCATTTGAAAGCCAGAATATACCTCAGCCATAACTTTATATTAAGGATTCATTATTTGTCAGTATAAAAGAAATAATTTTTCAAGTATGATCTTGCCAAGCAATGATTCAAGTTTGCCATTGCCAGCATTAATCTTCATGCTGGCTCCAGCCCAAGTCACCTTTGAAAATGTTATTGATTGTAATTGTTAAAGTTATGTGTCACATGCAGATTTTTTGATACATATGTTATATGTCTCCTTCTCTCTCCCAAATTTTTGGCCAGTATGGCTTTTAATTAGTCTCAAAACAAAGCATGTGTACATGACACAATCATACAAACCAGCATCTTTCAAAAACTATCCTCACTTGAGAGTATTTTCACCTCATGGGGAGACAGAGCTGAAAAAGGATCCCAGCTTTTAACTACAGATTGACATTTCCCCCATATAGGGAAATAAAATGAGCAGTATTAGCGATCTGAAAAGCATGATTATGAGGCTTCCTCTTAGCCCTAAAAGCAGGGGACTGTAATGAGCACATGCTCACTCTTCATGGGGAATTTAAGATCATTTGGAGGAGGAGAGAATGGCTGATGTAAAGCATTACAACAAAAGACTTCAGTGAATTTTTTTACATGTACAAACGGGAGCAAGCGGCAATACTGCCAGCATTACTTGCAATACTAGTACTTCTACCACCACCTCTTTGATAACTACTGCTAAAACTGATTGTGATTTCTATTTTTTGGAAAGTCATCATAACTATTTAACTATTTCAACGACTACTACTATTACTACTGCAGCTTTTATTATTACTGTTACAGACTACTGTAAGAACCACTGGCCAAATTAGTAATGCTAAGGCCTCCAACTATTTGTATTAACTAATGATAATGATGAAGTAGGTATTACAAGCACAAACTTTTTACATTTAGCTACAAGTTTTACCACAACAACCTGAAAATTTCTAATGTAATGTGCATTAAAGGTTTACTTACCCCATACAATTGGTATAGTATCGGTACCAACGCAACCTACTAGACTTCTGTGTCGAATAAGACTTAATATGAATAAAATTATTGTTAAAAATAAAAAAAGATGTCAGCCACTGTCTCTACCTCCAAAAGAACAACACTGACCACCTTCTACATAACATCGTCTTGAAACAACGAAGTGTGATCGGTATGAGGTTTCTTCAACCACAATGTCACACAGAGAGAAACAGGAGGTCATTTCTGCTAGCAGCAATAACAATACATAAATGAAGCTTGTCATGAATGTTAAAAAAAGAAAATAAATTACTGGAACAAAATTGTTTCCCTTTGGGATAAATAAAGTATATTCTCATTTAATTTCATAACATTGTAGTAGCAATTTTCTTTTCATCTCATTTCCAAAGACTGAACTCAACCGCCAAGTGTTTGGTGCATTGTTTCAAAAGGCAGAGACGAGTGCTTGCTTATCACAGCTCTGTGTTGGGGATCTGCCTATGTGCATCTATCCAGATGTGCTTTTTGAACAATGGAAGCCCATCCACCTCTACACTGTTTACAGAGTTTTTTTTGTTTCAAAAAAGGTACAATCACACTGATGTTCTTGTCTTTCTTCTTCCCCCTCTTCCCCAGGCTGATTCCAACAAGACCAGGATCGACGAGGCCAACCAGCGCGCCACAAAGATGCTGGGCAGTGGCTAAACGCCCTGAGCCCAGAGCATGATCTTCCTGGCATTCTGCGCCACACATCAACAGGCGCAGACATGCTTTCATCATGGTATTGACCTTCTAGGTTTGCACACATGCACATATCACCTCCCCTTCCCATTGTAAATGTTGTTCTGTGTGTTGTCTGTCAAGCTTTTTCAAGATGATTGTCCTCGTAAAAAGATGATTTCTTATACTCCGTATATCATTCTTTCCAAAGGTTGTATATAGTGCTGACTTGATGGATCTCTAGCTCACTTGTGTTTTTATTCTCTTTATCAACACAACATACACAAACACACACAAGCACACACACATATGTATATATATATATGTATATGTATATACATATATATGTATACGTATACATACATTACACTGCTCTGGATGACAAGTATATAATAGGAATGCTGAACAAGCTGTTTGTTTTATTCTTTTCCTTTTCAGTATCTCAGTATCGTCTTTGTAAAACTGTGTCATACCATTTAGGCTACTGTCATGCTCCTTATTTTGATATTGTGACGACAAGAAAGAGAGAGGACGGATGGAAAAAAAACCTTGGTCAAGATTTACTGAGCAATGGTACAGCTGAACGAAATTTGCAAAGAGCACTTACAATCAAAAGGTGGTCGTTTCTACATTTTTCTTCATTGCAATCATACTGAGTTTCTGTTTAGACAATGTGCAAGTAGACTCTCTGTAGCTGTATTAGACATTGCATTCCAAGTGATGTGAATTGTGCGTTCTCTGCATGACAAATGGTAGATTTTAGTCTTATAAATAAAACTTGTCTGAAAAATATATATAAAAAATGATAACATGGCAGTAGCAAAATGACAAAACGCATGCTCAGTATTAGGACACAGTTGATCGTTCCATACTCCTGCAAGTTTGCAATAGTGCCACTCTTTCCGTCTCAATATATTTACCGACTGTGACCATCTTGTTGTACAATAATGCAAAAGGGATCAAAAAAGTGAGAAGGTTGAAAAAAATTGAGGACCTGGGGTTGTATTGAAAAAAAAAATGAAAAAATTTTAAAAAATGACCTGTTTTCTAATGATTATGCAGTTTAGTGGTGAAGATGTTGATTATGTGATGAAAGATGAGGACTGGTTGTGTTCTGTAACATAGGTTTTGGATGCTCTGAAAAAAAATGATTAAATAAAAGTTTGCAATGTAAAGCAAAGACGCATATTTCTGAGAGACCTTACTTTTATAAGAAGACTGTATCTGTAAGTTTATTCTCCCCGTGTGGTTTGTTATTGGTAAAAATACTGATAGTATTAAATAACAATACCTATACCCTGAAACAAAAAAATACAAACAAAAGGGTTTTTTGTTGCTTCTGTACTTTAGAGCTATGCACACCAAATCGCCAAAATGTTGAGTAGTTACAGTAAGGTGATTAAATACCTAAACCTGAATGACACAATAGGTTAAACTGTGAGATTGATGTCCTCAACGCATGTAATATTAAAGACTCCCTCTCTGTATCCTGTCAGTGTGTGAAGTGGTGGACATTTTGTAGCTAGCTGAATTGATTAAAAGTAATAAACCCTAGTGGCACCCGTGTCTGTCTTTATTGCTCAGAGGCTTTTGTCTCTTACTTAAAGTGCAGGGGGACATATCCAAAGAGTACCTCTTTAGGTATATGTACCTCTAGAACTTCGCTGATGTAGCAGACAGTCCACCAAATGTCCCAGCTTTATCTGAAAAAACAAGAAGTAGCAGTCAAGGGATTTTTTAAAAAGTCATTATGAATACACTGACAGTCAACAAGGTAATAGAAAAAATATATTCATATTAGTTGTGTGCAACTTAAATGTTATTTTGCAAGAAACAAATTATTATAACATAAATGTAGGAGAGTAGAGTCAACAAACATCAAGCAATTCTGACAGTTAACAATCAGATAGGCATAATACTCAGCATTAGCATTGGTGAATTAGACATTTTTATGAAATAACAAATATTACCAAAGAAATCAAAAAGGTTAAATAGTATCCCATTTTCAGATTTTTATGTATGTTCATCATTTATCTCATAAATATCTCATGTGACTCATAGTACTTCATTTCACAAAGCAAAAAGGACTAACTCAAAAGTATTTATCTATTATACAGTATTAGGGTTAGGAGTAGGGGGAGTCGGTTTGCTTTGTTGCATGTGCCAATCTCAACATGCACAATTTAAATCAGTCTGTGACACAAATCTGATGAGGCATGTCTTCATTGGGCAGAGATACACTCATGTTTGTTTGCTAAATGTGAGCTAAAATGCTACAGCTAGTAGCCAGTTAGCTTAGCTCAGGGTAAAAGGTGGAAATGTAATACCTTCTAGCCTTGCTTGGTCCAAAAGTAGCTAAATCCACCTGCAAGTAACTCTGTAGCACAAAAAGCCGAAAATATTTCATTAGTTCAGTCTGTACAAAACTAAATTACAAAATTACAAACTGGATTTTATAAAGTATAGTTCTCTGGAACATTTCAAGGGGGAAGACTTTGAGAATCCTCGATCAAATTCTATAGGAAAATTTCCGGATACATAAGATGAAGGTCGTATTACATATGTCTAACCCCACCAAAAAAGTAATCTGCTGAACCAGGAAACATATTGAACACAGGGTTATTTTGGGTAATGACCACCTTTACTTTGGTTATGTCACACCACTCAGTTGTCAAACAAAAATGTTGCGATTTTCTTCTTCTCTGTCAAGGTTTCTCAGCTACAGATACATGTATGTAGTACAATCCCAACATTTCTGGGCACAGAAACCCAGTTTTTCCCCCACCTGGTGATGCTATATGAGGAACGTGTACAATTTTGGAAAGCTGCATACTACATTGCATCAACGATCAGACTAACCAAGTAGTTTTGAATCTTTTTGTTTTGAATACTTAGCAGTTAATGGGATCAACTTTCTTTCTAGCACCTCCAGTCATAAGCTAGCTTCATCCAAAAATGACAAAATAACGCCACTTGATATAACCAGACACTTGCACAGGACCTTAGGGAGAAGAACCAAAACATATTTGCGATGAGAAAATCCTTCACTGTCATTTTTCATCCCTCAATTAATAAGTATCTCTGGCACAAATAGAGCTATAAGCATCCATTTAACCTTTTTAGGGTTTGCTTTTGTTGACAGTTGACACACAAATTCCCTCATCTGCCACCATATGCTGTCAACTGGTCCAAAACAACTTGCTGCACACACAAATGTATATTGAAGCCTCATGAATCTGACCAGTGTCCAACTACCTCAACAGATATTTATCTTAAGTCAGTCACCACACATTTTTAGCTGTTTTCTTCAGATATGATCGATATCAAGAAAATATTTACGAAGTTTTCATGTTGCGGTTACTGCTGAATTTGCAGTTGTGATTATGGTTCCGTCCCCATTCACTGAGACCGGCTGCAGCGTTGCATAACATGAGACTCAGACCTTTGCCTGGTGACCCTCGTTCACTTTTCAGGGGAAAAAAAAGAAAAAACAACTGCAAAATGTTATTCTGTAGACTACAGAATAACATTTCAGTGTAGACTGTAGATTACAACTGAGGATCTTTAAAAATATTTTTTTAGAATTTAGTAGCCTTTTATTAACCTCGAATGTTGTCGTCTGATGGCAAGTATGATCTTGCAGGCTTTGCTACCGGGTACACGGAGGCACACGTACTCTGCTTTCTCCTCCCCCTACAAATCTTCTCCATCTGCAAAAATAGATTGTGTGCACAATATGCTTTGTAAACTTCTACTGTAGTTAAGTCAAATATCCAGCTCTAAACTTGACAAAAGGGAAAAATGAGTGGCACCATTCCTGAATTCTGAAAGCATTTTGGTTGTTGTGCACACACACTTTTGGCATGGATTCTCCACAGTTTAACAACTGTTCAAAAATAGCTGTGTAGCAATATATAATATTATAGCGTGAGCTATTGCATGGTAAATATTAAAGTAAACGTATGTTGAATGTAATGTATGTTAGTGTCAATTATGCTTTTGAGCTGTGGGGTTGAAAATTGAAAACTGCATTTATTACTTTTGAATGATAAGGATGAACTTTTGGAGGGAAAAGTTCGTGTTAGCTTGGCTAGGCTAGTTACGTGAGTAATGCTAACTTTACAAGGTTGGTTGTTCTGCATTTTCAAATAGATAAACAAGTTACTATTTAATTTTTACTATTATTGGACTTTAAGCACTCAGCACTGACCTGTTTTGTGAAATGTCAGCTGTATTACTCTACAGCTCTGGTTCCAACATCACAGCGAGCGCTGTCAGTCAGTTTTGATTTTTTTGCACAAAAACGACAACTTTAACATTTACGAAGCAATTTTCAGGACATATTGACCAATAATGTGCATTGATACTACACTGACTATGTATTTTATTGAAGTTTTTCTTTTTTGGAGCAGCAGAGACACATTTATTACTGTTCTAAATCGTAGAGGGTGAGCCGGGATGAATTCTTCTTTTCTGCAGAAGACATAATTATTCTATATTTCCTTTTTTGATTTTCATGTGTACTGAATACATGCATCTGTAACCCTGTTTATTGTGCGTCAGGCCAGAAAACTACTGTAAAATATTAATTAATTGATTAAAATATTAATCTAAAAACTTTCTTCTGGTTAAAACCGTATAAATTGACAAAATAATTGTGTGTCAGCTGTGCAAAAACCAACAGATTTCAACCAAACATTTTATTACAAAATGTCATCATGGAAAATGTAAAACAAGCCTTAATAAAGAAGTTCTTTTACTGAAATGTATTCTGTTGGGTAGATTAATCTGCAACAATGAATTGTATTTGATCAAATTTAAGGGTTTGGACATTGTAGAAATGTGCTGAAGTCCTAATGAGGGTTCATCCATGGCAGCATGACAGCTGCGACCTCCACATCTGCTGACCTCCCTGACAAAGAGTCAGATGGTGAACGGTAAGAAAGACTTCTTGAACCGTTCTTTGTGACAGCGGAGCTGAATCAGTCTGTTGGAGAATGAGATCCGCTATCCCTGCAGTGTTTCATGGAGAGAGTGGGGAGGATTGTCTATGATGGAGAGCAGTTTGTTCAGTGATCTCTTGCTCATCACTGACTCAAACGTCTCCAGTTTCAGTTCAATAACTCTGCCAGCCTTCCGTATCAGTTTGTCGATCCTGCTGGCATCCCTGGCACTGATGCTGCTCCCCCAGCAGACTACAGCAAAGTAGATGGCACTTGCCATCACAGACTTGTAGAAGATCTCCAGCATCTTGCTGCACACATTGAAGGATCTGAGCTTCCGCAGGAAATACAGTCTGCTCATCTCCTTCTTGTACAGTGTTGGTGTTGGCAGACCAGTCCAGTTTATTGTTTAAGTGCTCACCTAAACTCGTGTAATCAGAAGAAAATTAAATAAAATTATTAGAATTCAATTCAATTCAATTCAAATTCAAAAATACTTTATTTATCCCAGAGGGAAATTAAATGTTGATGTAACTCAATTAAATCAAGGAGTTATTATAGATGCTGATGGCTGTGGGCAGGAAAGATTTCCTGTAGCGGTCCGTTTTGCATCCAAACTGAAGAAGCCTTTGACTGAAGAGACTCTGTTTTCCGATAACAGTCTCATGGAGAGGATGTTCAGGGTTGTCCATAATTCTCTTGATTTTATGCAAAATCCTTCTTTGCATTATTGTCTCCAGAGGTTCCACAGTCGTCCCCAGAACAGAACCAGCCTGAATGTAAAACAGAAGGGGAACTGTTTTACATTCAGGCTGAAATTAATAGTTTTTTATGAATGTTATACAGTTATTTATTCTTGCTGATTTGTTATTGTAAATAATTCTTAATTTCCTGCTCCGTCTTCTAATAGAGATCTTAATCTCAAGTTGACTACATGATGAAACACTAAATGAAGGGATGAAATAAAACTAATATTAACCACATTATTAACCATATCAGACCTGGGGTTGGTCTGCCACCATAGATACAGTGTACATGAAGGAACAGAGCCATCTCTTCTTCCTGAAACGGGTAATTCTACATTCTAAACTATGATATTTCAAAATTGGCTGAATATTTTAAAAAGTTGAATTAAATGGTAATAGACGAATGTCTTGAGACCCGTTTAAACCCATTTAGACCCATCTTGCTTGCATTAGCTAGATGCACTTAAACTACAACTAGCTGGTTAACACAAATAATGAACTAAAACTTAACTTACTTAATTAGTTAAAGACCAGTCAGCTAATGCCTCACAACGCCAAAAAAAAATGTAATTTCATCTACTTGTCAGAGAAAATACTTCAGAAACACCAAAAATGAAGAGCGTTCCATGGTGGAACTACTGATGTTCGGAACTATCCGGAACTATCGGCGGTTCCATTCCTTTTTATAGAAGTCTATGGGAGTGTCGCCACTCTCTTTTTACACCACTCTGGCCCATGCTAGGTGCCATCGGGTAATAAGCCGAGGGACGGATTGCCAGTCCATCACAGGGCCAACAAAATGATAAATGACACAAATATCCATGAACGCTCACTCTTACCCTCAATTTTGTATCACCACATTGCCTAACGTACATGTTTTTGGAGTGCGAGAGGAAGCAGGAGTGCCCAGAGAGAGCCCACGCATGCACGAAAATGCCATGCAGACTTAACAAAGAAAGACCCCAGCCCAGATTCAACCTGGGAACCTTGTTGCTGTGAGTCAACATCGCTAACGACCTTACCACCACGCATTCCGTATTATATCATTAATAATACACAACTTATTTTAAAGGTCTATACAACAGACAGGTTTCGGCTTAATCTGAACTACTTTTGATACTTCTGACTCAATAATGGTGCGAGCAAGTGTCGTTTTGGTAAGTCTTTTGGTAAGACATTTGACTCAAATGTCATGACATGAGCCAGCCTTGACATGAGTTTGGGCCATAGCTGAACTCAATGGAGAGGAGAATCTGCCACTTTTTTGACCAGGTAACAAAATCACATCCTTGGAGGAGTGGTTAGAGTGGGTTGTCCATTAACCAGAAGGTTTGGGGTTCAATTCCCACTCTTGCCACTCAAAAACTGGTGAAACTGAGAGCTGGAGGGATCAGTCCATGGCTGAGGTGACTTTAAGCAAGGCACTGTACCCCCATATTCCCTGGGTGCTGTGATTGGCTGCCCACCACTCCAGTGTATGGATCCTGTCTCTATGAGTGTGTGACCCTGAGTGTGTTCAACAGGTGCCAACCTGGATGGGTTGGATTTCATGTATTATTATATATGTGCATAACAATAAAATCTGATCTTAATAACCTGGCTGAAATTCATAAACATGTTACATAAACATAAACGTCCCACGACTTTTGTCCAAAGTTGTCATACTGACATCAGGTTGTCAACAGGTGAAGACTTCTTAATTGCATTGGCCATTTTTTACTCATCCATCTACTCTCTATACCCACTCAATCCAATTCAAGGTCGTGGGGAGGCTGAAGCCTATGCTAGCTGCTATCGGGTAAAAAGCCGGGGGGGGGAGCCCTCCTAGACGGATTGCCAGTCCATCACAGGGCCAACAAAATTATAAATGGCACAAATATCCATGCACGCTCACTCTTACCATCAATTTTGGTTTCACCACTTAGCCTAACGTGCATGTTTTTTGAGTGCGAAAGGAAGTCGGATTGCCCAGAGAGAGCCCACGCATGCACGAACATGCCATGCAGACTCCACAAAGAAAGACCCCAGCCCAGATTCAACCCGAGAACCTTGTTGATGTGAGTCAACATCGCTAACGACCTTACCACCACGCAGCCTGTGTGTACTTATATATCATTGATAGTACAAAACTTTTTTTTTTGTGCATGAATAGTGTTGGTCCCGGCTTATGGATAACTGGACAACACAATAAGTGACACCCCCCCCCTTTCCCCGTTCCCAAGGAAGACCAGTGCCACATCAGTTTCTGTAGTCACTCAACAATATTTTATTGTATAAAAAGGCAGATTATATCTTCAGTGTGAGCACGGCCACAACAACAAACCAAACAAGCTAAAGGTTTAGAGGAAAACTCTTACCTGAAACAAAAGAAATTGAAAAGAAAATACAGGGATCTTACTCCCTGAATATAAACATCAGTCATTTTCAGGCATGGGCACCAAAACAGTGCGAAGGACGAATGTATTCCTAGTTCTTATTATTAGTCTTTCTGTAAATTAAATGCTTTATTTGGGGGTCTGAACATGACCCAAAACTCATGAAATTTTGCAGAATTTGCTATTTTCAAAGCTGATTTTTAAAGTTAAAATTAGCATTGAAATGTCAGAAATTTAAAACATAAAGTTGTGAGGGAAGGCATTATTGGAAGAAGGCTTTATTTCATGTACTTCAGTCACATGTAATCATAAACTGATCATCTTAAAAAGATAAACACAAGAACTCAGGCAAAAAATAAAAACACATTCTCTGAGACTTGACAAATTACTGAGAAGATTGTAGGTCATTTTCTATTTATTTATTTGATTTTTAAAGTTAGATTAGAAATTCTAACTTAAGATAAGTGCTGTAACAAAGACTGAACAAAACTTATAGAAGGGGAACATTGGGAAAACTGAGTCAAAGAAAAAATAATAAACTAGCCTAAAAGGTAACTCAAAAAAGATAGAGTTGCTATAAAATGTTTTTTTGTTAGTGATCATTTATTCTTTTACTTTAATGTTTTTTTTATTTTTACATTTATTTATTGTTTTGTATTATTATTATCATTATTTTATTATCCTTATCCTTTCTCATTATTATTATCTGTACAATTTCTATAGTTTTAATCTTATGAGTGAAACAGCCTATGTAAATTGTGTTTTGATCTATGTTATAGACTTAATTAAAAAGGAAAAAAAGGAAAGAAAAGAAAAGTAAAAGAAAAGAAGATAAAGAAGGAAAAAGGGCCTCCATTAGGGGGGGTGGTGGATGGGTTTAGAAAAAAAAAGAAAAGAAAAAAAGAAAAAAAAGACTGAACAAAACCCAAACTTTGGACAAAGTTACAACACCATGACAATCAAAGTTTAGTTGTTTTTATTTAAGCTTCTTTATTGGTTTTATTTGAATTTAAATTGTATATGACTGTTTTATATCAACATTTACTGTGTCTGTATGAACTTAAAGACATGGTAGGTAATCCTGTTCAGAAACACATTTTGTAATACTGGGTGAAATGGTCCGTCTATCCTGAGAGATATCTATACAAGATGTATTTAGAAAAAGGGACGAAAATAATCAGACCTCTGTGGCAGCTGCAGGACTGAGAAAAAGCTGCGATCAGCGGGACGCTGATCTCGGATTGGTCGCCTACAAAAAACCAATCAGATGCCTCTGCTTTCTGCCTACGCCCCCCTCTGCCGGCTCCCTGCTCCATGTGCGCATGCGGTTCTACCGGCTTTGGATGAAGCACTGACGGAATGGGGAGGGGGGGGTGGAGCTTAGAGGAGTGGACACTTTCGAATCTTGCTAGCTCTCTTGCTAGCTCTCTAGGATTACCTACCATAGCTTTAAACTAATTAAATTTTTTTTAAATTAAATTTGTTTAATTTTGGTTACTCACTGTTTGAATTTTCTAATGATGAGGTCATGAGGTCAGATTGACGTTGGGCCTCAATCCATTCGATCTCTCTCCTTTTGTCTTCAGCCTTCTTCTCCTCTTTCCTTTTTACCTGAACTTTTCTATAACTTATGATTTCTTTGAGGTCTGCAGCTCGTTTTGTCACCTCTTTCTGCTGCTTCTCATTTTTAGCATCGTAAGATCTGATCTCGAGCTCGAGTTTCTGTTTTCTTACATCTTTGATGGCAGCTTGCTCTTTCTTAATGGCTTCTAATTTGCACGACACTATTTCTGTACGAATCTGTCGCTGTCTGATAATTTCATGCGGCCCTTTTGGCCTTTTCTTGGCCTGTTCTTCTATTTCCCTACTAACACATTCTATGCGTTCATCCTCAGCCTTTTGTTTTCTCAACTCCATTTCTTTCTTGAGATATATATATCTATATATATATAGATATATATCTATATATATATAGATATATATCTATATATATATAGATATATATACAGTAGATATAGATATATAGATATATATACATACAGTCTAGGTAATTAAGACAAATACACAAACTGAAAAATGTACTTAAAGAAATGGCATCTATCTATTTATCTATGTTTGTCGTGTAAGTCGAACGCAACAAAGTTGGTCTGAGCCAATCACAACTATTTTTTTTAATTTATTATTTTTTACAAAATGTACAGAAACATGTATACACAAAGGTAAATCGGGTTGTACATGTTCAAGGCACACATAAGGTTCTAAGATGAAAGAAAAACGAGCCAATCACAACCGTCCGACGTACAGCCAACCGCAATGTACTCCCATTCAAGCGTCCAGCCATATTGTGTGACGTGTTCAGCAGACGACGGACCTCGAGCCGATCTGGAAGCCGAGCCGATATGGTACCTACAACGTCACGCTGGGAAAAGAGACTTTTCTGGGGCTTTTCTGGCCGTTAGAAAACGTTTTGACGGATTGAAAGTTCAATGACTTAAAAATATAGAATATAAAGATTAGTAAATAACAACGGTTACTGCTGGAGGCGTCCTGTGAACAGTTTTACAGGCAGAGGCGGTTCCTTCATAGGGGCGATTTGTGCGACGCACTACCAAACACGGAGGTTTTTTGTTTTGTTTTGTTTTGTTTTTTTTTATCTAGTTTCTAAGGCGTGAGTGATCTGCTGTAGGCAAACTGGTTGTATATGTCATTGTCCATTCAGATTAAGGTCGCGCCTGGTGTTGCCACGCCCATTTGGGGCGATTTCTGTCAGGGTCAAATTTGCACCAGAAATCTCCCATTGACATTAATGGTACGTCAGTTTTTTTCAAAAATCATGCTCCCGATACATTTTCTATTAGGGTTTATGTGCTCGCACAAACGACGTGCTTTCGTCATATGTCTGTTGCCAGACATTTTGTCTGCTAAAGCAGGAAGTGACGTCGACGCAGCTTTAGCAGCAGAGAAGCTATTAGGCTTGTGTTGATAATAATAAACTCCTGGACTATGTACAAACTTCCAAATGCATCGCTTTGTGAGTACAGACCATATTTGTACTACTGTAGAAGTTTGGTGTCATGGCATGTGATTTTAGTGTGGTAATTTTGGAGATACTGCCAGGGTTCGTTAGTGCTTGTACTAAGCTATTCGGGATAACTCGGTAACTCGGCTGATGTTCAGCCAATATCGGAAAAACTTCGGGTGGGCTACTTGGCTGGATGTCACAGTTCAAATGACCCTAGGATGAATCTACTCCGAACCATCCATTTAAATAGCAGACCTTACTTTTTTCAAATGTGGGTTTTTGGGCCGCATTAAACCTATTGTCTTATCGGTACTGCGCACCAGCTGTAAATTTTATACCGGTGCTACACATCAGTGTAACTACAAAGGAAAATCGCATACAAAACGGATTTCAACTATTCCAAAAATGAAAACTGTACTCACCCAAAACTGACAGGAATGTGGCCTTGCAAACTGGCACTTTGTGGGGGTGCTCATCACCAGGCACGGACTGAGCGGTCTGGCATTCGGGCACATGCCCGAAGGGCCGCGGCCCTGACAATGTTTTTTTTTTTGTTTGTTTTTTTCTGTACATGGGGCGGCTGCTTAACCCACTACGCCACCGACCGCCCCGGCCCTGACAATGTTAATCGCGGCCCTGACAATGCTCATCGCGGCCCTGACAATGTTAATCGCGGCCCCGCAGTCACGGTCTGTCATCATGCTCCCTCGTCACCTAAAAAGTTCCTTCTTACTGACCTTTCAACAGCTCCTTTTCGCTATTTATACCACTGAAATCGCTATACATTACACACTGACGGTGTGACCTTGATGATGTGTGTTTTATTTTGGTTCATTTACATTACATTATTTTATTTTATCTGAATATATCTTCGTACGATGTAAAAATGTTTAAAATAAAAGAAATGTATATCTATCTATATTTTGTATGTGTTTGAGACAACTGGAGTAAAGCAATGCCTTGTGGGAATTTCATTTACCCGGCTCCCGCCAAAACAAAATAGAACGTAGTAGAAGATTCAACATTCTGTAGCTTGTCGGTCAAATAGCGGATGGATTACTAAGTTACAACAATTTTAAAAAATGAATCGAGGACCAGGAGGTATTAAATGACAGAAGGGGGGAGCGGAGAAAAAGAAGGACAAATTAAAAAGAGCACTGCTTTCGGGGGGCGAGAAATGCGCTTCATTGGATGGGTTTTTTTCCATCTGCTACAACCTGCTGCGCTAGCACTGATGTTGCCGACACTGGCGAGGACGAGGATGGATACAATCAGCAAGAGGACACCGAGGAGGAACAAAATGAGCCTAAAGAGGATGGGGAAGCTTTGGATGGAGATGGAGACCGAGATGGAGACTGATGCTGCAAGAGAGGAGAGCATAACGCATGTGAGTATTACAGAGAAGATCGACTATTTTAGCCGGCCAAACTCCAGCTCATTGGGCTTGTTTTTTAAGTTCCACCCACAGCAGAAGAGCGAAAGCGCAGCTGTTAGGAGGGCCTTTAGCCGTAAAGACGGAACAGAACGTAAATGGGTCAGCTACAATGAGGAGAAGCATTCTGTGTTTTGTGCAGTCTGCTTAGCCTTCTCCAAAAAAACAGAATCAAATAAATTAATAAATGGATGCACCGACTTCAGGCACTTGCACCAGTGGCTTGACGAGCATGAAAAAATCTTGACCCATCTCGACTGTGTTAAGGCGTACCTGTCATGGACGAACGAGACAGACATAAAAAGTCTAATTGACAGAAATCAAATGACAGCCTTCCGTGAGCAAGTGCGTTAAGAGGCGTCAGGTTTTAGAGCGGGTGGTGGACATCGTGAAACTAATCGGAAACCGGGCATTGAGCTACCAGGGCAACAAAAATGAATCTGCACGGAGGTTAGCTGACCTGTCCATTGATCACGAGAACTTTCTGGAGATACTTTTGTTGCTCAGTAAATAAGAAGGGCAGGGAAAGGGTTCCTTTGTGACACTGATGTCCAAAACCACCGTGAATTCTGTCATTGAAGCCATCCGGCAGCTTATTAAAGAGAGGCACTGCTCTGACATCACCCAAGCCAAAATGTACTCAGTCCAAATCGACACAACTCAGGACTTGACGGCCAAAGATCAGTGCAGTGTCATTGTTCGCTACGTCACTGACACCATCCACGAGGGGCTTCTCGCAGTTGTTCAGTGTCAATCAGCGACAGGAGAGGACTTTCTGAACCTGCTTAAACAGACGTTGGAGTCTTGTGGCATAGACATAAAGAACTGCATTGGAAATTCAACAGATGGCGCGGCCAACATGAAAGGGACATACAAGGGGTTCTCTGCTTGGCTGTCCAAAGAGTCTCCAGGTCAGGTTCATGTTTGGTGCTACGCGCACGTACTTAATCTGGTTATGGGCGAAACGACAAGTGTCGTGATAGCAGCAGCATCATTGTTTGCTTTACTGAATGACATCGCCCTTTTTTTCCATGACTCCTATCAGCGGATGAACGCCTGGGAGAGTGTCAGCCAGGACCCAAAGCAGAGGCGGATTTCGTTGATTTGCGAGACGCGTTGGTCTGCAAAGGATGTTGCGCTGAATAAGATCTTCGGATCGTTCGGCAAACCAGAGAGTGGTCTGTATGTAGCTCTTGTTCACGCTTTGTTTGCCATACATGAGAACCCACGCTTCACAACGCAAGCGCGCGCAAAGGCTCGCACATACATGGAGTCACTTTTGAAGTATGAAACGGTGTTGACCGCAGAGCTGTTCCTGCGCATTTTTGCACTTACTGGACCCCTGTCGAAATAGTCGAAGTTTGACGATGAGGATGTTGAGGTGGAGGTGATGGACGCATTGCCCGAAAAACGGCTAAAAAAAAAATGGCTATCCCGGGAGAGTCCGTTGAAACATTAGTCACCAACTCATTGACGGACTACAGAATCAAAGTGCACAACATCATCCTGGATACTGCAAGCACCTGTATGCGTCGTCGATTCCTGCAGCACGGAGATCTGTTTGCCGATCTATCATGCCTTGACCCTCGGAATTTCAACCTTCTTCTTGAAAAAGAGCTGCCCCAGAATGCACTTCTAAGCCTGAGCGAACGTCTGCTGCGTTTCAATGAAGATGCCACTGTCGAAAATCTGCATCTGAATTGACCCACCTCGCAGCGCACTGGGACAGCCTGAAAAAGCCGCCTCTAAACGAGTTCACAGTCGACGTGCCAGCACCAGATGCCTCAGAGTCAGAGATGGAGGACGATGCAGAACTACAATTGGCCAGCAAGAAATGTTCTGCCTGCAAGAACTGTGTCGTATGTTGCTACTTCATCCTAAAGCAGTTATACCTCTTCACCAATGCTTACAGCAATATATGTTCTGCCTACAAATTCCTTCTGACACTGTCATGTACGCAAGTGGCTTGTGAGCAGGGACGGACTGGGGGAGAAAAGTACTGTCAGACCGGCCCACTCAGTACACGGCGTGCGGCCCACTCAATACACGGCGCGATACCCACTCAATGCATCGCACGTCAGTGGTCTACTTGCACAAATATCCATACACTTAACATTATTTGGGGTGAATACAAAGAAATAACATCATGTATCTTTTTTTAATAACTTTTGGATCCACCAAATTGCCTGGATGGACACATGGAATAAAATGATACCTGCTCTTGTAACACTCCAAGGTAGGTATAGTTTGCTAGATGAATATGCTTAACTCTGCTCAGATGACAGAGCCTTAAGGAATGAATGTCAGCAGAGAAAGACCACACAATAAAGAAACTGGAATCAGAGGGTATAATTAGTATGAACTATATTGTAGAAATGAACAGAACAGAACAGAACAGAATATACAATGGGGTGTGAACATCAGTGGGATCAGTGGTGTTGCATGCTGGGTGTGTGATTGTGTGTAGGCATGTTGAAGGTGCATAACAAAACAATAAGTTAAATAACAGAACATAAACTAACTCTGCTGGCACATGTGCATTTAAAATAATAATAATTATAAATAATTATTTATAATTATAAATTATAAATTAAATTATAGATTATAAATAATCTCAGAGATCGCATGAAACACCGATGACGTTTTTAGCTCTGTGTTTTGGTAACCCAGCTTGACTGTCGGAGCCCAGTCCACTGACTCAGTAGCCAACAACGCGCTGGGGCAGCCTTCAAAACAAAGCCCAAACGTAGCCCGTATTACATTACTGTTGATTGGCATTTAACCACATAATACTTTACTGCACTACAACTAAACAGTTAGATTTCGCACATACCTTTGACGAAGTGGTCACCGCAGACACGAGCATTTGCAGATTCAGCTCCTCCAGTCTGTAAACGTAGGTTAGCTATCCACTTTTTGCGGCGTTGTTCTGTGAGTTTTTTTTCCATTTCTCACCTCTATGGGCGATTACCTTAGGTACTCGATAGTAACCCTTTCCCTTCTCTCGGTTAGACACGGCACAAAACCGAGGCATTTTGGCCAAAAAAGTGGCAGACAAAACACAGTGTTTTCAATGGGCTCCAGCTCAGGCTGCCCACCACTTAGGTTTGCGCGCTTAGAAAATACGGAAGTGACGTCAAGTGAAACCCTCCTGGCGCAAGTGTGTATGGGAGTAGGCTAGACTGATTGACATTATTATTATTGTTATTATTATTAACAATAATAATGATACAACTTTATTTACATACAGATTGACATTTAACTCATTGGCTGCCAGCCATTTTCAGTTCAGAGCCACCCATACTGCCAAGTGTTTTTCAGTATTTTGACTGATTTTCCAAGACCCACAGAAAAGTGTGTCTTATGACTATGTACACACCGAAATGACCAAAAGAAAGAGTAGATTCTCTTCTTTGATCAGGAAAAAAAAGTTTGTTTCTACCATTTTCAGTCTTTTAGTAAGTCTTTTAGCTCCGTTAAAAACACAATTGACGTCTATAGACGTCTTTGGCAGTGAACGTTTTTTTTTTAAATTGACGTCTATAGACGTCAATGGCACCGAAAGAGTTAATAACACCTAAAAGACTGACAGAAGAAATTACATGAGTAAAGAAAATAAACACCATGAGTGTGAATACAGATCGCAAAGAAGTGATATAAAAGTCAGTCAGTGCATTAGTGATAAGTATGTGTTAACGGGTTACACAACATTTCTGTGCCATACTGTGACGACCTGTCAAAGACCTGTCATTCACTGGATATAGTGGCGAAGAAGGCCATGGATTAATTGCCGAGCAATGTTGACTTCATGATAAGGGAGACCTTCAACTGGTTCAGTCACTCAGCTAAGCGCCAATCTGAGTACAAATTTTCGTTGAAACGCTGAATGATGGACTGTGCCCACTGAAACTACTGTCACCATGCACTACTCGTTGGTTAGGTGTGGCTGATTCAATCGACAGAATTGTGCAACAACGGGATGCGCTGAAGCTGCATTTCAGTGTCGCTCCTGGTGCTGAACACTGCTACACAGCAAGGCTTCTGGGCGAAATGTACAGTGATCCAGCTAACATGCTGTACATGCATTTCCTTCGGCCAATCTTGGGGGAAATAAAAGCTGTGAATAAACTCTTCCAACTGGAGACAGGGGGACTCACTGGGTGTCTTTCGGGATCTTGAGAGACTTTACTTGTCCACCCTGAAGAGAGTCGCAAAGCCCAGTGTGTTCAGAATGAACCGAGACTCTCACCTCAGAGAACTCAACTTACAGGCAACCAGCATATACCTCTCCGCTGAAGATGCTGACTTGGGCACCACATTCCAAGAAGAGCTCCGCGCGAGCACATTGGCCCCTGAAATGAAAGAAACCATCTCCCCGCGGTGCTTTGCGTTCATCAGAGAACTGTTGGTGCAATACCTAATACGCCTAACTGACTCAATGGATATGCTGCGGAAAATGGAGCTGCTCTCCCCCAAGTCAGTCATGTCCACCATGGACAGACCAAAGGTGAGGGAGTTACCAATGGAGTTTTTTAGGTTTTAGGCTCCGTTGACACCTTGGACTGCCAGTGGAGAAACGTGGCATCAGCTGGTTTCCCTGGTGACGAGGCCAATGACACGTTTTGGATGGAGGTCGAAGCGTTCAAAGACGCAGGAGGAAATGCGTGTTTTCCAGATGTCGCCTTGGGTGCCATCCGCCTGCTATCCTTGCCCATATCGAATGCGCACGTAGAGAGAGCGTTCTCTCAAGTTGCGCTCCTGAAAGACAACACGCAAAATCGAATGGGACTCTCTCTACTGTCCAGTCTAATGGAAGTGCGCACTGGCCTGTCCAGGAACGGATGGACGTCTGCTACATTCAGACCTCCCCAGCAGCTGTTGGAGAGACTTAATTCTTTAATGTACTAGTAGGCCTAACAGCTGATGCTGAAGGCAACGCACTGTTTTTATTCTGAATGTAGGCTATCCTGTGTTTTAAGTGTAGGCTAAAGAAAACTTAGTTCTGTTCGTTCATTCATTCATTCATTCGTTCATTCATTCATTCATTCATATATTCATTCATTAATGCCATAACAGCTGATCCTGAAGGTAATGCCTGTTTTGTTCTCAATAGCCTATGTAGCCTGTGTGTATAAAGAAAACTTGTTACAATCTGTTATTATTAATTAATGCCATAACAGCTGATGCTGAAGGTAGGCCATGTTCTGAATGTGCCTTAAACACTTAAAGGATAAGACCGGTTTTTTGACATTGGGCCCTTGATTTCACATTATAACATGATGTTCTACTCACCCCTGCTTGTTGTTGAACATTTGGAGCTGTTCCGAAGATATTCGCGAGGCGTCTGGCTGCTCTCTTGAGATATTCGGCCATGAAACGGTTTCCTATGGGCAAGCTTATACAGGCACAAACTATGCTGTTTATAATTTATTAATTACTGTACATTAGCACTGATAACGTGGAGGTGCGTCGCTTACTTAAAAAAATCCGGGTTACTGTAATTTTGATTTTTTTGTCGTAAAGTGGGTGTTACTGACTTCCTGGTGGTGCTACTGCCACAGACAGCCCACAGACCTGCTGCCTCTTTATTCATTCGGCTAAAATTCAAAATTAGTAACCCGGATTTTTTTAAGTAAGCGACGCACCTCCACGTTATCAGTGCTAGTGTACAGTAATTAATAAATTATAAACAGCATAGTTTGTGCCTGTATAAACTTGCCCATAGGAAACCGTTTCATGGCCGAATATCTCAAGAGAGCAGCCAGACGCCTCGCGAATATCTTCGGAACAGCTCCAAATGACCAACAACAAGCAGGGGTGAGTAGAACATCATGTTATAATGTGAAATCAAGGGCCCAATGTCAAAAAACCGGTCTTATCCTTTAAACACTTCCCTGCATTATACTGATATGAAAAAGAAAAAACTTTGTAACACTGTGAATGATACTTATCATGTGGTTAATGAGTAATATGTTTCAGAATTTAAGTATTACTCAAATATTAAATGTTTTCATGGGAAAAACGTTGTTGGGCGGTTTTTTGCTGAAGTGGGCGGGTTTTGGAACGTGATTGGGCGGAAATCGCTCAACCTAATCTGGCAACTGCGCTCAGGTTGTACAGACTTCATCATCGGACCTTCTCCATCAGAGCTGCTCTCTTTCTCAGGTATGGAAATATTTCGGAAAATTTCAGAAAGCTAATAGTTTAAATTGCACTCGGTTGGTTAAAAGGAGGTTTAAGGAAAAAAAAAAAAGAAAGAAGAAAAAAATGTGGAAAGTTTGCCTTTCCAGCACTAGCTTTAGCCTACATCTGTTTCGTGTCGCTATTGTTGTATGCTGGGAGAGCCTCTGCAGCATATCTACAACCTGAGCCTTCAACTGGGGAAGGTCCCAAAGCTGTGGAAAACATCCTGCCTCATCCCCGTTCCGAAGAAGCCACACCCCAGCGTAATGAACGACTACAGGCCCATCGCGCTGACCTCCCACATCACAGAAGACCATGGATAGACTGCTACTGCACATTCTCAGACCACAGGTTCGCCATGCACTAGACCCGCTGCAGTTTGCCTATCAGGAGAAGGTGGCCGTGGACGACGCCATCATCTACCTTCTGCACAGAGCACATTCTCATCTGGACAAGGGGAAGGGTGCTGTGAGAATCATGTACTTCGATTTTTCCAGTGCCTTTAAAGGGATATTGGATATTCGACAGATATTCACAATAAGGAAATAAGGTGTATTTTTTTTCAAACCAACTTCACCACGGTCTGTAGCGGCAGCTCTGCAGCAGACACATTTCCGGAAAGGTACTGGCTTGATTAAATTCATTCTGGACTCTATATCCGACCACATGAAGACCTCGGGACACTTCGGTTTGGCTTTAGGGACCCTCTACTCACTACCACGTAAGTGTTATGTTGTTTGGAGCTGTAGAAGAGGTATAAAAATAGCGTTTTGTAACGGTGACATGATTTGCCCCATTCACTTCCAGGCTAACGACTTTTGGCTAAAAACGGTCAAATCGAAATTCTCAAAACACATCCGAATGACATCATTTTGATGTCAACTCAACGTATGTACTCCCAACATCCCGTAAATTGATCTAAAGTTCATTTTACTCCGGATTATCCCTTTAACACCATCCAGCCCCTCAGACTGAGAGACAAGCTCGTGCAGATGGGTGTGAATGCCCACCTGGTATCCTGGATTACGGACTACTTAACAGAGAGTCCACAGTTTGTCAGGTTAAAAGACTGCCTCTATACTACATTTTGTATAAACAGACTACTTGCTGCATGTTTTTTCAGAGCACCTGATTTTGCGGGGCTTGCTAAAAAAAGATTCTAATGCCTTATCATAACGGAAGGCCTTAGGACAGGGTCCATTGATGGAGATCCTCAGGCAAGCTGCCAGGTGTTCTCCTTGAAGTCTGTTCCTGAGGTCTGTTTTCACCTGAAGATAAAGCAAAATGCTAATTATTGTCCATGCAAAATGCACCAATATAAAGACATTGGGAATTTCAATGTATTGCTATTACCCTGTTCATTGTTGAGAAATCCCGTTCACAGTTTACAGAGGAAACAGGCACTGATACCTCCGGTTCAGGCTGGTCCTCATCCTCAACACGTCTCTTTTTCAATCACGGAAAATATTTTTCAATACTCATCTGAATTGAAGCAGCAAACACTCAGTGTAAGAGTTTAAAAAAACTACTTTATTTGATTCACAGCTGCTAGTGTTTTAACCTCGACAATCCAACTACATTTTTTTTTTTTCCCGCAAACTTGCAACAAGTTAACTTTATAAAGAAGGCGTAATCGCTTGTTTTCTATGGGTCGGGTCGGGACAACATTGTATTCAAAATATAAAATATTTTTATAGGACTTTTTAATGTGTAATTTTATAAAGGTTCACGTGATACCAACATTTCGTGAATTTCGCCAGCCGTCTTCTCAGCACTAACGGTGCGTTCACACCAGACGCGGTCAGGCGACGTGATTACATATAAAGTCAATGCAAAGACGCGAATAGACGCGGATTCGAGCCGGCGGCGCGATGAGGCGAATGTCGCCGCGAAGTGAAAAGATGCGATTCTGCGTGAGTTAAAAAAATCCTTTGGCGAAATATTCGCGTCAGACAGCCTATCAGCGTTGAGATTCTGGACGACAGTGACGTGGAGACAGATGGACAGGCGCTCCGCAGCTGAAATGGAGTCATGTCTGTGACATGCAGATGGGACTGCAGATGGAAATTAGCTTCTAAGCTACAATCTGGTGCAGGTCATCTCTTTACTTTGTAATTAATGTACTTTGCACATGGTCCCTGACTAAATAAGATAAAAAAATAAAATCACGCCTTCTCCAGGAGTTACGTCTGGATGACGGCCGCTTCCAGCGGTATTTCAGGCTCACCAGGACCCAGTTTGATGACCTGCTCGGGAGGATCGGTGCCGTGATCTCTCGGCAGGACACCAACTACAGGCGCTCCGCAGCTGAAATGGAGACGCAACTCCTGGAGAAGGCGGTGAAATTATCCGAGCTGAATGCACCGCCGGATGATGTCACTGACCCAGAAACGACGGCGTGTGCGTTTCAGACGAATCTCGGACTGCCACAGCAGGTACAAGGACGCGATGGTACTTATATCAGCCATGGTTGATGAGAGAATGAAATGGATAGCCCCTTAAAGCGGCGCTATGCAACTTTCAGTAATACGGGGTTTGTTTACCATGCAATACACACCCCAAAGCTGTAGGGGGAGCTCCGTAGAAAATAAGGCGACAGTCTAGCCAGACTGTCGTAAACCCACCAGAGGCAATTTACGGTTTATTTTTCAAGACACTGGCAGAGAGTTGGAGAGCCGTCGACAGCTAATGGAGAGAGGGTGTGTCTTATCAGGCTACCTGGCTCGGCTCAGAGCCCTTTACGACCTGCTGTGAAGCAGTAGTTCTCGGCTCTCGTGTGTCGCGAGACTTCCAGAGGTAAACAAAGCACGCGGCGCCACAGGCAAAGTTGCAAGCGCTGTTTCGGTCTAGGGCCACCAGATGGAGATGGAAATGTCACCGTTTTCATCAGAACGGGTTAGCCAAGCAATCTGATGATTGCCAAGCAATTTTATGACCATGAAAAAGTTGCATTGTGCCGCTTTAAGCTATTCGCTCGGTTTTTTACTCGCGCGAATAAGGCGAGTAAATTCAATTTACACCCGCGGCAATACTAGCGCGAGTAACGCGACGCGAATGGTGTGAACGCACCGCTTCCACGCTTCCAGGGATGATCTCGCTGATGGAGACACGCGGTTGTGCACGGAGGGGAGGGGCTGTGTGTGTGTGTGTAGGCTATGTGAGAGAGACGCGTGACTGACAGAGAGATGGAGGGAGAGCAGCGAAAGGAAATGCAGCTTAACGAATACTATTTTTCAAATAGGTTAAAAAAAAAAAATAACGAAACAGTCAGGTTAAAATACTTAGAAATTCATAAAGAAGAGAGAGAGAGATGTTTAGGATTTTTACTCATGAGGAGAGCGATGAGGAGACAGCTTTTACACAGCTTCATCCCAACCACTCTAGCCATCTCCTCACGCCTCCTCCATTTTATTCGGAAAATGGGTGTGTCTTGCTTACAAACAACTCTCAAAGAAGGGAAGGGGGATCCAGTTTCAGGCGGGACCAGACCACATTCCTAACAGTGGAATTTACGACCTTCACACAAATGAGCAAAGCACAACTTTGCTCGAAACTCTTAATCAATACAACAAAAACAGAGTATATATGGGATAACTAACATAAAATGTATTTACAACTCAACAGAAACGCAATATGTGGCGGGCGGTGTTGAATCTGTGGCGCACCGCCACGAATTAGTCTATGTGTGGGAAACACTGCCTTTGTTCTCCGTTGCAAACTACATCGCAACGAACCGAAGTGTATGTTCAAGTGTGTTGCAGCTAGTTGCAAGCAGGTGTGCACTGGTTATGCAGCATTAAAAGCACACTTCTATCGTCATCATAATAGCATGCCAACAGTTACTCTAGACACAACTTTAACGAGATTAAAATGCACAGTTTCACTTTGTGAACGGCAGTGTGAGGGGATAAAAGCTTTGGTTGTTCACTTGAAGGAGCATATAGTAGAGGGGTGCCAAGTAACTTGCCCTGTGAGAGGGTGCACCTGTGTGGTCAGTGTAAAATCTTCCTTTACCTCTCACATGTCCAGAAAACATAAAAATTATTTGGAAAATGTGATTTGTGAAACAAGTAATGAAGATACTCAGAGTGCCGCATGTGCTACCACACAAGAGTATAGTGTGCCCACCTGCCCCTGTCGCCCCAACAAAAATATTGATAAATTACATTTCAACTCGATTGAACTAACACCAAGTAACATCATATTTTGTAATGAATCAAAATCAATAACATCAAATAACACAAATTTCAAAAAGAGAAAATAAAAGCGTTTAATTTGCAATCTGTGCAAAAAACAAAAACAACTCAAATTTATCCCTGCATTAGAGGCTGCAATGAGCCTGTTTTGCACTGCACAACTTCTCAAAACGTGGTTGCAGGCTTGAAACTGCCACTCTCAAGTCATGCTCAATGTTGAGCTGAGATCTGTGTTTTGTTTTCAGAGATGCCACAGCTGAAAAGCATGTGGTTGCATTGCGGGATTCTGTATGTAACTTTGTATGAGGCCATTTGTGCTTGACTGTTAACCGACGCAGCCTTTACCATGCGTTGCTCCTGCTGTCGATTTTCTTTTAAAGAAATCCAGTGGCTTGTTAACGTGACAGGGGTGTGTTATAGTGATGGGATACTCGAGTTTGTATGAGTCACTCACTAAAATGAATCGGGTTTTCGAGTCACTTGAATCAATCACCCAGAATGTGCGCCACGGAATGTACAAACAAGTTCCAAACCATTTCCTAAATCATTGTGAAAAAGGCTAAAAATCAAGAAGTCTCCAAGGCGAAACATTTATTTTTCTTTCTTTCTCTCTAAATAAATTCAAATAACCCAAATAGCCAATAAATTAACATTCAGTGCGAAACAGTGCACAATTATAATAAAATGTATGAAACTGTGCACAAATAGAACATTTAAATAACCTAAACAATAGTGAAAAAATAATAATATTCTAACATTCAACACTGCACTATTAGAATAAGATAATTATATACAGATTGAATGAACTCTCGCTTCCTTCAAAATAAAGCGGAAAGGGAGAGGGAGCGAGTGAGCTGTGAGCTGCCTGTGAACTGTGAGTCGGGTATAAATCATGAGTCCTGAACCGTGCGGAGCAGCGACTTTCTACGAGGGAGAGCGAGTGAGCTTTGAACGGCGAGTCTTGAATCATGCGTCCTGAATCATGAGTCCTGAACTGTGCGGAGCAGAGAGCTGGCGAGTTTCTCGGGTATGGGAGGGGCTCTACGAGCTGGGAGGGAGCGCGAGCTGTGAGCTGTATTATCTCCGCTTCAGCCACGGAGCCAGTGTTGCCAGATGTACGATAATTATTGTATTTGTACGATAGTTTTGCCCTCTGTACGATGTACGATCAATAATGGGGAAAAATCCAAAATGTACGATAATTTCAGTTAGTTCCCCAAACACGCATCTCTCTCTGACACCCAAGAATCATTAATAGCAGGCTTTGAACTCAGGTGGCGTGGCATTCAATACACACACAGGGCTGCTGGCTGCTAACTTTGCCCGGCCCAGGACAAAGTCACTTGAAGGCCCACCCCCTCCCCAATGGTGAATTCCCATACAAAGTAATGTGTTCCCAATTCTCGGCCCTACCCCTCCCTCACTCCCTCTCTGCCTGTTTCGGCTGCACATGTGCACATAGTTCTACGTATGACCCTGTGACCGCCGTCACCATCGTCACAACATTTTGACTGACACAAAGTTTGAGCCTAGCAGCTAAAGAAGAGAGCAACACAACATAAACAAAAAAGTTCCTAGATGGATTCAGAAAACAAAGACGGAGGTGAAAGTGGAGGGGAGAGGGGAAAGGCAGATTCGGGAGATCAACATAAAAGTAAGCAGCATAGACCACAGTCATATCGGTCAGAGTGGGAGAAAGAGCTGAAATTCGCCGGATGGCTGAAAGCTGTGGCGGGAAACGATGCTAGGGCATATTGCTGTTGTTGTAACATCAAAATGGTAGCAGAGCGCACAGTGTTAAAAAACCACGAAAAGTCGAAGAAGCATTCCGAAAAAAAGAATCATCTTGCACCGTCTCAGAAGTCGATAACACAATGCCTACAAAAACCACCTGCTAAACCAAAGTTAGATGAGGCTGTGAAGAGGGCCGAGATCAAGCTAGCAGGCTTCATGGCAGAGCACAATGTAGCTATGAAAATTTCAGGTCATTTGGTTTTGGTCTTGAAGGACATTTTCAAAGATTCACAAATTGCTCAAAACATGACCCTTGGGCGCACGAAAGCGACTGCCATAACTAGCCATGTGATTGGCGATTGTTATGCCGAGAGCCTTGCTGAAACTCTGAAGCAGAAGAAATTTAGCGTTTTGATCGACGAGTCTACCGACATTGGAAATGTGAAAACACTTTGCGTAGTAGTGCGTTTTTTTGATGAGGGATCACAGAGAATTCATACAAGGTTTTGGAAACTGGTACAGCTCTTCCCCAACACAGACGACCACAGAGTTGCAAGAGAGGGAGCCACTGCGGAACGACTGTACACAGAGATGATCAAGACATTCACGGATGCAGGTGTACCACTCGAAAACATCGTGGGCTTCGGGTCTGATGTCTGCAACACAATGATGGGGAAACATAACTCGGTCTCTAGCCGCCTCAGGAGTGAGTTTCCAGGCATCACAGTGCAGTGTTGTGTGTGCCATTCGCTACACCTTTGCGCAAGTGAGGCATGTAAACAGCTCCCTCGCAGGTGTGAGGATTTAGCTAGAGACATTTATGGATACTTCAAAAACAGCGCAAAACGCATCGCGCAGCTCCGAGAGTTCCAGGAGTTCTGTCAAGTTCAACCCCACAAAATGCTCAAGCCCGCACAGACTCGATGGCTGTCACTGAACGACGTCGTGAAACGCGTGTCTGCGCAATGGGATGCTCTGCGGCTGTTCTTTACAGATCAGTGGCTTGAGGCCAGACTTACCTCTGCAGAGGGAGTTTTCAATTCCCTTAATGACCCGTCTCTGCGCCTCTTCTACTACTTCCTTGAGTGGGTGCTGCCAAAATTCACCGACCTCAATCAGCACTTTCAGAGTGAAAAAGTCGTAATCACTTCCTTGATGGGCAAAGTCTGCGAGACGTACAAAGATCTGTTGCTGACTTACATGGACAGGGACTATGTGTTGCGCACTCCACTTAAAGACATCGATGTCAAAGATGGTCCCAAAGTCCCACTCAGCTCCATGTACTTGGGCATAAAAGTGATGCAGCATATCCAGCAGGGAACCGTCTCCTCAGCCAGCCTGACGGACTTCTTTGTGCGCTGCCAGAATTTCCTTCAGATTGCCTGCGGGGAAATCAAGAAAAGGTTTGATTTTGATGATGCCCTGTTAGTCCACCTTGCATGCCTGTCTCCTGCCACTGCAAATGACGCAAACGCACACGTTCATCATCCATCGCTGCTCCCCCTCATGCAGCAGGTGCCACGCTTGATTGACACTTCAGATGTCTTCAAGCCATTGATGACCAATGGAGAAGATTGCCCCTTGTTGGTTTGAGAGAAGATTCGAAAGCAATGGATGTGGATGAATTTTGGAATTACGTCTCTAAGGTGGAGGATTTAAAGGGGGTTGCCATATTCAGCGAACTTGGAAAGTTTGTCCTGGATGTGCTCGTCTTTCCCCACTCCAATGCATCATGCGAGCGAGTTTTCTCCAAGGTGAATCTCATCAAAACAAAACCACGAAATCGGCTCATTACAGACACTCTCAATGGACTTGTGCACAGTTCAGAGTGCGTGAGGAAGGCTGGTGGCTGTCACGCCTTCAAACCTACGGACACTATGCTTCAGTCCATGACTGCATCCAATCTCTACCCTGGCAGGAAGATTCCCCAACCAACATCTGCACAAGTGGCACCAACATCTGCACAAGTGGCCATGGCATCGGATGACGACAGCGACCTCGAGGTTTAATTCGAGTCTTTCTAGTAGCGGGACCCACATACACACTCACGGGCTCTACTAGGGTGTAGGCGGATCGCTGCCCTATAAAATGCCCTCACACGTGCACACACACACACACACACATACACACAAAAGGTTGTGCAGTGTGAAGATGGTGTACGTTGAAAACTGCGAAGATGGTGTAAGTTGACTACTACAATGAGTAGTGAGTAATATAATGAGTTCTATTAATGTAACAATGAATTTCAGTCATGTTATCACATGGGTTAATAGTAAAACTAATGCGCTTTGATTACTACAGTGAGTTTTGATGTAACAATGAATTTTATGTTATGTTGTTGAATTGTATTATTATATAGGATTCTGATGTTAACTGTGCGCACTTGAAGAATCTTTACAATACTGTTGTTTACGGTGAAAGTTATTAAATACTTGCGCTGTTTAAACCTGTGTCACGCCTTTTGGTCTGACCCATGTGTACCAAACATTTTTTTGTGTGCAGAGAACAGGAGCTGTACTGGTCTGAATGACCAAACATTTCGATTAAGTTTTGCATGTTATTTGCAGTGCACAGTCATCTACTGACCACTCGCGGCAGTCACTGTCTCGCCTGTGTTAATAACCAAAGCGAGTATAACAGTAGCAATCATACATTTTATTAGGTTAACATGGATTTGACGTTACGTTTAATGAAGTGTTACATTTAGTTCAGACACTTCTCATCAGTACCAAGTCCTACTCTTTTTACAGTGTTTGTGTCCCTTCACAGAGAAGAAATCATTTTAGTCTGTGTATTTGCTTTTGCATTTGCGTTGTTTTTTTTGCCATAGAGCTATAGTTACCGCAGTTAGGGTTGCCTTGCCAACCACCAACACTTGAAATACGGAATTGTAAACCTATGTAAAGACAGGTTGCCGGGTCTGCCGCCTGTATTTAGAAACAAAAGTGCGGTTCCGTATTGAGCTGAAACGGGACGCAATTTCGTTAAAAGGCTGGAAATTGCATCTAAGAAACACAACATCTTCTGGGGGAGGATCTCACGAGAATGAGATGTCCCTTATTAATATTTTGTTTGTGTACGATAATTTCTCTCAAAATACGATAATTTGGAGGTTTTGGTACGATACTTCCGGATTTCCTGTCTGGCAACACTGCACGGAGCTAATACAGCAATTAGCTTTATACATTTACGCAATTGCAGTTAGAATAATAGTTGTGTCGCATGTCTCCTCTTTACAGTTAGCTAACAGTAGCAGTGGTGAGTCAGTGAAGGAGTTAAAGTGATACTCCGGAGTAGATTCAACCTGGGGTCATTTGAACCGTGACATCCAGCCAAGTAGCCCACCCGCAGTTTTTTCGATATTGGCTGAACATCAGCTGAGTTACTGAGTTATCCCGAATAGCTTTGTACAAGGGTTAATGGATCCTGGCAGTATCTCCAAAATTACCACACTAAAATCACATGCCATGACACCAAACTTCTACAGTAGTACAAATATGGTCTGTACTCACCAAACGATGCATTTGGAAGTTTGAAAATAGTCCAGGAGTTTATTATTATCAACACAAGCCTGATAGCTTCTCTGCAGCTAAAGCTGCGTCGACGTCACTTCAGAGAGCTGGGAGCTTCAAAGTAAGATGAGGGTTGATCTACTACTGTAGACAACAAAGTATATGCTATATTCTACATGTTTTTTTTATGAATTTTTATGTTGTAGAGTTGTGAAGTTATTTTATCAATGGAGAAACTGAGCAGCCTTGCTTTGTTGTCTACTCCGGAGTATCACTTTAATGGAGACAATAACTCATAACTCCCGAGCCATAAGTTTATCCATGTCGCTCACAGTTAATCTACCTGCTACCTTGCTGTCCAGCCACAATTAAAGCCCGACGTCAATCATTGTTTTTGCACTTTAGTTCCAGGTTACGTTTTTCTCCCAATGCTCTCTCATAATTTTAGCTATTCATTATTACTTTGTTTGTGTGTGGATGTTTTGTTTAGTGAATTATCTTTATTGTCAATAAAGAAAAGCATTTAAGATAGGCATAAAATTTAAAATCCCCCCCCGTTTGTCGCACCCCACACTTTGAGAAGCACTGCAGTAAAGCAGTCAGACTTGTTCTCAGCTTGCCACACAGGGCCCATGAGAACTGTTTATTCAAGAACCCAGTGTTTCAAAGACATGTTCAAATATGGGGAACCCAAAAAAGTGTTTTTGGGCAAAGATGAGGACAGAACAGACAGATTTGCATACTATGTTCCTGTGCTAAATACTTTAAAGGGTATGTTGGAGTCCAATTATTGGCAGATCCTAATGATAGCTAATGATGTTTCAAAAACTGATGTTCTCTGTGACTGTAACGATGGTAAGGTATTTATGTCCAACACATTTTTTCAGGAAAACCCAAGTTGTCTCAAGCTGGTTCTATATCAGGATGCGTTCGAAGTTGTGAACCCATTGGGATCTGCAAAAAAAAAGCACAAGGTCTTGGCTGTGTACTTTTCTCTACTCAATATGCCGCCCCATGTCCGATCAAATACTGATCATATGCAGCTGGTCTTATTGTGTAGAGAGAAGGATTTCAAGGAATTTGTCCTTTCCAAAGTTTTTTCAGAACTGTTGACTGACTTGAAAATACTAGAGGAGAATGGGATAACCATGGCAGATGAATCAGTTGTGAAAGGAGCACTGTACTGCATAGCTGGAGACAACTTGGGGTCTCACTGCATCTGTGGTTTTACGGAAAATTTCAGTACGTCTCAGTACTTCTGCAGATATTGTCTGATTACTCGGCCTGAATTTCAGGGTGCTGATCCAGCAATTGTTGGACCGGAGTGGACTCCAGAAACATATAGATCTGCCACTGAACAGCTGGAGACAGAGGACGTGACAGAAGTACAGGGCATTAAGTTCAGGTCAGTGTTGAAAGGGATAGTTCGCCTCTTTTGACATGAAGCTGTACGACATCCCATACTAGTAATATTATTTATGAACATTTTCCTACCCCATGCTGTGTCCTGTGAGCTGAGTTACAGCCTCGTTTTGGGGGTGAAATAAGTAGTCCAGCTAGTTGGCTGGGGCTTCACAAATAAAGCGTTTTGCTTCTGAAAAGAATATGCATTCAAAAGAGTAATACATTTGCATCACAAAATCGTATCTTCCGAAAAAGTTACACACAATCGCTTGGCACTAGGTTGCAGTATCAATGCGCGCTGCCGCCTGCCGACAGCTGCGCCTGTTTCTCGGTGTTTACTGCTCGGAAAGTTAACGTAATCATGTCTGACTGCGACACCGATGATGAAGACATCCCTTTTACCACAGAGCTAAAGGGATATCTTCATGAACCAGAATATACAGATGCCGAACTTCACCAGATGGAGTTAGAACGGGCAGAGAGAGAGAGGAGGGACAGAGAAGTGGTCCCAGCTGAAGTTGGAGCCACAGCTGCAGCTGTGAGACACGTAGGCTACGTTCAGACAGCACACTGAAGTGGCCCTATGAGACCTGTATCTGATCTTTTCATGACAGTCTGAACAGCACAGATCGGATTTTTTCAAATCCGATCCAGGCCACTTGGAAATGTGGTCCTAATTCCAATACGTATCTGATCTTTTGCCATGCGACTGCAGTCTGAACGGCCAGGGCGCATTTATCCGACCTACACGTCTGAAAAGCCGCTCACATCACAGTCCAGTGTTGTTTTTGACAACCATCTTAGATTTAGTCTTAGTCTTAGTCTTTTGGAAAAAATGCTTATTAGTTTTAGTCACATTTTAGTCACTTCTATATGTGATAGTTTTAGTCTAGTTTTAGTCAAAAAAAAAAGAAAAAATAAGTATAGTCTACCGTGTTAAGAAAATAGTATGGTCTTAACTATCAAACAAGCAGAACAAAAATACAAAGCTTATTAACTGACCCTGTACTAAAGCTTTCTGATTTTTCATTCTGTACTGTGCGTGTGTCCCAACTTTACTGTAAGCGCACTAAACGCACAGGTCCTGGTTAGGGCTGCACAACGTCACTTGTGGCTTTTAGGCTAAAGCTAGCAGACTCTACGTATAACAGTAACTCGACCTGTTTGGTTACATACCGCCATTCCGACATACCGACATTCCGACATTGACGTTCAATTGTCGGAATGGTGACATTTTTTTAAGAAATGAAACGTCCCGTCATTCCGAATTTCATTTTTTCTTTTGTCGGAATGGCGGTATGATTTTTTCTTTTCAACATACCACCATTGCGACACGCGATTTCAGCACCACACGCGTGGACAGCTCGCCATGCAATAATAGGGCTGCACCAGCTCCAAATGCCCGAGAGAGAGATATTCCAACACGCAAGTCAAGCAAGACTGATCGCACCCACTCAGAAATTTACTGATGATGAGGGCTGACGAGGGGCTCGTTGTGTAGCCAATATTTCATTTGGCAGTGTAAAACGCATGCTATTTGTTTTTGTGACAATTGCCTCAATTTATTTTACCTTAAACCACTGAGAATGCTGTCAAAGTGAAGCCTCACAACAGCTGGTAGGCTAGATCTTTATCAGGACAATGGACAGTTGGGTTCACCGGCAGATAAAATGTCTTAAATTTCGCCGATTTTCGAAGAGTGGCATTAAATTTCATCTGGGCGGAATGAAAGAAAGATATGTCTGGAGAGAGCTTTTGTGTGTGCGCCAGTACTTCCGGTGAAAACTTCTGGTGATTTGACAGCTAGGGTGTCAGCCTAGCAGCCTCGTTGCTAATGCTAGCCGCAGTAACGTTACCAACCATACCCGACGTCAAGGAGTTGGCTGAGCAGGTTATGGAGGGGCTGGCAGAGTTAACTTCATAATGGGTGAGTGCAGGTTTCATTCACTTGTTTTCATTCTTTCACAGGATTGATTCACTTCATTGGTTTATCCGATTGCTGGCCGCCGAGCCATTATGTGTCTGGGTTTGTGTAGGTTACTGATCATGGTTGTTAGCAGTCGATAGTCAGGTTGTGTGATGTGTGTATTTTTTCTATGGGTACATGCCATTGACTGAGCGGTCTGTGCTCGTTTTTTATTTCTATTTAATTAGATTGGAGATACTAATTAATACTGAGGGGGGGGGTCTGGTCCCGGGTAAAATTGCCAGGGCCGATTTTTTTTTTTCCCAGTCCGACCCTGACAGCTCCCAACAAGTGTCGGAATGGTGGTATCAAAGTGTCGGAATGGTGGTACCAAAGTGTCGGAATGGTGGTACCAAACTGTCGGTATGGCGGGATGTCGCAGTGGCGTCATGTCTGAGTGAAGGGATGTCGGAATGCCGGTTGCATACCGACCTGTTTAACATATCAAGTTACGTGCTGACAGAACATACACACAAAGAAATAACCACACCGTCACTGAATGTAAACATGGCTAAACATGCTGCTAAAGTAACACACACATAATGAATTGACGTTAGCGTAACAAAAGCTAACTTTAGCCTGAAGTTAGCAGCCCATTTGCGCCAGGAGTATGTGGAAAACTTACTAATGTATTAGCTTACTATGAAATTTATCGATTATGTTAACAGCATTTGTAACTTACCTTAGAAAAAATATCCCTGTGGCGAGCCTTAAGGTGCCGCAGTAGATACTTTTTAGGTTTTAATTGACAAACACAATAAGCAGAAATGTCACTAACATTTTCGTCCATTCTCGTCTCGTCAATGAAAACTCACACACGTCTCGTCATGTTTTCGTCATCAGAGAGCTATGTTTATCTCGTCACCGCCTCGTTATCGTCATGAAAAAAAGTGGCGTCAACGAAATTATTTCGTCATCGTCATCGTTGACGAAAACAACACTGTCACAGTCCCACCACTCCTGGCTACGACGACGCACCCAAACGTGTCTTTGGATAGACGATGCCACTGCCCCACAAAAGCCTAGCTCTTTTTCTTTTTAATATCCTCTTCCGTGATTAATGTGCTGGCTCCGGCTGGACAACAACTTTAAAAATCTGTGGTGGAGAGGAGGACACTGAACAAACTGTTATCCATCATGGATAACCCCACCCATCTTCTCCACCAGCTGCTGGTTGGACAGCGGAGCTCCTTTTCCAACAGGCTCATCCAGCTCCGCTGTCACAAGGACCGATTCAGGAAATCCTTCCTACCAGCAGCCATCACCATCTACAACACCCCCCCTCTGGCTGGAAGAGAACTTCAAGCTCAATAGGCTTGAAGTCTCTCCTAAAAAACAATAACAAAGAAAAAAAAAAATACTGTAGATTTGTATATAGCGAATGTTTATTCACTATTTTTATTTATTTTATTCTATTCTATTTGCTTGTTTTAACTTTAATTGTTTTCATATCTTTTAGTGTATGCTGCTGCAACACAACAATTTCCCAAATTGGGATGAATAAAGTATCTATCTATCTATCTATCTATCTATCTATCTATCTATCTATCTATCTATCTATCTATCTATCTATCAAACACTGGGCACGCTCGCTGCGTATGACGTCATCGTAGGCTCTTCTGCGCATGCGGGATAGTATGGGGCGGTAAGCCGTTCACACAGCAGGCCACATACAGGTCGCATTTAATTGCAATGTGAAGGACCTCACAAAAAAATCTGATTTCACAAAAAAAAATCGGAATTGAGCATCAAGGCCTGCAGTCTGAACGTAGCCAGAGTGACCGACAAATGATGGTGCACTTGTTCGAAGCGCCCAGTAATGCCAACGGAGGTGGAGAGCTACTGCTGCCACGAATGGAAACTCATCATGCCACAGATGCAAGACCTTTCAACTGATGAAGAGGCCAGTGTACCAGCTTCTGTCTGCATCACAAATCATAAAGACTTCCCCGCAATCCTGAATGCTGGACCTTTTTCCACGTTCCCAAAATTAACTGGAAGAAGCGACCCAGGCCAGCTCTCCACCTCCGTTGGCATTACTGGGCGCTTCAAACAAGTACACCACCATTTGTCGGTCACCCTGTGTCTGCAGCTGTGGCTCCAACTTCAGCTGGGACCACTTCTCTGTCCCTCCTCTCTCTCTCTGCCCGTTCTAACTCCATCTGGGGAAGTTCGGCATCTGTATAGTCTGGTTCATAAAGATATCCCTTTAGCTCTGTGGTAAATGGGATGTCTTCATCATTGGTGTCGTAGTCAGACATGATTACGTTAACTTTCCGAGCAGTAAACACATTGAGGCGAACTATCCTTTTAATACTTTACAGAACTTTAATGTTTGTTCACCAGGCATGCCCCCTTGTCTGGGCCATGACATCTTTGAGGGTGTTCTCTCATACGACGTTGCCCTTTATCTCAAATACATGATTCTCAAAAAGAAATGGTTCACATACACAATTTTGAACAGGCGCATCAGACAATTCAAATACAAAGCAACAGATGCTCAGTGTTTCCCATACATTTTCCGAATCCCAATCGTTTGAAACACGGGACGTTTGAAACACAGCGATTTCCTCGAAAACCACGCAAGTCTGACACGTCAAATCTCGTCACTACGTTCAGCCCGCAAGACTGACCAACCCTGCGAAATCTCGCGTGAAAACGTCATGCCGTTCAAATTTTATCCCCGCGAACCTGTTTTTCAATGCGGTAAGTAAAATCTTCTGTGCGGTATTTTTTTTGTAATAAACATTTGTATTTTTGTTTCATGCAATAATAATATGACTGTACAGGTGAATTAGTAATTAAACATGTCCTAAAGTGTGCAATGTCAGAGTTTTGAAGTTTAGTGGCAAAAAAGATTTATGTGTTATTAGTCGCTGTTGGGGCGATTGACACACACGTTATAGATCAGTGGGTGCGCAAACATAAAGGTCAGCTGTAATCATCGTGATTTCGTTGACAAACATATTTTTTTGACCTATTTATATTATGAGAAATAATGTGAAATTTGAGCAATGACGAGTACACTAGTATGTTGTCCGGTATGTTGCATAAAAAAAATAGTAAGCTCAATAGTTTCTGTTTAAAATAAGGTGTTTCATCCGTCCCGCATGTGTGTTTTAACCGTCCCGACTAGGCGGGGCATTTGAAACAAATGTCAACTTACGTTCAAAGTTAAAAAACAGCTCGATCATCCAACATATGTATTAAATTACACATGTAACTAAGAGAGTACACATGTGAGTTGTTAATCACATGATCAAATTATTTGTATAAGTAATGTCATCTTTGAAAAAGACGTTTAACTGAAGTGTTTCAAACGACCCGGCGCTCCCCTACGAACGCACACCAGCACCGGTTTGACATATTGCTTATTTTGCGCATCTGAGACAGCGAGAGGAGACAACCTTCATGAGCAAACAGTAAAAGAAGACCTACACACAGTTTAACCAACATCTATACATTAAAGCTGCCGTCGGCAGGTTTTCAAAAGTCTAAAGTCGGAAAATTCGAACTGATACAACTTTCAGGTCCCTCCCCCAACCTCTACCAAGCTCCAAACCGCCCCCAAACCCTTCCCCCTCTGTGGACGAGGTTGTGCACGTGAGTTCACACCAGTGTGCGCGCACACAAGCTGGGGCAGACTCACGCTCAGCAGCGTGTGCACAAGCTGTGATTGACAGGTAGTGATTCCTCCACCCTAACATGATTGGTTAAAAACAGCCGGGAGCGCTCGATTTTTGCAAGCACGATTACAGGCTTTAGAGGGAGCTACAGAATTCGGGATTTTTCCTAAACAGCCTATTTAATATTCTACTTCCAGAATCCCATGACAGTTCAAGCTAATATGACTAAAAAAAAGTTGCCAACGGCAGCTTTAAGGTAAGTGCATTCGAACACAGCTTCTGTATCACATTTATCACTCTGTAAATCCCAGCGCAACAGTTGCGTGAATAACGGTACGGTAGCCTAATCAGCTTGCTCGAGGGTGAGAGCTCGTATTTTCAAGGAACTTGAATTCTTAGTGGTATCTGGCATAAAATCTATTGGCAGGTAGCTTGATAAGCAAGACCCTCTGTAGCCTACTTGGTGGAATAAGTAGAGGGGGTGTGGCTCGTCAGGCTAACCGACAGGGCCGTGGGAATAATTTCTGGACCGACGCTTTTTTTGATAATGTGAAAAATCGGGATATTTTGCGGGATAATACCAAATCGGGAAGACAGCGGGAAATAAGCCAGAAATAGGGTTGACAGGTATGAATAGACCTAGGCCTACTAACTATACTTTAGTTTTAAAACTGGTCTCTTTTTTTCGTGCAATATAGCCAGTGATGGAGAAAAGGAAACGGCAGGGGAATACTGCGCTGTGCTGTGGCCTTCAGTATTGGTGCTATGTTTGACTTGTTCTTAAAACACACACCTTATTTTATTTAAATGTACAATGTACTGCCCACTCTCATGCCTTTACCTCTCAGGACAAGAGCCAAGTTGAGACACTGTCACTCCTAGCCAGTGTGATGAATGGGGGCAGCTCTACTCCTTACTCAGCCACCTGGCAGCAATTGCCCTTGTTGTGCCTGTTTCAAGCATCAATTGTGAAAGGGACTTCTCTACAATGAACAGGGTAAGGATCTGCAGGCACATCAGTGATCAGTGAAATACAATTACATTTGCCCATTGTTTTTTATGCTCAAATCCCACCTAAATTGTAAAAGCAAGTTTTGCCATTTTAGGTCAAAACAGACCTTCGGAACCGACTCCAAGGAGAGCACCTCTCAGCCTGTCTGAGAATATCCATTAATGGGCCGGAGCCAGAGGATTTGGATTATAAAAGGGCACTAGAGCTCTTTTTCTCAAAGCCACGAAAGATTAGATGCTCTAATTCAGGGTGTCGTCTTTGCAATTAGAGAGTTTTGTGCATGTGATGTTCTCTTTCAAACTTGCTAGTGTTGTGAATAATTTTCAAAATAAATTATGCTAGTTTTCTAAAAAGATAGGTATGTTGAGTCTATTTTCAAATTTGCACTCGCACAAATTTACGCCGCGTGAATTTACCCGCCCTTCGGTGGGACTGCTAGCCTGGGCGAAAGCCGACTGTTGACTCCATCAAACAGTCTGGAAAAACCCAAGAGGAATCCGTTTCCATGGAGGGTGGGACCTTACTCAGCAACTTAAATTCATTGGAGTTCCCTTAACCAATCAGTAATGTTTAGAAAGGACGTAGGTTATGCGCCGAGGCTTACTCTCGCGAGGCTCTAGCTCGCGAATCACGCTTCCCACATCCGCTTTCATTATACCGGTACCATTTGAGAAATCAAACTTTTCCCAAAGCCAGTTGGAAGGAGAGCTACGACATCCTTGCCACTAACAAAATTGACGAGGCATTCCTCTTGCTCTTGTTTTAATTGTGTAATGCTCTCCAGAGTTGAGACAACTTCATGGATAGCTTCTGGCGTTCTTCCGTCGCCATGTTTATTTCCGCTGCGGTTGAACTACAATTATATGGACTACAATGGACTCCGCGCGTGAGTTCTGCGTCACCACTCGCAACTGTTTGCTGATTGGCAAAACACTGAGCGAACCGAGGTAGGGGGATTTGGCCAGACTATGTGCGGAGCCAAAATCTTTGGGCGGAAGTACGTAGGATGGCGTCGCCAGGCTAGGGGACTGCCCCCATAGTTTCCAAAAATTCTGTGGGAAACACTGTATATATATATATATATATATATATATATATACATATAAAATCAGCTGCTAGCTATAGTTTTAAATTAAGCTTACAGACATAACATTTATGCTCAAAATAAAGATATGTAGACAATAATCTTGAGCAATGGTGGTCTTGTTAAAGATTATCAAATGTCCAAACTCAGTGACATTCTTTCTCATGGATGCACAATGAGCATTTATGGCTACAATGTCAGAAGATTGAAAACTACAGGTTTGGTGGTGCTAACAAAGTGTAAACATGAGCAACATTACTTTACATCAGTCTTGGGAACATAAATGCATGCATCGAATTTTCTACAGTTCATGCATTTTTTATGTATTGCCGCCAAACAAAGATGAATGGATGGATGCAGCAAAGGACTGGAGAACAAAACGATGAACTCACTGCTTAAGGTAAATAACATATCTAAAAAGAAAACATAAATACTAGAAATTAAAAAAAAATTATATAAGTGTTGTCTCATTTTAATTTGATTTAAGTTCCGATAAAAGATAGATCATTTATACAGAAATGTAATAAGGAGTACTGACTGTATAGTTAATCACATGTCAAAGTGCATTGGACTACGTAGCACAAGTGTACACAAGATATTTATGTTCCTTATCTGGTTAATTCATTATTTTGTTATCTTGCATTCAAACATGCAAATATGTCAACATCAATGTGTAATTGTATCCCTTTACAATCAAATATTTTGAAAGTGCAATCTCATAAAAGAGGTTACAAAATTATTTCACCCACATCAAATTGGTTGAATGTAGGTTTTTTATTAGAATTTATTAGGCTAATGTTAAGTTGAAAAAACTTAGATGAGGCTTTGATTTGGGATAATGAATGTAAACTAATTAAGTTCTTCCTTTGGATGAAAGTCAAAGGTGTGTTTGGGAGAAAATATTCAAAGAACAGCTTTACTTTCATTGCCCTGCAGACAACATGCAGTGGGAGATTTGGAAATATTTACATAAATAACAACTGACAGATTACAGCTAATAAAAAAAAATGCTTTTCACAGCTGCTCTGGTACACATGAAACATGAAGAACATCTTCCAGGTCCTGAGATAAATACATTTTGATAGAATTGGCATCTAAATGGAGTGAGGCACATCTTATATGTCATCCATCCAACAATTTACACAGGGCACTATAAATAGATCATTTATGTCAGAGCTTGAGTTGATTGAATTATCAGTCAAGATCACCAATGATTCACTGTGCATCCACAATCTCAGTCTTTTGGTTACCTCTCACAACTCAGTACCAAAGGACAGTCTAATTTACCAAACCACTGACTGGTGAATCGACATCTTTGCCTTTTGACTCAGCTCCCTCTTCACCACAAACCTACAAAAGCCTATTTTGTGATTATAACAAGGTGTCCAGAGGGAGAGCAGGGCTTCACCCTGGAGCCAGGCCTGGGGTAGAGGTTCCTCAGACATTTGCCCATGGGGAACAGCCCGAATGAGCTACTTGGGACCAATCTCCTTTATGTAGGGGGTGCCTTAAGAGTCTGGTGCTATGTGGATGCAGCAGCAGTCTGAGGCACAAGCCTTGGGGATCTCATCCCTGGCTGTGAAAAGTAATCAAAAGTAAACTGTGGAACAGTAAACACTGTTCTGCTTGGTAGGCAAGTCATGCGAACAGCAGACCACAAAAACACATGCTTCTTAATGTTCAACTTATTCTCAATTTATTTATCTTATTAGTTCGCTGCCACAAATACTGCTCATGTTGTAGCTTTTCTGTACCCGAGGGGCCGCAGGTTTTCAGGGAGACCTGTTTTGACATAGTAGCAATCTCCTATGGAGAATCTGCACCTTGTTCAGTACAAATGACTCACTGAGCCTACAAGAGAATAACACACCTGTTTCTCAAACTGCCAAAAGAAAAAAAAATGGAAAACAACTCAAAATGTAACTTTTTATGCTGTAATTTTCTATATGAGAGGAGGGGAAAACACCAAAAAACTTTGGTTTACCACTGAAAACAACATATGAAAGTGTTTCCTTAGCATTGAGGATGTTTGAGAATCTTGTTGTGGGAAAAGTCATCTTGACTTGAAAAACTCCAGAGCATTGGTGAAAACAAGTGTTGCAATACTGCACAATCATCAAAGGCCTGTCTGTGGTTCATCCATTATTCAGCTGGATAAAAATACCCTTGAAGGAGACTGGAGGATAGTACTGGAACGCTGTGGATAGATCAGTCTTTTTTACTGTAAGACATTCTGCCTTATTATGTTACATTACCTTTGGTTCAGTGGTTAGTTTGCTGGTTTATTTATGACACATGGGCAGGGATGCAGGTCGATCTGCACTCTTAAATTTGTCGTAGGCAACCTGGTAAATCTGTCTTGTCTATGAGGTGAATGTAGCACTTCACAAGAAAAAGGAAAATAGATTATAAAGTTTTTGTGTGGTTTTTTTAATGTAAAAAAGGGGGAAATATATGTAGCCGTTTCGCCTGAGAAAATCTAAGAACTCAAGATTAACTAGATGAGATACAGTCATGTAAAAAAGAAAGTACACACTCTATAAATCAAGACATGATGAAAAAAAAAATCCTCTGGCCATTGCCAGGTCTTGAAATTTGGTAAACACAACAACAGATGAACAGCAAAACATGACATATTACACAGAGTTATTATTTATTTATTAATTAATCATCGGCAAGTGTGGGCACCTCTATAAAAGCATTCAGGTGCGTGTTAACACGATGCCAAGGACACCAGTAATGTTGTTAATGAAACATCTGTCTCATTCTACAGTGAGAAAGATTGTTTTACATGTGACAAACATTCCAGAGAGTTGCCAATCTTCCAAAGGAATGGACGGCCTAGCAAGTTCCAACCAAGGTCAGACCATAAGAGAGCCTAGCATAAGCTAATGCCTGCCAACCTGAATGAACTGAAACAACATTGTAAAGAAGAGTGGGCCAAAATTCCCTCATAATGTGAGAGACTGATAGTGTATTTACCCTGCATAAACACCCAACATGGCTGAGGATGCTGAACCAAAGTCTGTTGAAATTATGTGAATATAGCTATCCTGAGTTTAATATGAAGCCAGTGCTGAAATGCCCCAAAATGCATTTCAGCTTATGGCAACTAAGGGATGGCAAAAATATTTTGGGTTCCAATAGACTCCAATACAAAAAAATGCCAACTTCCCTTGTGAAAAACCAAGTTCCCACATGTCATTAAAGTGTCATTAGCTAGATTCATCCCCTCTGATTGATGTGTTCGTGGTTCTTCTGAAAATAATTAGATTATTAAATTATTTCAGATATGTCACCGTCCTGCCCCACCCTTTTACCTTCCAAAAGACCAACATGTTGACAGCTGAACCCAAGGCTTCAAAAAAGCAGTTCATAAACCAATTTGTGTTGTCATGGTGGCCGCGTGTACCTTTCATTTACAGTCTATGTGTTGAATGGTTGTTTGAATGCAATATTGTGTAAGTACAAAAAGAACTGAACAATATATTTTTCTAAAAGGAAGAGCAAAGAAGAAAATTATTTTTCAAGAATGCAGCACTAGAATACATATTTGTTTGTATCACGCATGCATGAAGGAGAACCTATTGCCATCTGCAGGCTTGTATGAGCAGTTGGGCTATATGGGTTCAAAACAGGATTTTTGTTAGTTTGTATTAAACTACTCTTATCAAAGCTCAATGACTAAAAATAACTTAAGCAATTATCAAAAAGATGCTGAGACGTGTCGCATGGTTGAGGGGACAAAGTAGACGTGGCTGATCACTACTAATGACCTCTTTGGTTTTGATCTGACGGACACAATAATGATTTTTTTTGTGTGTTGCAAACATATCGACTGACTCGTGAGCCTTTGATGTCTGAAGTCTGAGTCATTACCATCATCATTATGGCTGACACATCAGAGATTTCACCAGCAAATTGTAAGATAACATAATATGCAAGCGAAGCCACAGACCCACAATTACATTCTCCAGCCCAAGGTGTCACCCCATTAAAAACTAATGAGAAGCGGGATAATTGAAGTCTGAAATGTGTACATGGGAATACTACCTAACCGTTTATATTGGCTCTTGAGATGCTTTGGACTGAGTGCAGTGTCAATGCTACATTGCAAGAAAAGCGTTAGAAGAGTTGTTGGGGTGGACTACAGTAGCAGACATGAACCATAAGCCAATTTTTGTTGTACTGCCAAATATTGTCTTCAGTCACTTAGACCAGGTGCATGAGGTAAAACCTTATGAATACTTTGTAGCTCCAAGCATGGCAACTTACATTCTTGTCGTACCATATTTACACTTCATGCAAAGGTAATTATTTACTACAGCGATAAAATAATGTACCGTATATGTCATGAACCAGGTTTATCTTTATGTCAGTGTTGTGGATGTATAAGTTTGCAGTCTGCCCTGAAGGCAAACATTGCTCGTTAAAACTGGTGGTTGCAGTGAGATATGTGTGTACGTGCCCACCTTCTGTCCCCAGGCAATCCCTCGAGCTCCAGCAGAATCCTTCATTTTCCACACATCTACTCCTCCACTAATCATGTGTGATTATGTCCTCCCCTTTCTCTCCTCTAACTTTCACACTCTATCCCCTCAGTGTGGTCCTCTCCTCTCACCCCACCTCCACCTTTGCTCTCTGTTCTTTCTCTCAGTTCAGCTGTGACTTGCGTAAGGGCAGCCTCTTTCTCCATCGCCTGGGGGGGGGGGGGGGGGGGGGGGCAGTTTTCTGAGAGTCAGCATATAAAGCTTGCAGAACAACAACAACCTCCTGAGATGCATACACAGTGGCAGGGGTTGAGCAGAAATGAACAAGGGACCTCATGCTTTGTTACATTGTTAATTCCATTCACACATAGTGGACTTTACACAAATTATTGGGATGGTGAAGAGGGCCGGACCATATGTTCTATTTTGCAGAAACGCAGAGGTTTCATGGTTAAAATCTTATTTGAACCCTTCCCTTGACTAAGGTTCGTGCAACTAGTACAGTGTAACATTCACAAATATCCTTTATTTTAACTTTAGTTTTTTAATAGCCTTAATAGTCTGGTGGATGGCTGTTCCATGCTGTTGGTGCACGGTATGAAAATGTATTTTTCTTGACCCTTGGGCCCTTCTAAACACCAGTCCCCTAGGAGTGCAGCGGCTGTGTTGGTGCATATGGTTTACAAGCTCAGTTAGATAACCTGGTGCTCTGCCGTTTAATATTCAAAGGGTATAAGCAGGTATTTAAAGCAGCTCTTAACTGAACACGAGGCCAGTCAAGGAAAGCAGGGACAGGGGTAATGTGATCACATTTAGATGAACCCATCAGAATATGAGATGCAGCATTCTGAACCATCCACAGACCTCTAAAACTTTTCTTAGGCAGTTCCGACTGTAGAGTACTACAGTATTCCACAGGCATGGAGAAGACTATATGCTGTCATTTCTTTAGGCTGTGCTGTTTTAATCTTATTTATTTGTCAAAAAGGATAGGAAAACAGCAAGTCTAACGAAGGGTTTTTCGTACTCACATCTTACATTTAACATGAAAAATAATTGATTTAAGAGGGAGATTTGATGCTGTGGTGAAGTGGTTAGCAGAGTCGCCTCAGTGAAAGGTTCCAGGTTTAAACTTGATGGTCAGCTGAGGCGTTTCAGATGTGAAGGCTCTATGGACATAATCTTTTCTACCTTTGAACAACTGGATAAAGAATAACAATTGAAGGCCATTCAGTTTTTTCTGTTTTTCCTTCACCCAAGGATTAAAAATAATATTTTTAATGAAGTAAAAAAAAAAAGCCCATCTTACATTATAGTGAAGGGGATAGATCCATGCATAGCAGCCTTGACCTGTAGCAACATTTATTCAATTCTCATCTTTGCTTCTACAAAGTCAAGTTAAGAACAAGCAGTCTAGTAGCCCATCATAGAGAAATAAGCCTTGGGCTTATATTTTCTGCATCGCACTGTTAACTAATGCAAGCATGCATACTAAGTATACTAATGCAAGCATGCTTTCCTGTTTGTTTGTTGTTGATTTTTAATTGTGTAGCTCATAAGGGGGAGGGTGTAGATGGGGATTGAGATGCCATGTGGAGGTGAGATTTATGTAATGGATTGGGTTAGAGGTCAGAGAATGAAAGCAAAACACTCTGCCAGCCCCTGCATTTACAGCAAGGGAGGAGAGCGTTGGAGGAGGGGGACCTTTACGAAACAACAAGCATGTTGTGTTATATGAACATCTGAACATACAATGTCCCAATGGAGGGACGGAGGAAAAGAGGCCAAACAGAAACAAAAAGAGACAGAATGAAATAAAAACACAACTGATTCAAAAAGAGAAACATCAAGAATAGTAAGTCAAACAGGCGACAGAGCAGACTGCCCGCTTATGGCACTGTACAAAGAGAAAAAGCTGTAAACTGAAAAAAACAACAACAACACTTTAACTGTGCTTGCAACACAAATAAAACCAAACCCAGTGGCAACATCTGCTTTGGGAGAATGCCTGACATTGCAATACTTATTTAACTGAAGCAGACAACTGTATACGTAACAGTGCTTTCATTAATTCATGCCCTGTTCACTCCCGTTATATGGATATATGCGGATCTCAAGTAATCTAAATATCTTTCGAAGGAATAAGGTCCAGGTTTAAAAAAACGTCCCTTTTTTAAGGCAGTCATCTTTACATGTTTCATTGGACCTGCAACACACAGTAGTTCCGGCATCATCTTCTTGCCAAATGCAGTATGGGGGTTCAACACTGAACACTACTTTCATCCAATCTATCCAATTGTCCATGACTGCTTCTCTTCAGCCCACTGTAGCCTTGTTTTCTTCTGTTTAGGTGTTAGTGATAGTTTATGTTTGGCTTATCTGGATGTAAATACCACTTCCCTCCGCTGGATTGTCACAGTTCGGCTGCCAACATTTTTTTGTTGTTTTTCATCTCTTTTGTAGTGCATTTTCTATTTTCAAGGTATTGCATTTTCTGTCCTGACGCTTTGAAGTCTTCTTTGGTTGACCTGCATGTTTCTCCTTTTACAACCATCCCAATTTGTTTGTACTTGCTCCCTATTTTAGACACAGCTAAATGAGAACAACCAACATCTTTTGTCACACTTTTTAAATTACGTTCTTGAAGGAGTTTTAGAATCCTTTCCAATGTTTCCACTGGCAGCTCTCTTGTTGGGGCCGTTTCCTGCCGATCAGCTCGTTAAGCTCAGTAAGCACCTCTTTTAACTTTGCACATTTAGGTGCTGTTTATACATACCCGGGTATTTTGATAAACGAAGACCTTTCCCTTCGTTTGTTCCTTTTGTTTATACACAAACGGAGTTTTTTCCTCCGAAAACGAAGCTAAAAAAAACTCCGGCAAAAGTGGAGATTTTTTAAAAACTCCGTTTAGCGTTTGTGTGTAAACTGGTTGAAAGAGACGAAAACTGAGTTTTCAGAATGGAATGCGGAGTTGTCGTCATAGTACAGAGCCCCGCCCCTAACCGCCATATTGGCAGGATGCTAGCGTGATAACGCCATTCATTGTTTATCTGGCAAGCATGGAGGTACTAGCAGCATTTCTGTTGTTGAGAGCTATACTCGCTTGTGTGATTTTGAAAATTACAGTCAAACAATGTATTGAACAACAAAGGCGCATTAGGGCGCGGGCAGAGGGCAGCAATTGCGGAGCTTCTGTAGCTCAGTCTCGCTATCAGTCCACACACATGAGCCTGGCGCCATATTTTCTTCTTGAAAAGGATCCGGAAGTTCTTCCTGTCAGCGGTTCTCTATTAGGCTTCTGATTGGCTTGTGTGGAATTCTCATTGTTCTAACACTGCCACCGTCAGGCTTGGCGTAATTTAACAGCTCCTGATAGCGTATCAATGTAGACGTGGTTTTTTTTTAAAACGGGGCTGTGTGCACCTAGTTTTTTTTGCAAACGAAGGTTAGAAAATATGCGTTTATCAAAATACCCGGGTATGTGTAAACAGCACCTTAGTCTTGTCCAGGTATTTGTTTTCGAAATGCAAATTACAAGGTTATTCTGTGACATTTCCTCACTATTGATTGAGTCGAATATTTTTCCTCTACTTCTTAGGTATGTTTTACAAAGCATGAATGTTCACTTATCAATTAAAATAGTGTTCTCCAATATCTGTATAAACGTTGAATGAACATCCACCAGGTGTGTTGATTCCATCATTTTTGCCAGGACTTGTAAACCTGCTTCTAAATCCCCTTTTATGTGCATCACAATCAGCTATAAGAAGTTTTTTTCCTAGGAAGGCATGGACATGATCTGCCTGTCCAGTACTAGCTGGGTTGGTTAGGTTTAGGCAGTAACTCTGTACCGATGCTTTTTCCATGATGTAGAGCGAGAGTAAAAATGTAACAATGTGCCCCAGTTTTAAGTCAAATAAATAGACTACAGCAGCAAACTCTTACATTTCAGCGCTTAAAAACACGGAGCTTTTATCCTTTCAGCCCAGTCTCACAAGAAAAAATGTAACAGGTAAGTTTTTACACGCGGTCATCTCACAGTAAAGTAACGAAAACTGTGAGGCGGTTTTTCATTGCCTGTCAAAATCCAGACACTAATTTTAATTTTTTTTAATATATGTGACAGTTTTACATAATACTAATAGGTTGGCGTATAACGTTGGTATGTTACGATTTTAAAAGGTAAACATAGGCTTATAATGATTTTGTAGCCCTGACGTTTTTGTGCTGTGGGCCAACATAACCATTTCATAATCTGGTGTGAGACTGTGATGGCTGAGCAGATCACTTATAATAAATCTGGGGAAGTAATCAAGATTAGACCCACTTCTCCAGCAATATATTACTTGATTTAAGTTAACATGTCGTCCCCGTGCATGTGTTGGTTCTTTCTGGGTACCATGGCCGTCCTCTCACAGTCCAAAAACATGTACAATGTTAGGCTAATTGGATGTGATTCTAAATTGACCCTAAGTGTTGAGTTTTTCTGGCTCTCTATGTTGGCGCTGTGTTGGACTGGTGTCCTGTCCATCTCCCCGCTTGACAGCTGGGATAGGCTCCAGTCCATGACCCTGAATTGGATTAAGAGGGTATAGAAAAATCGATGGATGGATGGATGGATGAATGGAACGAAAATTATCCAGAATTGGGATGATCTTATTACTTTTAATATTAATTTTACAAGAATTCTTGCACTAGAATGCGTCACTTATAATAATTCAATGACACGATTTGAAAAATCTATTTTCTTTGATCATCTTATATTTTGATCTCTGAGTGAATTTATTGATACCTTCATATTTTTATTTTAGGAACTTTCCAGTGTAGTATGTCTACGTACTTAAGTAAATGACTATTTATGCATTCAATACGGTTTTGAAAGTATAGAAACATTCTTTTGAACTTTTGCTGTGGTGATGGTTACCTCCCCAACCCATGTTGCCAATTTTATTCCTTGACTATATTCTTGTGGTTTCTTATCTTTTTCTCTTATACAATGTCAAAAACATATCAGGAGCAGGCTATTCTTTTTAAATTAAAAGCATCCAAGATTTTTTTTTTTCTTGTGGACATGTCTGCTCTCGCTTATGTTATGTGTGTTGTACAACATGCTTTGGCAGCAGTGTGCTTAATGTGGGTCATACCATTGGGTAGGAGAGGACGGAGAGGAGCTTGCTGAGATGACGAACATGAAGTGAATATGCTCACAGCTATAATGGTGGATTGCAGACATGCAGCGGCGGTCAAGAGGGGTGGAGCTGCTCATGGTTACGCAAAGGGAAACCACTGCAATCTGTCTCCCCCTCTCATTCTTGAACACTGATGCAGGACAAAACATACAACCCCACCCAACCCTCCTCCGAGAGCCTCTCATCACCCTCTACTTAGGAGCTATTTAACACAGGAGCCATCCCAGTGGCGTTTTCTGTCGGCAGACAATGTTTTCACTGAGAATGCAGAGCTAAAAACAGCTTTCTGTTTGTCCGTGTGACTATATATATATCTCTGACAAATCGTTTTTATTAGAGTGATGGTGACAGCTGGGGGGTGGGGAGGCACATGGGGCAGACAGAGGATGAAATGAGAAGAAAGATCAAAAAGACAACAGTTTGAAGCTCTTATTAACCTTGACTTTCTATCTATAAATCTGAATATTCTGCTACCTTGAAATAACCCCCTTGTCACAGTGTCTCTGTCTCTCCTCATTTTAGTGGTACACCTACAGTCTTTCATGAAAGGCCAAGCTCGTTCTCTGCATCCTCAAAGGCATGAAATGACCTCTGCTGTCACGTCGTGCCTGCTGCGTAATTACTGATCAGGCCATGGAAACACTGACATCTGGTGGTAGAAAAAAGGTAAAAACCCATCACAGGATCTGCAGGTGCTGTGGGTGATCAAGTGCTGCTTATAGATTTAACTTGAATGAAATACATGTCAGGAAAAAGTAAAAACTGCCAGGCTAAATTTGCTTATGAACAAAAAACCCAGGACTTTCTGAACAAATGTGCTTTGGAAACAATCACAAACAATAAGTTCTCTACAAAAGGGGGCAAATTCCAGCTTCTGAGGCCGAAGATATAATATTTTTGCCTGAAATAGATTAGCTTTGTTTGCCGAATCCATCATTTTCATTTGTTCGACAGTGTCTGAAAAAGGAACAGATATTTTCATGTAAAAACATGCTAAAATGATTTCAGATATACATCAAATAATATTGCTCCAACCAAATGTTGAGTTCACTGTCTTCAACAACAATTAGGTCACTGGAGACTAAATGGGATCTGGACTTTGAGACCCATTTCTGCAAGATGGGTTAAAACAACCGTGATACAGCCCAGGCCATATTCTAAATAGGCATACTTTTTTTTTTTCAGCCACTTATTTCAAACCAATTCCACTAACTAATGCAAAAAAAAAAATAAAACAAAAAAAACACTGCTGTCATACCGTTTTTTTTTACAACGGACAGTGTGACTCGTAATGGCAGTGAGGCAGTGGTATAACAATACTAGAAAAGTATGTAGAAAATGTGCTTTGAAAAAGAAAGTGCATTTGGCTTCGTCAAATTGCAAAGTTTGGTTACTACTATATTCATATGGATGCACGGCAGAAAAAGCTGGAGAGTTCTAGCTAATTTCCATATCATTCTTAGAAGCAAACTGTGTCACACAAAAGCATGAAACCATTTAAAGGTAGAAAGAAAATTTTAATGAGACTACATTTTAAACACAGTAAACTTTCAATTAGGAATTACAATAAAACAATAACTTAATCAGATCCGTACAAGTACAAATATGTTTTCTTTTACACATAAACCTAAAGAAACTTGATCAAGTTGCTTATTTTCTCAAATGTTCATATATATATATATATATATATATACATGCATACTGCAAACAAACATTCAGATAACTTATAGGATGTTATCAGTCCTCAGAGTGTTGAGAAGTTGAAAAGTTTAGAATCACAAGTTTTATCCTCCAATAATCAAAAACATAATGTTTTGCTGTGTTTTACTGTGAAGTAAAAACTGACTTTGGCAGAGGCACAGCCGGCTAAAGTGGGGTTGGCAGCCACTGGAAAGTGTTTCCTGAAGTGTTGTTATGAAAAACTAGAACCTTTTTGTTTTCTGTTCTCACCAGCTGTGCCCTGATGCACTCCTCACCTCAGAGTGATGTTAAAACACCCACAGACACAGGGTTCAGGATTTTTTTTAATACATACAATACAACGGTAAAAAGCTGTCGTGTTTGGCCGGAGAAAAGGTCATGCAACTTCTCAATTGGACATCATCGGTAGAAACACAACACACTAAAAATGGCAGGTGGTGTGCCCTTTGCTGTGGCCACTGTTAAAGAGTTACTGGTGGCTTCTGACTGAGAACTTGATGTCGTGGTTGTGGAGGTGGTCGATCAAACTGGTTTTATTGAAGGCAGCCCCCGGAGTGTAAACCCCTCCTCTGTAAACAACCAAAAACAGCCGAAAGAGATACTTGGCACTACTGCATGAGCATACAGGCAAGCAAATTTTACGAGGCATGATAAAAGGAGCACAAAGCAAAGCTAGCGAGGCAAAAGTTAAACTGACCTCCTGGGGAGGGGGTGCAGTTCAGTCAGCATAGTTACAGCTGCTTGTACCAAGGCAGAAACTGTGGCTACATAGCCAGGCTCTGTCAAAGAGAGGAAAACAGTCAGATCTTTAGATACAGACTTCCATCACACAAAATGCAGGCGGTTCACTGTGCTATTTACAGTGCCTGAGAATCACAAGCACAGTGACAAATGCGATATTCCATATTTGCCATTTTGCCAAGAAATACAACTCACTAGCTTAATATAGTTTGTGTATCCAAGCATAATAAATGTGTTCTACAATCATTCCAAAACAACTGAAAATTATAATGTGTGACATAATTTTTCATTGTTTTGAATAAGTAACACATCCTCACTCTTTCCGCTGTAAATACTTCAACCCACCCCAGTTACTCCCCTTGGCCCATTTTTTCTAAAACTTTGCAGTAGTTATCTAGACCTTGATTTAGGGCTTCGGGGAGCAATTGAGTGGCTAGATGACCACTACTCCTTCATACCCAAAAAAAACATGAACAAGGATCTTTCTGTCCATATTAATCTGATGTTCAAAACAGTCCCAACCAATGACAACACTTTGTTCCACTTGATTAATGTTTACTAGAAAACACACTGTCCAGCTGTTTGACAGAACGACACAAGAGCTGTATAAAAGTTGTAGCGCAGCCTGTGACAGCCTTACCTGCTCCAATAACCTGGGTGCAGATTTTGGCATTGGGTCGTCCCTGTGAGGGATCTGTCCCCTCTGAGTAGCCCTCCTCCCAAAATGTCAAGCTGAAGCAGGTATTCTCAATCTGAGAGAGGAAAGGAAGTGAAAGATGGACAAATGAAGATTTGACTAAATATCCTGTTGTGTGAAAAAACTGGAACCATTTTGTCTGTATCTTGCCCGAAGTTACGGACAAAATGTTCTTCACGGTTTACAAATCATGTTTTATACATACAAATACACAAAGCTACAAACAAACAGGATTACACGCGCACAAATCAAGTAGCACGCACACACAAATCAAGCGCAACACGCACAGATATATTGAGTCTATTTTCTCTCCATATGTCAGTCTCATTTCCATCAACTCTTCTGTGGCGTCAGCAGGCAGCAGTGTAGGCTACATTACAAATAGCTCTGACACAAAGAGCGAGATAGTCGCTAACAGGAAACAGGACGAAGGCACAAATCAAACCAGGTCATTTACAAGAGAAAAGTTAAGAGACCTCTTCAGGATTTTTTTTCCTGCCGAGTATGTCCAGCTTCTACTTCCATATCTGCAGTTTTGGCCGATGGAAATCTTCCAAGCCCTGTCACAAAGCTATGACAAAAGTGGACCCGGGTGATCACAACAGTGGATTGCTCCCGACAGCGGAGTGGCAAATAATGGACGTTTTTTATGCCAGATACAGCACCATTTTCTTTCAAAGCCATTTCCCATTGCAGACATAGATGTTTTTCTATGTTCTCACCCTATGATGATTATTTTCTGGAAGTGGACTAGCATTGAGGCCAACTGACGTTCTCAGAAATTGGCTGACCTCTATGATAAATTAGCTGAAAAAAATATCCTTAAGCAATATCAATTATTTCAACATCAGTTTCCCATATATAATCCAGAAATACTGATTCACCATGGCTTTGACTATATTTTGCCAAATCATTTTTTTGTGCATTTAACTAATCCATGAATAGGACTGAATTGGATTGCTACATATCAGATTAAAGTAGATTTCAATAAATTGGATTGTAACTCTACCCAATCCGAACCCTCTGTTTAAGATGACACATGCTGTAAACTGAATTAAATTGAATTCCTTTCCACACAGACATTGCACTAGAACACCGCTGGGAGGACTCCCTACATACACTGGGATTGCTTGCCTTTGCTTGTTCAGTTTTGTTGAGTTTATGCCTGCCATTTGAAAAATTGGAAGAGCTGTGTGCAAACAGGTCCATCTCTGCAGGCAAGCACGGCCCATCAAAACCCAAGAAGGTACAAATATTGTAAAGGTTACAAAAACAATTTAAATGTTAAACAGAGAAGTTGAAACTGTGTAGTTATGATTGTTTATGCATATTCTACTTCCTGTATGGCCTCTTCTAAAGCTGTTGTCTTTGGTGTTGGGCTACTATTTTCTCAGTAGGGACTACTACTCCCGATGAGGATAACTGCAGTAAATCGAGCACGTCTGAAGGACTTGCATAAATGGATATGTTGCTGTGTTGACGTCACAATTCCCTCACACAATGACCAGTGCTGTTAGCATAATCGCAGCTTTATCCCTCTGTGTGTTGGTGTAGTCCTCTGCACATAGCTGAAACACAGCCCTCTGCTGTGTCCCGTTTCTACTTATTTTGCTATGTTCAGGACATTTTTTTGGGCTCCATTCTTTTGGGGGAGACAATTTGTAGCAATCAGCTAATGACTATGAAAACTGAAATCAATTCAAACCACCTTCTCATACACACCATCTGCAAAAAGTGGACAGTTGTGTAATGAGTTTACTTGTGTTTTAGAACGTAACAGCCGTGAGAAAAATCCCCAAATTATGTTTTAATTTACTGATTTAGTGCTTTGTTATTTGACGGACTGTCTCACTTGCAGAATACTCTGACACTGACCTTGTTATGCTGCGTTAGGTCTTCTATATGTCCTAAGACAATTCAAGAAAATACTACCAGAGTTTACATTTCCTCATAAGCAGGTCAGGTAAGTTTGTCCAATAAACCAAAAGCCCATTTTATACAATAAAAAGAAAATTACATGACCTCAAATTCTGAACTACCATTTCTGAGGTACATCAAATGCAGCGGCAGAAGGGGAGAAAGGCCCAGTTTGAAAGAATGTGTTTATTACCTGCAGTTAGAGGCTCATCTCACTGTGCTTTAGGACTGAGAGATTCAGGTCATTTGTCGCCATAGCATAAGGCTTTTTAACAGTGGCTTAAAGCCACATGTTCTTCTCAAATTTATTTATTTATTAGTGTTACTATTTTTGTTCTAATTTACAATCACTGTAAATATTCTAATTGAGCTACATGACAATTTAAATTTTGTGAATAAAGTATTTTTCTGTTCTATTGTGGAATCAAAAGCATGATTTGCAAAAATACAACGTCTGTGTCAAGTCTTGCGTGTTCCCCCACGTCTTCAGTTTACACAGTTTACGACTTTTTGGATATGTGACGACCTCTTTTCTTCAGAGGAGCAACAACAACCCCCCATCTCAACATCTGACTCTTTACATTTCATCCTGAGGGGTACAAGCGTTTGACCTCAAACAGGCTGTGTGAGAAGGGCTTTCGACTAAATTAACCCAAACCAACAACCGCATTTTCTTTTACTTTGTCCTTTTGTGCTCGTTGTTAGCGTTTTCATTTGATTTTAATGAAACAAACAATACAAATAAATTCAACTCAACATAGCATTTTTGTTACCTGCTTCATGGTTGGTCCAGCCTTGGTGAAAAAACCAAAGGAGAAGAATGAGGGAAACTTTGGGGTGGGAAAATAACAAAAAACAATCAGTTAAACATCAATGCAATGACTGCATTAGCCCCCCATAACCCTTTGCTTTTGTTTGTGCAGATAAATATCACATTAAGTCTAAAATCCCCTGAACTGACCTGTTCACTTGACAGCTATCAAGAAGCTAAACAGTGACATTAAGAGGTTGGTTGATGATATGTGTGAGTACCGTAGTGAGGATTTTCCTGCCGAGGCTGAATTTGACCATCACCCAGAAGAGTAGGCTGCCACAAAGAAGCTTGACAACTGAAAAGAGGCTGCCAACGCCGACGTAGGCAGTGTACTGAACCTGTGGATGGAGGTGGAGGGAGGGAGTGTTTAGATGACAAAAAGGCTATTAAATGTGACAGGGAAGGGAAAAGATAAGGGGATGCAGAGACCAGGTGCAGGTGAGGGGGGAATGAAAGACAAAGGGAAGAAGGCAGGTAGAGGAAAACACTAAAAACTAAAACTAAAAGTTTTAAAACAAAATTCACAATCAGATTGAAGGGAAAAAAAAGAGGAGGGATGGAGTTTGAGGGAAAAAACGGTGAAGCAGGATAAAAGGAAGATGAGATGTCAAAGTAAGTAATGAGCAGCAGGGAGAAAACGATGAATCACTACAGGTGACTCATATTTCCACTCTGCTGGTAGGTGGTGACCTAAACAACATAATGTGATAGTTTCATTAAGGCCTGTGTCTCTGGCTCTCATCAAAACAGTCACAGCTGCTAAAATGGCTGACCTAGATAAAGCAGGAACAGCAGGGGAAAACTGCTTTCCGCAGCACAGATGCGCAGATACCACACAGTCTAAATAAGAAGGAATATGCCATCCAAGCATTAAAAATTCATTTAGCTTGAATTATTCCGTGCTGCGTATCAAACGGTGTACCTGTGAGAAGGAGATAGCACCAAGATATAAGCGGTTCTTAATCTTTTTTTTGTCTTGTGGCACACTGAGGCAGAGCACTTACTTTATTGCCACGAACAGAACTTGCCAAATTCTTGATTACACAGTAATGCTGTACAGTCGAGGGAGACTGTACCTCAGGGTTGGAAACCCCACTGAGCCATTAGATTAGAAAATTCACAGCAGCTTCAATAATGAGGCGATTGTAACCCTCATAAAACATTTGCACGTCCACAGTGGTGTTTGAAAGTTAGTGGAACTTTAAGAAGGTTCTGTATTTAAGGATAGAAATTACCTGAAACAACTTCAGATTTTTCAGCTGATTTAACAAATGACACAACAATATTATACTTGGTCCTTTGCCTATTAAAGAATATGATTCCACATTACACATCGTGGCAAAAGTGTGTGAACCTCTGCTTTCATTACGTGGTGTGACCACAACTGAATTCTGTCTAAACCTTCTTTATACTGTGTTTTTATACTGTGTTCTGCTTCCTTAACCAGGGAGGAGAGAAGACATGAGCGTGGCAGGTCCAAGGACTACATTAGATTCACTAACAAACAGGGTGTAATTTCATGGGACACTGCTCTTAGGGAGCCAAATATTCTAATATCCATACATCAGCCAATATATACCACATACTGTTTGTCTCTTCACCACCGTCTGCTCAGCTGTGATGATGCTACTCTGCTACATCTACTGTTGATAGAGAGAATTGATGCCAGTGTATCTGTAACAGACCAGTATAAGCTGACCATACTGGGTTTAGTGTCTTGTTTATCTGTCTGAAACCCCACGTTTATCTTATGGTTAACTATCACAGCTCTCACAGCTCCGCATTCAGCTAGAGCTGGCAGCCATTTCGGGGGAGAAAGATAAGGTTCCTCTGTTGCTGCTGGATCTGAAAACAGGCATTGGCAGTAGGTTATATAAACTCCGCTTTCCTTTATCCGTGGTCTTCAAATGATGGTTTTTCCAGTGCGTTCCCCTTTTTTTTCAAGCTGTGCAACTACTTGAAAGTTGGTGGCCAGAAAATATCTTTTATGAGGAAACAAATTAATTAAAAACATGTATGAGAGTCTTCATGAGAGTGTTACTGTGCAAACCACTCTGTGATAAATCATGAAAAATGTCAGTTTTTGTGTTGTCATTGTCTTACTGGTGACAGCTGTTCCTCTTCAAAAAGAAAATGCTGGGTTCTCTTCACAACTGAAGGGTCAGAGCCCATAAACGGGATGGCATACTGCTCCATCTCCCTACTGAAAAACAAAAGACCCCTAGACACACACAAGCACATAAATTACTCAAAGGGAAAGCCATGTGGTCTGTTTACCTAATCTACCTCTGCTTGCAGCCTCAGCACAGTAGCATTCGACCTATTTTGATCTTTTAGATAGTTTCCTAAATAGTCTCTCCCTCCCCATCAGGCCCTGCTCTCCAATATAATCTCATTACAATGAATAAAAATCACTCTGCCATACACTAATAGTCTGCAGATCACAGCTATCTCACAGACACAGCCTCAATGTGTGCTGGATATTAACACAATTACTCAAAGCTCTTTATTTGATGTTCTGGAAGGAAACTTTGACTTGTTAGTTTATCCTTCGGGGCCTTGAAACATACTCTTTAAATTGGAGATTAAATGTGATATTTGCACCAAATGTACGTTCCACCACAGCTCACCACATTTAATTGACGATTACTTTCACTTGCTCAAATAACACTGCACTTTAAATGATGGCAATTAGAATTACAACAATATAATGGAGACCAAGTATTAAAAAAAAACATTAAATTTGTGGGGAATCCTTCTATTAGACAGGCCTTACCTTGGCATTTTACTGCCAACCCCTAAATTCCAATAAAAACACTACAACTCAAACTTAATAAGTTTTATCCAGACAGTAATTCCTCAGTAATAGCTTCACCTCTTTTTGACTTTGGCTCCTACCACAGGCAGGGGCTTGTGGCCAAACTTCTTCCTCAGCTGGTGGAGGGATCTGCTGTCTGCAAAGCCGTATACAGCCGACTGCCAAGTGGCATCATGGCCAGCGAAACCCTGCAAGGGGTGAGAGCATTTAATTCCCCTCAGTAAAATGTTTAATTCGAATACATAACTTATTTCTTCTAATCTAGGAGTCCGCTGGGTTCAGAATGAATATTCTGAAACTGACTTCTCTCAAAAGCATCCAGCAACATGTTTTTTGTTATGCAGCCATGGGAAAAATAAAGTTTTACATATGACATAACTAAAAATAAAGATATCTAGGAAAATGCAACCTAAGATGAACAACACAGGACATATTACACTGTATCATAATATCTTTATTAAAAACTAAGTCAAAATGCAGAGGCAGTGTGTGAAAACTGAGGTACATCCTGTGACTCAATAGCTTGTAGCAATAACTGTAACTAATTATTCTCTATATGATGTAATCAGTCTTTCATATTGTTGTGGAGGAATTTTGTTGTTTAAGCTTATTGAGCTTCACAGACATTTGTTCATGTTCACGTTTGTAAGCCCAAATCATCATGTTTTCAGTTGGTGTGTTGGTGCTGACATGCTGTGTTTGTTTTTTTCAATTTGTTTTGTGAATTATGACCAAACATCTCTACTTTAGTCTTGACTGTCCCAGACATTTTCTTGTGGTTTGTTCAGATGCAACTTTGCAAACCTAAGCTGTGCAGCCTTGTTCTTATGAGAGAGAAAAGGCTTTTTCCTGCACTGCAAAACAAGCTTTACTTGTTCTGACCGATTTCTGGTTGAATTGTCATGAACTTCAAAGTAACACTAGAATGCCGTGTGAGCCCTGCACACGTACAGCCATTTGTATGTTGAAGAGGCAACAAAGAAGGCATCAAAAGTCAACAACAATGTCAATCGACCATATATCAAAACAGTGTGGTGCAGGGCTGGAAACCAAAGTTCTGTATCTCAACCCCCGAGCACTCAAGGGCAGTTTCAGGCCTGGAAAAGTGCATAACAACAGTCACTGAACTGAAAAATGAAGGTTCTCAAACTTCTCTAGTATTGCTTTAACATTTACTACTACATTTGCTACTTGAGGCCTGTTGAGTCTGCAAGGTAGCTTTTGGGTTTTTTTGCAGTTTCTCTGAGCATTGCACGGTCTGACCTCAGGGTGAACTTGCTGGGGTGTCCACTCCTGGGAAGGTTTTTGCAGCTGTAAAAAGATCTTTCTCGCTGTAGAATGATGGACTCCAAATGGATTGAAAATGGCCTTGTAATGATTTGTTGCTTCCCTTAAATCCCTGCTGATGTCTTTCCTCCTTGGCATCGCGTTAACACACACCTGAATGATCCAGACCGGCAACTTGCCAAAAAATTCTGCTTTCATAGAGGTGCTCACATTTACTGATGATGATATAATCCTGTGCATTTCATTGATTGTGGGACTTATTTAGTTTTCATATACTAATTCTGCATTTTGATCAGTTTTTGTTAAATCAATCATAATAAAATGTAATATGTCACGCGGTGTTGACTCTCTGAGGCTGTATCGACTTATCTATCGAAAACCTGGTAAGGACTCGATGATATTTATGATACAGGAAACCTTACATTTAACAGAGAGCGTACACACTTTTTCCCATGTCTGTGTATCTGCTAATTCAAACTGAGAATGGCTTTTTAAAAACTCCAAAAGGGAGACAGTACTACTGCTACATTCACTGCATTTGCATTAAGTTTCTCCTTCGTGACATGTGTACTATGAATACTGATTGTTTGTACTCAGTACTGCTCCATACACAGTTCCACACTTTCTACACAGGGAAAGTCACATTTACCATTGCACTGACAAATATACCACCTATTTTTCAACAGGCTACAGAGTGATTTCACTTTATATGCATTACACCATATTATCTAAATCAGTGGAGATGTTGTGATTGCTGACTCTACCTCCGGCCCGCTGCCAATTCTCAGAAAGCTCTCCACTGCTGTCAAAGTTCATGAAACAACCCAAAAACACACGGCTGAAGTCTAAGATCGAGTTGAAAGGTGTCAATTTTCAAAACACCTTCAAATTTTAAGTTAAAAAGGCACAGAAAACATATTATGAGGCATTCTGTGTAATAGGTGACACAGCGGTGCATGATGTGACCATTTTCTTTGGCTAAATTAGCCGTTTTGTTTTGCTACCCACCTTTGAACTTCCTCCGTGTGTAGAGAACCCCCAGGTCTGCCGGTATAGAATCAAACCCACAGCTGCCAATCACATACACTCCTCTGTTCAAAGCTTTAGTGTGGTACTCCAGCTGCATTCGCTCTAGGAACTGTGCAGGATGGACAAACTCATAAACACAAAATCAAACACTGAGGACACCGTGGCTCATATCCTTTCAGTTTGTAGCATACATGCGTAAGTGTCAGTGCAAGGTACAAAACAGATTCCTGCAGAAGCTTCAAACTAAAAGCACCTCACCTGAGGCTCCCCACAGATGTCTATGTAGTGAGCTCCATTTTCTATGCAAGCTATGACCACTGGTTCACCATAAAATCTGTACTGAGGAGAGCAAAGAAAAAGAAAAGGAAAAACATCTGATCAAAGAAAAACTGCATTATTGCAGTTTCTTATGCAATTTCACTACATCTGTTACATCTCATCGAAAAAGTTGACTTGATTATAGCAATACTTACTGGACCCACACAGTTAAGAATCACTACTCCTTGCTGGCACATGGTAGCCAGTGATTCCTCAATACATCTGCAACAATGATATCAATGTCTGTCCTCAACTCAGACATGGCTGATGAGAGGGAGGAGGGAAAAAAAGACATAATCTTACTACTGCTGGACAACAGCTCCATTTTATACACAGGCCTCATATTCATTTTACTCAACGCGGCCATACATACTGACACATTGAAGATATTTAAAAAAAAATACTTATTCAAAGATATGACATATCATAAAACGACCACTTAATTGTATAATATGTGAACTAATGTGGTTTCAAAACTTATGTCGAGAGATCCGGCTGTGAGCTACACTGTTCTGTAACCTGACCTGCCAGCTCAGACTCTAGCAAGGAAGTCTAGGGCCACCCAAGTCTTATATTTAGCCGTCAAGTTAAATTAAAAAAAGTTGATGTTATGAAACATAACCACCCACAGATCACAACAATTGCCTAAACAGCAGGCTCAAAGTCCATGGAGCCTTGTGAAAGTGAAGGGCAGCTTGACATTTGATAGTCATGTCGCGTTTTGCTACATTACACCGAATTCAACACATACACAACCTCCCCGCGGCTTGTTTCAGCACTTCTTCCAGACGCGGTCTGCTTCTCCCTGCCACAGCCCATTTCAGAGAGCTTCCACCGGGAGGTTGTGTCCGCCATTGTTTGCGTGGTAATTCAAGGTCCCGCCTGGCAACGTTGCTCCTCGTTGTTTCCACTGATTGGCTGACCAACGAGTTGAATTAGCGTGACGCCAATTTACAATATACTGTTATAGGCTATATTAACACATTACCCAGGAAGAGCTGTATTCTTTTTATAATTTGGTCTTTGCCCGCCAAATGAAGAATTATGTAATACAGTGGACAAACAGTACAGTAAGTATGTCTTGTTAAGTTGCAAAAATATTTTCCAGCGTACAGTAGACTAAATCTGCGGGGAGAGACGGTGTACAAAATGCTTGTCCATTTCATGGTGTACAGTGCCATCTCCCGGTCAGGTTTGTGAATTACATCAACGGGAAATTGTCGCCTGTACTCGTAGTAACAACAGTATTTATCCAGATATGCTTGTCAGTTTTCAAAAAAGTCAGACTATTAAACACATCTTCTTTATTTTTGCTATTTTCACACTAAATGTGATGCAATATATTTTTTTATCAGGTCACATCTTTACAAAGTAATCATATTAACATTCTGTAATAATTTTTTTGTACTTGTGGACACAAAGGAAGAAAATATTGAAACACAGAAAGATGTATTGCTTAACACAACAGTTGATAAAAAAAAAAACATCCACGGTGACAATACAGAGGTAATATCTGTCATCTTGCACAAATCTGAAGTTCAGTAGGAGAGTTCAAAACTTCATTAAAAACAAATAGCTAAAGAAGCATGCTGGTCAGATTTCATTTTCCCCATCTCACTGAAATTCAGCCTGGTGTTCACAGCCTTGTTTTCTGTTGTGTTAATTGACACAAGAAATGCAGTTGTTGGTCCACAAAGCTCTGCAATCGCACCAAGATAATAATATCATTGTACACCTGTTGGCAAAACTATAGGGGGAAAAATGGATTTAATCAAGAATTCTGATGTTGAACAGAAATGTCATGGTTACACATGTTAGTATGAAAATGATTATATCAAGTACGGAAAGCAAAAACACAGGGGGTGAGCCTGAGTATGTAGAGGGGCATTCTAATCATTGTATTGCAAACTGATGATTATGATGGCTACATTAAAAACACTATATATTTCCTTACAAATAACCAGACTTCCTGAATTTGCACATTCATGCAGACTATAATATGCTGTGCCATGTTTAATAAGGCACATACAGTAAAATGCTTTTAAGAAGAGGAATGTTGGAAGTACCAACTTATGAGGTAAACATGCAGACTTCTACACTGTACTCATGTAGCAGAGATGGGTCTTCAAATTAGCAAGATATAATGGACAAATAAAACTAAAGGGATTTAAATTAAATTTAAAAAATCATCATTTGGCCCGTTACAATTATCACACACGTATGATCTTGGGTATCATGACAACTTCGTTCTGTACATATAAAAACAGAACACCGTCAGTGAAAAAGATTCTGAGACAAATAACACAAATGCATCTACAGTTAGAAATGCTACAAATGTATGAGAAACAACTAAAAAGAGCTACTTGTTCTGTAACCCCAAAAGCTGGTATGATAGCTCATTCATCGACTTTTCTTTTTTAGTTGTATTCAATTTCAGACTGTATGAAGATAAGATATTCAATGTTTGTAATGTATGCTTCATTTAATATGATAATATACACCCATTTCTGAATATCAGGCCTGCAACACAATCCAAAGACAGTTGGGTCGGGCGCAATTTAGGGCTAAAATTCCTAAAAAATTAGGAAGGAAATCATTATATTTCGAAATGGTGAGATCGATAAATTATATTAGTAATTTGGTGTAAATGTTGTAGCCATGAAAGGCTGAGTTTTTTAGGAGCAAAGATGGGGAGAGGATCTCCAGATTGTCAAAAACTGTGTGAGGAAAAATAACTAAATCAAAACAATGTTTCTCAAAGAAAGGCAGGAAGGGATTTGCATGTTACTTCTTCTACAGTGCATGATGTAATAAAACAAGAGAGCAAGCCCAGGCTTTACACCTGTGATCTCTGATCCCTCAGCATCTCTGCATTAAGAGCCGTTATTTCACAACAGCTCTTATAATCATGAGGGTTGGGGATCACTGTTGGAAACCTACAAACTTAATCGTGCAAAAAAAAAGAAAGCCGTCCAAAGGTGGCATCGGCTTCTTTAAACTCTAAAGCATCTGGGATACCCCATCACCCAGTGGAAACATGTTGTCAGATCAATTAATAGTCCAGATGTTTTTTTGGAAGAAATGGACACTGTGTGGCCCAGACCGAAGATGAAAATGACCATCCAGACTGTTATCAGCAAGAAGCCCAAAAGCCAGGCTCTGTGATGGTATGCGGTTTGTTTCTGTGGTGTTGATGAAGCTCATTTACACCTCTGTGATGGCAGCACTAATACTGAAAAGTGCATTGAGATTTTAGAGCAACATAATGCCACGTTTAACATGACATCTTCTCCAAGAGGGCCCATTATTTTTCAATATGAACATGAAACAAGTCATGCACACTTTACAAAGGCATGGCTGCAGAAGAAGAGGGTACTGGACTGGCCCGCTCACAGTTGTGACCTGTCCCCACATGAGAACATGTAGAGAATATTGAAAGATCAGGCGTGACAAGGACGGTTTTGCAGGAAATATGGAACAAAGAAAAACACCTGAAAAGCCAGAACGTCTTTGAAGTGATGTGAGAAAGGAATGACAACGTTACAAAGTGGTAAAAACCCCAACGTTTTTGGAATGTGTTGCAGGCTTAAAATGCAGGGATGGATGTATACCAAATAATTCAACAAAGTTGATGAGACAAAACATATTTTGAGTTCATACTGTTAGCAATTAAATAAAAGTTAAATTAAGTGTAAAAAATGTTTCTTTATTTTTCATCTCCCATGCCATGCCAGCTTTTTCTTCTTTGTGGTTGTTTAAATTAAGCTGAGAGGTGTTAGCCCTCTGATGTAGTTCATCCACACAAACAGTGGGAAACTTTTTAGTTGCTTTTGTTTTTGTCCACCGACAATATGTGTGCAGTAATTTTCTTCTGGGTGAAGAAATGTGGATTCTGACAGGTTGTTTATTTAGAATAGGCGCTCAAATCGACACCTATAACCTATTTGTAGGTCCATTTGATCGCACTCACAAGTAAGACAGAGGTTGCAAGCTCTTTTGTTCAGACACAATTCTGAACTAAAGCAAAGCTTTAAACTGTCTGGACAGCAGCGTCAGATTGCCGCTGGTACTATAGGTCTCTAAATCGACCGTTTCTGTGCATCAAAGCAACAAATGCCTCAAGTAGTATTTGTCTGGAATGCAGGTGAGTGGGTCTAAGTCCCAAGTGGCAGCCAGTGTCCGAGCCCCTCAATAAACCCTCGTACATTTGTGACGTAGAAGTCGACATTGTGAGTGAAGTCGGTGCAGATGTTGGAGTAAGTGTCCACCACCGTGCAGTAGAGCGCAGTCCCACCTATGCTGATAACCACAGTTATCAGACACAGCAGCAGCAGGATAAGGCAGGAATCTCCACCCACCTCATCTACAAGTTAGAATACAGACAAGCATTAGGTGTGTCAAAATATTTTCCGACAGATCTTATATGGCATGCAGATTTCAGCATCAGTCTAGGAATTCCTCAAACCAATTTTGTAACAATGCTGATAATTCTTCTGCCCTCTTAAATTGATCTATATACCACATAATTCACTGGAGTCTCTACATTTGTTGCTCTGTACCTTGCTCTATGCCATCCTCTGGCTCACTAAAACGAACTTTGCGTTTGGAGCTCTGTTTAACATCAGCACTGTCTGGGGGGGGCAGTCCATCCAGCGATGCTCGCCTCCTCTTCAAAATGGAGACGAGACCATCTCGGTAGGAGTTCTGATAGAGACACAGAGATGAGGAAAACGAAAACTTATGTCTTCTTGCTTACAGAACAACGGCAAGTTTTGGCAGTCCGGTTACACAGCTGCTAATTAATGTTTACAAAACTTTTTTCGGTGATAATATTACAAAATTCATTTAATCTGACTAACGTTTTAAAACTTCCATATACTTCTGGACCTTTTTTATTTAGCCTTGTCCAAGTTATAATAAAGCGAAGTTTGATTCAAGGAACCAAAACAAACCCATACACAAAAAATAGGCACTGATTTATTTGGCCGTCTGGAGGCTTAAAGATTTAGGGGGGGGAAATACTCAATTTAAATAGTCTCTCAGGTTTTGTGCACCGTATAATGTGCAACTCACATTTCCCGCTCGCTCCGACCATCAATGTTTATGCATCTTTGTATTAAAAGATCACATCTGAGGAACTGAAAATTGCGCCGCTCTCTAAATATTTTAGGCAAGACCCATTAAAACTGCAAGAACAGATTTATAGTTTTGATAATGTGCTTACAGCTGCTTTGTTCACTTCCTTCACCAGGAAGTCTTCTGTAAAAGATACTTTCGCCGCTTTTACCAAATGTATTTTTTCCACAAATCGTAAAAGCAAGGAAACGTCTGAGTTGAAATTCAGCTGCTTGCATGGAGTCACGTCAGATTTGGTGGCACATTGCAGATTTTTGGCTCACATTGTTAAGAATTTGGACAGTGTTGCAGACAACGTTTGCATTTTACCTTGTGATATAGTGCATTCACATCTGTATTTAGTCCATCCTTTTGTCATATGATCACCCAGGGTGCATGTTAGCACCGGGTCTATACAGATATATATGAAACCCTGATGATGATATTCTGCAGCTCCAAGATGGAAATATTTAGATCTGTCATTTACTGCTTATTTTACTCATTATTCGACTTTTGGCTTATATAAGTATGCAAAAAAGTTTAAAAACTTTTATTGGCGAGGAGTCTTTAAACATTTAGCCTGCTGTAGGAAAAGGAACCTAAATCAAGAGTGCAATAGACCATATAATATCTAATTCTGACTAAAAGGCTTTGTCACGATTCACAACCTTTCCGTTTTACATTTGGATTCAAACACGGAAAGAAAACCCACAGAAGACGACGCAAGACATAAATCATCAAAGCAAGCCAGTCTGCAGAGACATTGATACAGAAGTTTAGTTGTAGTAAGCGAATCCAGCATAGATGAAGCACAGCAACACAGAAGTACAAAATATTCCCTGTGCATGAAAAATTCAAGAAGTCTTGACTGCTGTGTTTGTAAAATCATGATTGGACAAGTGCAGTAATCAGCGGGGCCCAAAACTCAGGAAGTAACTTCTTACATAATTGTTACACATTAAATATGAATTTTTCATGCTAGGTACAGCCTGCAGGAACACGGCAACGGTCAACAGAGTTCCAGTAGAAGAAAAATTCCAAGCAAAGCTTTGAGAACCCTCCACACCAATGAAAACCTTTTGACGTAACAAAAATCCATAGAAATCTGACAGAGCAGAAATAATACATTGGGCAGTCATATGCTTACCACTGAAAGTGAGCCATCTCTCAAGATGTCAGCCTCATTTGCTGCCATCATTTTTATGTCAGTTATTCAGTGAGGTCAGTGGGTAAATTTCTGGAAGTGTTTCTGAGCGAATGCAGTGATTTCCATGACGAAGTCCTGCCAGTTTTTAATGCAGTGCCACCTCAGGGCTGGAAGATTACAGGCTTCCAATATTGATTTTAGACTCTTTCCTTTGCAGATGGAAATTTTTGGATGCAGTTTTTTGTAGATGAACCTCGGCCCATCTCTACTTCTCTGAGGTGCTCTTTTTAATACCCAATTATTTTACTGACCTGTTTACCCTATGATCCTAATTTGAAAACATGTTCCTCTAGCTGTTTCGTTCTAATACCACTTACTTTTTCAGCCTTTTGTTGCACCCATCTTAACTTTTTTAAGACACGTACATTTTTTGGGAATTGGTGTTTTGACAATTTTAATTCTAGCTGTTATGAATTAGGTATTCAGTTAAGTATAGATTAATAAATGCTGGAACTGGGAATGGGTCTTGAGTCCTGAAGACAGCGAGCTGATGTGCTAACTAACAGATAAGCTCAGCAGCAAAGAGATCTGAATATACAGAAAAGCACAAAGAGATAAAGAATCGCAACAGATGACTCATCTGCAAAAGAAAAGCGTGTCTTTCAAATATTTCAAATGCTTTAGAAGGCTCTCAGAGTTCCTTTCAGGGTTTCTGAAATGATACAGTACAGCCTTTTCACGTATTACACTATCAACAGTATTCTATCATATCGCTATATACTAGTGCCAATGTCTGTTGATCTGTTAAACAGCTTTTTTTCCCTTTTTTCTTTTTTTGATAGCCTTTGGTCAGCCCTACTTGCTGCTGTTCATTTTTGCGATAAACCCAGCAAACGTGTTCAAGACTTGTTGCTTCAGCTTTTCTCATATATCAATACCACAATAAGCCATTAACTCATAAAAAAATCCCAAAAGATACAAATTATTCCTTCAGCTTCCTTTTTTTAAAAATAAAAATAGGGCAATGCTGCAATTTGCCGGGAGCTCACTCTTCCTCTGTGTTCAATATTTTGTTTTTACATTTAGTCGTGTAATTAAGAGAAAGGGGGAAATGCAGCTTAGCTGGTGGAGCAACTCCAAAACCCACATGAAATGGGATACAACATACAACAAAGGAAAGAAAACCTCCCACTCAGACATCCACTGCCTTACATAACAGTCGTGATCTTGAATGCATCACTTTGAGGCCCTCAGCTTGTTCAACTTGTTTGGAATAGTTCTGATTTCACCTTCAACCACACCCCTTCAGCTCAGTGTCTGAGCCAGAATATGAGGTGTTGGCCCAGACCCCAGGTCAGTAATCTAACACATTTGGCAGGGTGGACATCTGAAGTTTGAGAACACACCAGTGAACATGGGCGGAGGCTGATTATGATCTCACACAGGGACAGCAAAGATCGCACATGGGAGTGTCCCAGCAAAGAAAAGGGCAGAGCAGGATGAAGCACTCAGACCAATAGCCTGTTTTTTCTGCAGAAACTTAGTACAGTAGACAAAAGACAAGAGAGAAAGGAAGGAAGGAAAGTAGATGCATGCAAAGGTTGATGGGTGGATGGAGAGTGGAAAGTAAAGAGGGCAGGAAAGAAAGAAGATCTGATGACATGTGGGGATAAAGAGCCGGAAATATACCACATTCATCTGCAAATTATATTTGCACCATATTTCCATTAGATGCTAAAGTATTTCTGCAGTCCATGCACTGACCTATACCAAATGATGACCATAGGTTTTTTCTTTCATCTTCTTCAGCATGACTAAGCAAGTGGAAAGGCAGATAAACACCTCACACGAGTGTACGCTTACCCCATCTGTATGGGACATTTTGGCCAGGTCCTTGTCCGAGGCCTGGGGTACTCCTGTCGGCCACTCCACCTTCACCGCGTCCTCCTCTGGTGTCTCCACACACTGTTCCTCCTCCTCTTCTTCTTCTACTTCCTGGCCTTCCTCATATGTCTTTTCTCTTCCATCCTCCTCTTCTTGGCCTGTCTGTTGTGTGGAAAGTGTGGATTCAGCACTCTGTTCTGCGCTTTGTTCTCCCTCTTCATTGCTGTGTGTCGTTTCAGGCTTGTTGGCTAAAAGGTGGAAGAAACAAAGCACATCGACAACACTGACAAGGAATCTTTATCTTCACAGTTAAAGAAGGAGCTGAAGTGATCAAAGGGAAAGCTTTTTCCTTGCATTTTTACATTCTGGCACACAGGCATTCAAGTGTCAAATTTACGCCACTTTCACTTAAAAATGCTTGTTTTAACAGCCAACATGTATGATTTTTACGGTGTCTGCAGAGTGAATGCTGGATACATCATGGACTTGGATAAAACCAAACAGATCACAAGAACTTTATGAGGCTATGACGTGAGCTGGCATGCCTGTCAGTGTTGCTATTCAATTCATTTTTAGTCATGCGAATGGTGTGCTTCCAGCAAAGGCAGAATCAGTCTTTGAGGCAGTCCATTTTTTACTTTCTCACTGAAATTACAAGTAACATTGTCACAACCATTACATTTGCTCATCACCTGCTGCTTTTAATTGTGTGCAACTGAGCAGCTATGATGTATGTGCCATAAGTGCAATTTGTACTGTTGTTGTGATTGGTAATTGGTTTGCATGCAGACAATGTTTAGTTTAAAGCACAATTGGGCCAAAGTATAGCCCCACAGGGGTAAGTGTGGCAGTAGCCTCTGAGTCTGATTTATCCCTTTGGTAGAATCTGACGGGGGGCACACAAACAGTGATCAGCAACAATATTAAAACCTCTGAGGCTACTAGAAGTGACACCTCCATTGATGGAGGACCGTTTTTTCTTGCATACAAAGCATGTGGTTTGCAGCAATGTTTAGTCAGGTGGTACATGACAATATAACATCCACATGAAAGCCAGAAGCCAAGAAAAATAAAACCAACCGCATCATTTTATGTTTATGGCCTTCGTCCCATAATCCACCCAACTGCTATCTTTTCCCCAAGCAATGACTGCACACATCTGACCATCCAGATGGTGTAAAAGAAAATTTATCACCACCACGCCTCCTTTCTCCATTGCTTCATGGCGCAATTCTGACACTTGTGCCCTCTGCAGGGGCTTTCTGTGGTGGATAGAATTGAGTATGGTGAGTGAGTAAGAGCTGTTTGTCTGTTTGTACAGTGGTTCTTTTATGGGCACAGACCACAAAGGCCAAGTCTTAATCCCTGTGTGCATCAATAAGCTTCAGGCAACCAATGACTTTGGCCCTGGTTAACCTTTCCTCTTCTACTTTTTGTAGATACGAACCATTGCAGAACAGCCTCTGCTTATTTGGAGATGGTCTGATCAGTTACCAAGTTATCACAGTTTGGCCCCTGTCCAAACCCAGATGCTTACATTTGTCCATTTCCCCTAATTGCAAGACAACTGTTTGAAGGACTGACCATTTCCTTGCTTTCTAATTTATCTCACTGATTGTCAGGTGCCCCTGTAACAAGATAATTAACATCATTCCATAGACATGGGAACTAGGGGTGTGGCCTCCCCACTGCATTACGCTTCAGAAAAAAAAAAAATCTCAATTTAAACTAAATTTCTCTTTCATATAATTAATTCATAGATCTATGCTTTTGATGTGATATGCAGCCTGCCTGACTACATACAGTAGCCCAGGGCGAGAGCAGGCAGTTCTTCAGATGGCTCATGGGAAACGAGTGGATGTGGGTTCCCCTGAAAAGACCCCCTTTCCACAAGAGCAACTAAGCCTTGAGCGGGACATACTGAGGAATGTGAGTAGGGGACGAGAAGTTAGCACCATCCAGGATGTTGTGTCCATCCTGCAAACCTTGCAGCCCCAAACCCACTCCATGCTGTCAGAGGTGGAGAAGCTCATTAAGCTCTGTCAGGCCCTGCCTATATCTGTCGCAGCACCCAAGCGCTCTTCCTCAGCCTTGCGCAAGCTGAAAACCTGGCGGCGCAACACCATGACGCAGGAGAGCCTAACACATTTGGCCATTATGAATGATCACAGTGACCTTATGGATGAAAGCCATGTCTCGACCCTGCTTAAAATTTTCATCAGGAGGTCAACTGAGAGAAGGTCCACTTTTTGAAATGCATGAAAGCCCTGAGTCATGAACGCAGACTTTTCTTTTTTTCATTTGTGGTGTGTTTTATGTGCTATGCCTGGGTATGTTAAGTATCGATACTGAATAAAAAACACATTCAAGGATACAAATAATGCTGTTATGTTCCTTAAATGGCTTGATTTACTTATCAAAGTTTCATTTTCTTAACAATAAAGATGCCGGGTTCATCCATTGTAGTTCTCTTATAACTGCATGCTATTATAAAATAACTTCAAATCAAATCCTTAATCATTGATAAGTGTGCGGGCTTCCCACGCCCCTCCCAACAAAAAACCCGCCCCCCCTCTCAGAAATAGTTCCGACGTCCATGCGTCATCCACTTGCTCAATGGTTTTACTTATGTTGCAATAGAAAGTGTTTTTACCCTCATCGTGACAGGATTGTTGAGTTCCGTGCTTCTTCTGACTGTCTTTCAAAGCTGCATTTAGCTTGTTCTGTGGGGAAAAAAAACATAGTTGACAAATTCATCACATGTAGAAGTCTGAAATTGATCAAAGATCAACAGGAAGAGCAGGAATACGTCTTACCTGGCCAACGCTGACGGATGGTCTGAGTGAAGCCACAATGCGACCGAGATTACAAAAAAAAAAGACAAGAGTAAGAGTAAGAATATCCAGACAGGCCCCAGGAGAAAGATACAGAGAGAGGTGGAGAAAGTCCAGACAGTTTTACTGGTGTGTTACAGAACTTATCAAACTTGTGTTAAACATTTGTCAAGCCTTTTTAGCAGAAGACTGCATCTGTTTCTCTGCTAATTCAAAATCACCTGCATTAAATGACTGGTCTGTAACAGAACACAGGTCGCGTACAACAGTGTCATATATTTTCGGACATGTCAAAATATTGAGTTTCATATATATTCCTATGTGTCTGTCTATCTCCATTTCATCCTCATGCATTACCAAAGTCTTGGTCAATGACTCCTGGATTTGTCCAAATGAGAGACAAAGATAGAAGCTGATTACATTAAGGCAGAACTGATCCTAAAAGGTTTCTGCCGAGGTGAAATGGAGACGGCCTGTGAGGAATGTGCTTGACATACTGTTGTTGTTCTAGGTTTCTGCTCTCTGCAAACTCTAGATCAAAGGCATAATTTGAATGTGTAAAAAATGCAATATGCAACAGAATGTGCAACAGAAGTGTTGCAATGTGAGGAAAGTCTGCTGTTGTTTACTTGAGGTGTGTTCTGCAGACGTGACTCAGCATCTCAATATGTTTCTCACTGATGCCGTCTGTCTCAACAGGCAAACCACTCATTAGGTCCTTCTTCTCCCTCCACTGGCTCTCTGTGAACAAATAGAGTGCAGATGCATATAAAATAAGCGTAGTTTCAGCCCTTTATGTCAGCATGGCACAGAACTAGACTGTAAACAGATGCAGACGGTACCCCAGTTCTCCTGCAGGGCGGCGAGGTTGGAGAGCAGACGTTCGTGGTAGACCTTTTCCAGCTGTAGGAACTGGATGGCCCCCTGGTCTGATACCATCACCAGTTAAAGAGACAGCACACACTGCTACACATTCAGCAACATCAGCATTAAAACTGCTATCCAGCTATGCTGTCACAATGGATAGGTAGTTTTTTTCACTGGATATTACAACCTGCTAATGTTTATGCATTTTTATATTGCTAAAACATGCACATGAAAACTCTTGCCTGAATACAGGAGTCTGATTACTCACGATGGTGCACAGGATGAACAACAAAGGAAAAAGGCTTTTTCTGGCTCGTAATCCAAAATTCAGTCTGCTCTGAACAACTTCAGGCTGGATTATTTTAGTCAGTCTAGCAAACAAAATCATTGAAGTATATTTAGAAAAACATTTTGCCAGATACCAATAAGGATAGTTTCAGAGAACATGAGTCATTATCCAAGATAAATGTGACTGTAGTAAGTGTTAATTTTTTAATAGATACACGGAGATGCTGCCACACAGATGACATTTTTCAGGCAAGTGAATGAACATTTACTCACTTTACTTTGGGCTGATTTATGGAAGAATGAAACTAGCCTTCTGATGAATGAATAAATCAACCAAAATATCTCAGCGTCCAAGTTATGATTTGATTCAAATTAAGACTTCAGAAATCAAGACAGGACAACAAGAAAAAGTTACTTTAAAGTCCATCGCCTCTATAAAAAAAAAAAAAAATCTAATTTCTAACATGTCCAAAATATGTTTTCCGTGTGTTACAAGACATATCATGAACAAAATCAGCCATTAGTGCTATGACTGAGGATTTCTGTGTTGCATCTACAGGGCACAAATGAAAGTCTCAGAAAGGCGAGGTCAGAACCAGCTCCAACCAATTTTGATTATTTGCTGGGAGGGGCTTGACATGCAGAATTTGCATGCATTTGGATGAACAGATTAAATGAGAAGCTAGCAAGCGGAGGGGAAATTAGTAGAAAGAATATTGCTCCCTTACTCCTGGTCGAAATAGAGCTAACTGCTAAAACGGCTAGCTCTGGGAGTGCCAGACTATAGCCTTTAGGGTCAGGAACCGTGCAAACTTGGGAGGTAGCAGAGTGAACTCTCGGAACACAGCAAAAGCAAGGCCAACCCGAGAAGCCACATCATTTGTTAGCAAACATGAAGCTGGCTAGTTGCCGAAGCTTCTTGGCTAGCCATGTACTCATGGAGCTTGCAGCTCCAGAAGGTAATCTTCAGGTTGGCTTGCATGGCTTGCCAGGTGTCGCTTGGCCTTGCCTCTGCCTTGTGCCACTGATCCCAAGAAATGAACTACCTCTGGCAGCACTGGGCTAGTTGGCATTTTGAGTTAGCCCAGCTCCTGGAGCTAGCAGCAGCTGAATTGTTGAAATAATAGCAAGTGAATACTTTACATTCATTATACTTACACATGCATACAACCAGGTATGCATTTCCTTTGGCTTTCTTAAGAATCCCTCTCTAGAGTGAGGCTGTATAACTGATTTTATTAATTTCATTTTTTCACTTCACTTCATCAAACATACAGACATACCACAGGCTATATGTATGTAAGGTTGAATTACACCAATAGTAAAACTGGCCATTGTTTAGCAGAGGTAGGGAAGGCTAGGGTCGCCTGCTGACAGGTAGGTATCTGAAAGTGGTGAGATTCGCAAATTCATAGTTGCCTCATTTACTGAATGAGGGACACTAGGTACAGTCATATCCTGAGGCATTTTAGAGGCTTTGGGGGTTTTTTCATGCAAAAAAATACTAAACTTACAATTTGGAGGTGCACAGATGAGTTTTTTGAGGATTTATAACTGCCAGAGTGGGACTTATCAACAATATCAACAATAGTTACACCAATTAACAACCACAGCTAACAATTACCATACACTCATCAATAATAATAAAAAATTGAGATATAATCATAAACTTTCTAATTTTCACTGAAAGAAATGGATTTTATTGCTGAAGTGGGATGTTCATGTTCTCTTTCCATACGTTCTAAATTCTCGCTGTCTCTTTTCCTCCCCTTATTCAGAAACACATAAACACACACTATCCTTGTGCAGCAAGACAGACTGACAGCCGTTGCCATGGCAAAAGCATAAACAGCGCCAGAGGAAACTACAACTGCAAGCCCTTTGGGCTTTGAGCCAAAGTATGGGAACACCCAGCGCCTGAGACTAAATACGCAGACAGAAAACAACAAGATGGACAAATATGTGGTTCAAAGAGGGAAAAGAGATGATAGACAATTCTTTTGTGTGTCTTATATTTTCTTTCTAGATTGATGAGCAGTATTTTCTTTGTCTCTGTGGAATTCAAATCCATCCTTGATACAAGCAGGTCAGGCCCCAAATAAATACATAAAAACAAACCAAAGTTAAAACAACAAACCACAAATCTGCTCTGTTTTATGAACCTTACAAATAGTAATTCCATGTTCAGCTAAATCAGATGGGAGCTATACAGTAAGATTATGCCATGCACTTGATGTCATCCTCCTACATTTTTTTCTTTGATAGCATGTGTCTCAATCCCAACTGGTGAGACAATAGAACTGACGAATGCCACAATGCATTGAAACAGATATGAGGTCACTTTGCACTTAAAAGGATACAGTCCCCTTCCAGCGAGTAGGCCTCTGCAATCTTTAAAAAGAAGATAACTGATTAAACATGAGGTCCAGTTTGCTGAATCGCAAGAATGTTACTCTGTTCCATAAAATAAGTTATGTGGCAGGACTTTCTTGTGAAAAATGCAATGAACCCATGAGGCATCAAGGCGCAGATTGACCTTAAACCATGCTAAATCGCACTGCGTGCTTCAAATGATGCCGTCCAATACTAAGGGTTTTCAAATAAATGTAGTTTTTGCTTGAAAGTTACCAAATCCCTTTGGATCACATGGCAGCATCATACCAGGAAACAGAGACATGCAGGAATCCTGTGAGACATGGAGTCACATGAATCTACTTATGGTCTGGATTAACATGTCTCTGTGGGCTTTTTTTTTTTTTGCTTTTTTTTTGCTTTTAAGGTCATCCACCACCATCAGTAGACTACTCAATTGAAAAAATTAAAAAGTGATATGTTTATTTTCAATGGATATTGTTCACTGACACTGTTATTCAATCATAGTACTTGTAATTTTGGTGCTGCAACTTGTTTTTTTTCTATTGTTCACAAATGATCAGCAAATATCACAAAAGGCACATCATAACTAATGTTTTGGAGCAGAATCATTTAAGCTTTAGTGTCAGACAGTTAGTAATTACACCTACTCTTTTACAGGGTTGAGAAAAGAAAGTCCAGTATTCATTATAGATTCTAAATTTCTATCAATTTTTTTGTAAAACAGAAAACAACAAAGTGGAAAACACCCACATTTTTATAGTTGGGAACAATCAAAGGGAATTTTTGTCAAATTCTTTCTCCTGAAATAAATTAATATAATTTATGATAGTCAAAATATTTCAGACACAAATCACTGCTAATTATAAATGCCTCCGTGCATTCTTTATTGATTCTAAATATCCATCCATCCATCCATCCATTCTAAATATGTATGTTTTTAAATTCTGCCTTGATCATAGATTTTAATAGCCAAAAATCACATCATGGGTTCACATCTAACCTACATGAATACATGAAATCATCATTCATATCAGTATTTAGTATTTCAAGGTTAATATACACTTTTCTTAAGCTGCACTCGTTTTCCTGACTTGTCTAAGTTTCTTATAAAGGCCATTCTGCACCCCAAAATAGCAGCAGATTGCATGTATGACCAAATATGGAGCTTACTTTTAAAAAGAGAATGGTGAACACTGGCCATGTTTCTGCTAAAAGTAAGCCTGGCGTGCACATATCAACAGAAATTCCATGTACTTGGACTGGATTTGTCATGAAAAACTCCGACAGAGCTATTGACTCTCACACAAACATGTCATATATACTTACATTTGTCAAACGAGTTGTAGTTTTTATTGCTCTGCGTTGCCTCGCCTTTCCCTTCTCAATATTTGAAGGAAAACAGCTTCCCCTTTGTTTCATGATTACTGCAGTTGGCAGCAACGCAAAGTAAACTACAAGCTTCTCAATAGCTGAGACAAATTAATCATGTGGCGAGTGTTGGTTGGAAATTTCACTCTAGAAAGTACTGCATACATAACCGCTGGTCTCTTACTGTGATCCTTTTCAACAAGTAAAAGAGCTAGAACTAAAGTATATTTAGCTCATTTGTAATTAGCATGTCTGTTGAAACCCATAATTATGCACACAGGCAAAGGGGGGGGGCATTGGGGTGCCAGTTTAAATCTATGCACCTGCAACGTACCTTCTTCAGTAACTACTGTTGTCCTCTTTACCATTTGATTTGAAAGTTTTTAAATCACAAAACAGCCCATTTATTTTATTTGCATGGCTACGGTGAAAATCTAACAGGGTATTTTAATGCACACCAGCCCAAGGATCTGTTAGATTTTGCCTCTATCAGCACAGAAAACATAGATTTTGTAGAGAGGGCATGCAGAAAGAGGCAACTATTCATAGATGGAAGCTAACAAACAAATACCAAAGCGCACATGTCCACACACAAAGCTTTTCTGTCTGGCTAAATAAAGATGCAATGAATTCCCTCCTGATTTGGAAGAATATGTTCCTCACGCTATGTCTCAAGGGTTTAACCGCACACACACATACACACACACACCTGGTGTAGGGAGTGTGGTAGCAGAGTGTAGTCAGTGTTTTCTCCAAGGGACCGCAGGGAGGCCAGCAGTTCTGGGCTGGGGCCCTGTGCTCCATCTGTGGAGACACTTCCTAGAAACAAAAGAAAAAACAAACATTAAAATTAAATGCATCTAATGCTACAGATGTAAATGCAGGAGTTGTTTTAATTTATTTTGAAATACATGCTTTGTGTTGAAACGAGAAAAGACAGGAAGTAGCGCCGGTTAGCTCGCGTGAGCTTCACAGAGACCGAGGAGCACCTGTAATGGTAATGTTACCTGCTTGTGATGTGTAAAAATGTAGTCATGAAAGTCATGAAAACCACATGAAAGTCATGAAAGAAGTGATGCAAAGGTTGAAGAGTCCTGGTTTTGCCGTGGAGATTGCCTCTGAGGAATGACACTGCCGTTGATTGAGAAGCAGGCTAAAGTGGTTAGTGTTACTTTGGTTATTTGTTGATACCGGCGACGATGCTGGCAATGTTGTTTCTTTAGTGATTACAGAAACTGATGTTGTCTTTGCTTTGTTTTCTTTTAATATTTAGTTCTACGGTGTTGATGCGATTAATAAACATCTGTGAAAGGAACCGGAGTCTCGCGTACGATCAATGGGCGGCATAGTAGAACACTTCTGCATCGGTTAAGACTCCGAGCGGATGAAGACGGACTAGCTGCAGTCCACATGCGGTGAAGGAAAGACCACCACGTGAACTGTTCGTGTGAATCAAAGGGCAAGCGCACAAGGCTACACAAGCAAGCAAGTCGAATCGAGTGTCTTGAAAGTAGCAGAAGTGCTTGTTAACTGCCATTAAGTTTCTATCACACAGACATTTCATTTGTGTTTTTTTTTCTTAAAGATGCAGTGGACATTTTCCTGCAATTGACTTTCTAGTAAGAATCAAAGAAACTAAGTACATAAGTAAATTCATCATTCTCTCAGTTGAATCTAAGCGGTTTAAGTAATATCAAGATATTTTTCATACAAGAGTTCTTCATATTTAGACTGTGCCAAGAGTATTTACACTTTGTTAATTGCTGTTCATTATTCATTTTTTGAAGTGTGTTATTATGATACTGTAGTGTGCATTATGCAAAAAGTTAAGATGTGGTAATCAAAGAGATTCTATTTACATTTGTATTTCATATTTGCACACTTTAGAGAACAGAACACATTTTATTCAGAATTCAACAGGTTTAACACTCTGCACATTTAATATGTCACACACAAAAGAAAATACTGTTCTACCAACTGAAGAGGTCGCTCAAGGAAACCTTCAAGAAGATGGTGACGCAGAGCAGACTACCCTACCACAGCAAGCTGACGCTGATGAGCAAGTTGAAGACACACAATCTCAGGTTGGCGACAATGACACACAACTGCCTCCAGGAATCAGGAAAAGTGGACGCACACAAAAGCTCACTGAAAAAGGAAAGGTTTGATGACAAATTGAAGAATCTAAATGTGAGTTTTGTAAAGATGTACAGAAGATGGAGGTATCACATCAATGGCTTAAAAAGGTCCATTAAGAATAATGATGCTGATGATCTGATTGATGAAATTGCAAATGCAATTAGCACCATCCAAGTTGACATTGACAATACTTACCTTGAAATAAGAGCCATTTCAAATCCTGAGCCTGACATTCGGAGAATGAATGATACATGTCAAGCATTCACTAGGATTGCAAATATAAAGGTTCAACACTTTCGCAGTGGTAATGATTCAGAAGACATATCTTGGCCTGATGCTAAGTCAGTGTTTGACACCACAGTATCTAGCGTCTCCTCAGCTCAAACTGATCAGTCAAAGGCTTCATCAAGAGCATCCAGACACTCTTCCATCCTGTCCCTGAATGCAAAACAAGCGGAAGCTGAAGTTGTAGCTACACAAGAGGTGATAAAGATAACAAATGCACAACATCAACAAAAGGAAGAAATTGAAAGACTTGAGGTGGAAGAACAAATCTTAAAGGCTGAAAGAGAAGCTAAAGAAAGGGAAATGGAAGCAGACACTGCTAGAAAAAGAGCTCAATTCATAGCAGAAAGTGCTGATAGAAAGATGAAGCTAGAAGGGAAAAGAAGAGAAGTAGAACGGCTGGAAGAACTTAAAGGGCATGTTGCAGCACAAGCAAGGCTGCAAGTTTATTCAGAATCTCTCCACCCACCACTTGCACTTAACCCTTTAATTGATCCATTTTTTCCCTCCCATCCAGCACCAGTTTCCCAAGCTCTTCCTGCTCAACAAGACAAGCTCACTCAAGTACATCGCCCAGATGAGGTCACAGCCCCTCAAAACCCCCGTCCATATCCCTCCATGTACACATCACATTTGATTCCACATCCAGCCACAGTTACTGAAGTCCCTGTAAGTCAAGTCATCACCCAAACTGCACTCATGCAACAAGCCCCAGCCACTCGAACCTTTTTGACCTCTCATGAAGCTTCCAATGACCTTGTGAGAACTCTTGCTGAGGCAATCACAGCTAATCGAGTTCCAATTCCAGAACCTGAAGTTTTCAAAGGAGATCCTCTCAAGTACAATGATTGGAAGCTTTCCTTCAATACTCTTATTGATCTCAAAAACCTGCCAACTCAAGAAAAACTGTTCTTTCTACGCAAGTATGTTGGTGTATCAGCCAAGAGAGCTATTGAAGGCCATTTTCTTGTAGGAACAGAAACAGCTTATCATGTCGCCTGGGACATACTTGAAGACAGATTTGGTAATCTATTCATAGTTGCCAAGTCATACCGTGACAAGATACACACATGGCATAAAATTGGCCCCAAAGACAGCGAAAATCTTCGTGAGTTTGTTGATTTCCTGAGTAGTGTGGAATCAGCTATGCCTTACATTCAAGGTCTACAAACTCTCAACGACTGTGTGGAAAACCAAAAGATTATTGTCAAGCTCCCTGATTGGTTGAGCTCACGCTGGAACAGATTTATCAAGCCACGATTTATCAAGACAAACACAAAATGTTCCCTGACTTCAGCCACTTTGTGAGATTTCTTAATGTGGAGGCTCGAATTGCATGCAACCCCATTACATCATTATATGCAGTGAAGCCAACTGACCAAGAAAGATCAAAGCCAACAGAACGAGAACAGTTTAAGTATCAAAGAAATCTAAATGTAAGTGCTAAGACTTTCACCACTAATACAAGTGAGAAGACAAACATTGTGCTGCCCCACTTGGACTTGCACGTTTTCGCCAGAGGGTGGCAGTATTGCGACAAAAACAACGTAAACAAAGGTCAATCTGCAGCCGAAACGTAGCGGTGCGAGTAAAGAGTAAAGAGAACATATGCCTGTGAGTATTGTGAATATGTAGTGGTGTATGTTGCCGTTATTGCTGTTTCTATAAGTTGACAGCTCTTTTATACTTTTGTTGTTATGACGATGCTAATTCGTTAGCCCGTTTATGGGGTTTTACATTATTAGTTAGCATTAAGCTAGCGGACTTTATTTGTTATTATAATGGAAGTGAAATGCTGTTCAAGCTGTTGAATATACATAGAGATGCATAACAATATGTACACAAAAATGTGATACTATAATACTTTTCTTTTGTTGTATGTATTTCAGTTTTACAGTAACCTTCAATTGGAGGTAATAAACCTTTGAAGAAAACAACTTTGCCTCTCATTGGAGAACTGTTCACTATCTGCCAAACTAACACAATCAACCTACGTTCAGGGAGGGCAGAATAGTAAAAAGGCATCTTCTCATCACACTCGGCTGAAATCGGATTGCTACACAGCAAGTGTTTAAAGCATCAAAGAAGACATCTCAATCATGGCAACTCCTGCAGATGATAACAAAGAGTATACAATGGAGACAAGGTCAAAAGTATCCAGTTCTCTGCACTCCAGTCAAGTCACCTCATCATCTGTCGCTGTTGCCAGGGCACGAGCAAAGGCTGAGGCTGCACGAGTGAAACTTTCCTTTGCACACAAGGAAGCAAACATCTTGAAGAAACAAGCTGAACAGCTCAAAAAGAAAGCTGAGTTAGATGCAGATCTGCATGTGCTCAAATCAGAGAAAGAAGCGGCGGCAGCACAAGCTGAGGCTCAAGCTTGGGAAGACTCCGCACAGGAAGCCGGAGACCCACCACAGCCACAACTTGTCGAGATGCCACAGATTGATCCAGCCCAACGCACTCAAGAGTATGTGCAGCAACACGCAGAATTGAATTCTGGTCTGCAAGCTCATCATGACGACCATCCAGATCCTCCATCTGCATCAGCACCACAGCCAGCCATAGACAACACTAAAGCAACTACAGACTACAAAGACCCGAGCGGTTACCAGGGCAGTGAGCACAGCAAGGAAGAGTTTAAACCTTTGCCATTCCTATCATCTGACCCAAGACGGAAGGTTGGAGTGAGCATGTCACAACACCAGTATGCTGTAAGTCCCAAGCGAGAGTTTGACAGTAGGAATTATGGTCCTTATGTAAAAAAGTCTATCAATGACAGCCAGCTTTACCATCCTGGGCACAACGTATCTACACCAAGACCTCATAATGTCCATCCTACAGACACCTCAGACCTGGCAAAATATTTGATGAGAAGAGAGATGGTCAGTTCTGGGTTGCTGAAATTTGATGATCAACCCGAAAATTACTGGGCATGGAAAACCTCTTTTCAGTCTGCAGTCTGGGATCTGCATCTGTTACCACAAGAAGAGTTGGACCTGCTTGCAAAATGGCTTGGACCACAATCTGCTGCTCAAGCAAGAAGAATCAGAGCAGCGTACGTCCACAACCCTGGGGAGGGTCTCAACATGGTGTGGCAGCGACTGGAGGAATGTTTCGGTGCACCAGAAATCATAGAGCATGCACTGTTAAAGAGAGTTGAAGACTTTCCTAAGTTGACAAACAAAGACAACCAACGTCTGAGAGACCTAGGAGATCTTCTTCTGGAGCTACAAGCAGCAAAACAGAACGGCTATCTGCCCGGCCTGTCTCATCTAGATACAGCACACGGGGTCAACCCTATTCTGTCAAAACTCACCTACAACCTGCAGGAGAAGTGGGTTACTGTGGCTTCAAGATACAAGAGAGACCATGGTGTGCCCTATCCTCCATTCACATACTTCGTCAGCTTCATCAGGGAAGAAGCCAAGATTCGCAATGACCCTAGCTTTGCCTGTGTTACAACCTTCAGCCTGAGAACAGAAAAACCAGCAGCTCCAAAGCAGAAATGTCAGTTGCCAATCTCTGTCAGGAAAACGGATGTGTCATCACCAGGGGGAGCTAGTCAAGATACTCCCACTGACAAGAGCATCATGGACCCTGATAAACAGTGTCCACTACATTGTAAACCGCATCCACTGAGAAAGTGTCGTCTGTTCAGAAGTAAGAGTCTGGAAGAAAGAAGATCTCTCCTGAAAGACAAACATATCTGTTTTAGATGCTGTTCTTCTATTAACCACATGGCTAGAGACTGCAATGTGCCAATAAAGTGCAGAGAATGTGAAAGTGAAACACATACCACAGCACTTCATCCTGAACCTCTCATTTTGAAGTGGAAAGGTTCTGCTGCTTCAGAAGATCATGGCGGGGAGCAAAGGGAACTAGCAGCCATGGATGTGACATCAAAGTGTACTGAAATATGTGGAAATTTAACTGGCTCCAGATCATGTTCTAAAATATGTCTGGTGAGAGTGTATCCTGATGGACAGTCAGAAAGGGCAGTCAAAATGTACGCTGTGCTTGATGAACAAAGCAACCGCTCACTTGCAAAGACAGACTTTTTCAACCTTTTCAGTATTGATGGACACTTAGAACCATATACCTTGAAGACATGTTCAGGAGTCATGGATGTGACAGGGAGACGAGCAAACAACTTCATCATCGAGTCCTTGGATGGCATGACACGGCTCTCCCTTCCCACTCTCATCGAATGTGACATGATACCTGATGATAGAGCCGAAATCCCAGCTCCTGAAGTTGCTGTCCACTATTCCCATCTCAAGCCAGTAGCAGGCAAAATCCCGGAAATCGATCCACAAGCAGAAATACTCATCCTCCTTGGCAGAGACATTCTCAGTGTACACAAGGTCAGGGAGCAGCACAATGGACTTCACAATGAACCATACGCTCAACGTCTGGACCTGGGGTGGGTCATTGTTGGTGAGGTGTGTCTGGGAGCCGCACATAAGACATTTCAAACCACTGTCTACAAGACCAACATTCTACACAATGGACGAGCTTCACTTTTGGGTCCATGCACCAACACCATTCAGGTTAAAGAGAGGCTCAGCTGTCACACTCCAAGCCTGAATCTTCAGGGCTCTGTGTCTAATCTAGTCAGAGAGACTGATGATCTTGGGTGCCAAGTATTTCAGAAAACAGAACACGACGACAACCTTGACCTGTCAATTGAAGATAGGATTTTTCTGAAAACGCTGGATCAACAAACTTACAAGGATGAAGCAAACACGTGGGTTGCCCCCTTACCTTTTCGATCACCACGGAACCGTCTTCCAAACAACCGACCTCAAGCTGAGAAGCGTCTGTCATCTGTGAGGCGCAATCTAGATAAGAAACCTCAGATGAAAAAAGATTTCATCAGCTTCATGCAAAAGATATTTGATGCCAATCAAGCAGAGCCAGCTCCACAGCTAACAGAAGGCCAGGAATGTTGGTACCTACCCTTATTCGGCGTTTACCATCCACGTAAGCCAGAACAGATAAGAGTAGTGTTCGATTCCAGTGCTAAACATGAAGGACTTTCTCTTAATGATGTGCTCCTTTGTGGTCCTGATCTGAACAACACCCTTCTCGGGGTCCTGATCCGTTTTCGCAAAGAACCAGTTGCAGTTACTGCTGATGTGCAGCAGATGTTTTATTGCTTCACAGTATGCGAGGAACATAGAGATTTTTTAAGGTTCTTGTGGTATGAAGACAATGATCTGCAGAAACCAGTGAAAGAGTTTCGCATGACGGTTCATGTATTTGGCAACAGTCCGTCGCCAGCGGTTGCTATTTACTGCCTACGACGAGCTGCTTCAGAGTCAACGGAGTCCACTCCTGAGGCAAGAGAGTTTGTCATGCGCAACTTTTACGTGGATGATGCACTTGCATCGTTTCCCACTGAAACAGATGCTATTAAGGTCTTGCAGTCATCTCAAGAAATGCTAGCTGAGTCAAACATCAGACTACACAAGATAGCATCCAACAGCAGCAGTGTCATGCAAGCATTCCCCACAGAAGACTGGGCCAAAGGTGTTAAAGACTTCGATTTTGGAGGAGAATCACCGTCCCTACAAAGAAGCCTAGGTCTCAGCTGGAACCTAGTGACAGACAGCTTCACCTTCTGTGTTTCTTCAGAAGAGAAACCTTTGACAAAAAGGGGCATTCTCTCCACAGTGAACAGTCTATTTGATCCCTTAGGGTTTGTGGCACCAGTTACTGTGGGGGGAAGGAACATAATGAGAGAGCTTTCTGTTGAACAATATGACTGGGATGCTCCACTTCCAACAGCAAAACAAGAACAATGGAAACTCTGGAGGAACTCCATGAAAGAGCTGGAGCAGCTTGATATCCCAAGACCTTATGTTCCTGTTTCATTAGCTACACAGACTCAGTACAGAGAACTTTGTGTGTTTTCAGATGCCTCTGACATTGCTATAGCAGCTGTAGCTTACTTGAGAACTGTCTCCATGACAGGAGAGTGTCACGTGGGCTTCGTCATGGGAAAGTCCAAACTGACACCGCGTCCTGCACATACAGTTCCTCGTCTCGAACTCTGTGCTGCCGTTTTGGCAGTGGAGATGGTAGACTTCATCAAGGGTGAAATGGACATTGATATTCACTCAGTGAAGTTCTACACAGATAGTAAAATTGTGCTAGGTTACATTAACAACACGTCACGCCGATTCTATGTCTATGTCTCCAACAGAATCACACGAATCAGGAAGTCTTCTCATCCACATCAGTGGCATTACATCAACACTGAACAAAACCCTGCTGACCACGGGACTCGGCCACTAGCTGCTACAGACCTCAAGGGCACCAACTGGTTTTCTGGGCCATCGTTTCTGTCAAAGCCACAGCAAGAGAACACTGCTCTTAACGACAACTTTGAGCTGATACATCCAGACCAAGATCAAGAAATCCGTCCTGAGGTTACAGCCATCAGTACAAAGGTGACATTAGTGCCAAATGTGCTTGGGGCACAGAGGTTCGAAAGGTTCTCCTCGTGGAAGTCACTGGTACGGGCTATTTCCAGATTGATCAAAAGAGTCAGGAGCAAGGTAAAGGTTCCTGATAGTGATGGCAGTAGAGAAGAGGAGAGTGTACAAGCAACAGTTGTGATCATCAGGTCAACACAGCAAGAGGTCTTCTTTAAGGAGATAGAACATCTTATCAAAGGTGATCCAATCCCAAGACAAAGCCCTCTTGTGAGGCTGTCTCCATTTCTGGACCAAGAAGGACTACTGAGAGTTGGGGGTCGCACATCCTCAGCAGACATGTGCTTTGATGATAAACATCCTTTGATCATTCCAAAGACTCACACAGCCACACTGTTGGTGAGACATTATCATGATCAAGTTGCACATCAGGGACGCCATTTTACAGAAGGCGCCTTGAGGTCAGCCGGACTATGGCTAATTGGGGGAAAGAGACTTGTTTCTACTGTTATACACAAATGTGTCACTTGCAAAAGACTCAGAGGTAAACTAGAGGAACAGAAAATGTCGGAGTTGCCAGCAAACAGACTGTCAGTGTCACCACCTTTCACACATGTTGGAGTGGACGTCTTTGGCCCATGGACAGTGACCTCTCGAAGAACAAGAGGAGGCCACGCAGAGAGCAAGCGGTGGGCAGTCATATTTACCTGTTTGAGCACCAGGGCGGTGCATATTGAAGTCCTGGAAAACATGACTACAGCAAGCTTTATCAACGGTCTCAGACGGTTCACAGCAATCAGAGGACCCATTAAAACACTCCGATCAGATCGGGGAACGAATTTTATTGGGGCATGTAAGGAACTCAACCTTGACACAGAAGATCCTGATCTGAAGACACACCTCCATGATAGCAAATGTACCTGGATCTTTAATCCTCCTCACTCCTCTCATATGGGTGGAGTGTGGGAGAGAATGATAGGGATCGCTCGACGCATTCTGGATGCTCTTCTCCTTAAAACCAACACATCCCACTTGACACATGAGGTGCTCACTACTTTGATGGCAGAAGTCACCGCCATCATGAACTCAAGACCACTGGTTCCAGTATCTTCTGACTCTGAAGCTCCAGCAGTTCTTACTCCATCTATGTTGCTGACACAAAAAGCAGAAACTCTGTCTGCACCCGAAGGTGATTTTGATGTAAATGACCTCTCTATTAAGCACTGGAGAAAGGTTCAAGGCCTTGCCGACGCCTTTTGGAAGAGGTGGAGACAAGAATACTTGGTAACGCTTCAACCAAGGAAAAAGTGGCATACTGACAGATGCAACCTGCAAGTAGGCGATGTTGTCCTACTGAAAGATTCCCAAGCCAGAAGAACTGAGTGGCCCACTGGACTAATTGTCAAGACTGTACCCAGCCAAGATGGTAGAGTACGCAAGGTGGAAGTGAGGGTAGTTAAGCAAGGTGTTCCTAAGGTGTATTTGCGACCTATCTCAGAGATTATATTACTTTTTCCTAAAGGTAATGTGTAGTGGTATAAAGCATTATACCAGGCGGGGAGTGTGCTGCCCCACTTGGACTTGCACGTTTTCGCCAGAGGGTGGCAGTATTGCGACAAAAACAACGTAAACAAAGGTCAATCTGCAGCCGAAACGTAGCGGTGCGAGTAAAGAGTAAAGAGAACATATGCCTGTGAGTATTGTGAATATGTAGTGGTGTATGTTGCCGTTATTGCTGTTTCTATAAGTTGACAGCTCTTTTATACTTTTGTTGTTATGACGATGCTAATTCGTTAGCCCGTTTATGGGGTTTTACATTATTAGTTAGCATTAAGCTAGCGGACTTTATTTGTTATTATAATGGAAGTGAAATGCTGTTCAAGCTGTTGAATATACATAGAGATGCATAACAATATGTACACAAAAATGTGATACTATAATACTTTTCTTTTGTTGTATGTATTTCAGTTTTACAGTAACCTTCAATTGGAGGTAATAAACCTTTGAAGAAAACAACTTTGCCTCTCATTGGAGAACTGTTCACTATCTGCCAAACTAACACAATCAACCTACGTTCAGGGAGGGCAGAATAAACATCACATGCATTTTTTGCAAGAAGAAAGGCCACACTCTCCATAAGTGTCGCATGATTATGGAAAAATCAGTTGAAGAAAGGGTTAAGTTTGTACAACTGGAGAAGTTATGTTTTGGCTGCCTCAAGATCGGCCACAGCTCCAAATCTTGCACATCCAGGAGTGTGTGTGACTTATGTGGAAAACGTCATCCCACTTGCCTACATCAAGATCGTGGGAAAAAGGATCAAGAACAAGGGGTAAGAAACAGACAAGAAAGGTCAAATGAAAACAAGGGAAACAAGAACCAACAGTCTGAACCCATAGAAACACAGCAAGCTACCTCTAACCGAGTTGTTCAAGAGAAAGGCAGCACTCATACTTCATCTATTGTTCCAGTCTATGTCTCCACGACAGCTGAACCAGACAAGGAAGTTCTGGTGTATGCTTTACTTGATAGTCAGAGCTTCATCCTGCAAGATGCAGCTGAAACATTGCATGTCAAGAAAGAACCAGTAAAACTTAAAGTGTCCACAATAACATCAAAAACAAAGGTGGTGAACAGCCACAAGGTGCAAGGACTACAAGTAAGAGGCATCAGCTCTGACACTAAAATCAAACTCCCAACAACCTACACCAGAGAATACATACCAGCAAACAGATCCCATATACCTACAAGAACGGCAAAGTCCTGGCCTCACCTAGAACATTTGGCAGATGAAATGTCTCCTGAGCTCGACTGTGAAGTAGGATTGTTAATCGGCTACAACTGTCCCCAAGCCTTACTTCCCAGAGATGTCATCATGGGCAATGAAACCCAGCCATATGCACAAAGGTCTGTGTTGGGTTGGAGCATTATCGGCTACAGCAGCACTGATGTTGATTATGATCAGGAGGATGAAATCGGTGTCAGCCACCGTGTCATCATAAAGGAAGTTCAGCCAGCTATGAAGCCTTCTTCTGAGCTCAAGTCTGAGGTCCATTTTGTTTATCGAACTCAAGTCAAGGAAATGATCTCTCCGACAGATATACTCAAGGTCTTTGAGTCAGATTTTACAGAGAAGTTCAGTGAAGACGTTCTAATATCACAAGAAGATATTAAGTTCTTAGCGAAGCTGAAAGACGGCATCAAGCAAAAGCCAAATGGACATTATGAAATGCCACTGCCTTTTCAAGGAAGAGAGGCCAAGTCTGCCAAACAACAAAGTGTGCGCAGAACATCGACTCAGATGTCTGGAAAAGCGTCTCAAGAAAGATGATCAATATCATAAGGATTATGTGGCTTTTATGGAGGACGTAATAGCAAGAGATGATGCTGAAAAGGTTCCAGAGTCAGAGTTTATCAATCAGACAACGTGGTATATCCCTCACCATGGGGTTTATCACCCCCAAAAGCCAGGAAAGATTCGTGTGGTATTTGATTGTTCAGCCAAGTTTCAGAATACATCACTGAACGAGCATCTACTCACCAGGCCAGATCTTACAAATACCCTTGTGGGGGTCTTGTGTCGCTTCCGCAAAGGAGAAGTAGCCATCATGTGTGATGTGGAGCGGATGTTCCACCAATTTCATGTTGCACCAAGGGACCAAGACTACCTCAGATTTCTGTGGTGGGAAAGAGGGAATATGGAGGCTCCACCATCAGTGTTCCGCATGAAGGTTCACTTGTTCGGTGCTGCATCGTCACCTGGCTGCGCGAACTATGGGCTCAAACACCTGGCTGCAGAAGGAGAAGGCAAGTTTAGTAAAGCTACAGTGACGTTTATACAGCGCAACTTTTATGTTGATGATGGATTGACAAGTTTGGACAGTGAAGAAGAAGCCATCAAGCTTGTTAAAGAGGCAAGAGACCTCTGCAACACTGGTAATCTCCGCCTACACAAATTCATTACCAACAACAAGAAGGTTCTTGGCACAATCCCAAAGCAAGAACGTGCTGAAGGTGCAGCTGACCTTGACATGGCCTTGGGAGAACACAAGATGGAACGGGCTCTTGGGGTCCAATGGTGCATTAGCTCAGATAAGTTCCAGTTCAGGGTGAGGGTAAAAGAACATCCCTTCACCAGAAGAGGAATACTGTCAACAGTAGCCTCAATTTTTGATGCTCTTGGATTTGTGGCACCTTTAATTTTGAAGGGTAAACTGATCTTACAAAGGATGTGCCAAGACAAGTTAGGATGGGATGAACCACTTCCTGACAACCTCAGGCCGTGTTGGGAAGCATGGCTCCAAGATCTCCACAATCTGTCTTCAGTAGAGATACCACGGCACTACATACCATTGACATCCAAGGAAGTTCAACAGTATGAACTTCACCATTTTTCCGATGCTAGTGCTTCTGGCTATGGAATGTGTTCTTACCTTAGGGTTGTTTCGAAGTCTGGAGAAGTCTATTGTGCTCTTGTTATGGGGAAGGCAAGAGTTACACCGACAAAGGTAACAACAATCCCCAGGCTGGAACTCTCAGCTGCGGTCGTGGCCACAAGGACAAGTTATCTCCTAAAGAGAGAAATGGAGATTGAAGATCTACAAGAATACTTTAGGACCGATTCCAAAGTTGTCCTTGGTTACATCAATAATGATGAAAAGCGATTTCATGTATTCGTAGCCAACCGGATCCAGCAGATCAAATCAGGTACAGAACCAAGTCAGTGGCAATATGTTGCCTCAGCAAATAACCCGGCTGACCATGCCTCTCGTGGACTCACCACAAAGGAGCTTGTAGAGTCCAACTGGTTCACGGGACCTAGTTTCTTGTGGAAAAAAGACCTCCCTAAGAGAGAAGAGATTAAGGTGGGAGAAATCAATCAAGACGACCCGGAAATCAAAAGAGCACAAGTTCACACAACAAAGGCAAAGGAGGAGAAGTCTCTACCAGACCGACTTCAGAAGTTTTCAGATTGGAAGAGAGCCGTAAGGGCCGTAGCAAGACTTAAGCGTCTTGCAAGAGAAGTGAAAGGTCTTAAAACAAGATCCAATGAAGCTACGACACTTGAAGAAAGAATGGATGCTGAACAATTCATAATCCAAGCAGTTCAAAAGGAAGCATTCAGTGATGAAATCAAGTTTCTGATACAAAGGAAAGAGGTAAAAAGGAGCAAGTCAACCAAGCTACACAAGTTGAGCCCCTTCATGGATAGCCAAGATATCCTGAGAGTGGGAGGTAGATTGACACAAGCAACACTTCATCCTCATGTCAAACACCCAGCTATCCTACCAAAAGGACATCATGTGTCTCGATTGTTGATAAAACACTACCATGAGAAGGTGAAGCACCAGGGTCGTGGAATGACCATCAATGAGTTGCGCTCCAATGGGATTTGGATTTTAGGATGTTGTATTGAAGTTTCATCACTCGTCTTCAAGTGCATTAAATGCAGAAAACTCAGGAAAAGTAAGCAAGAACAAAAAATGGCCGATCTTCCACCAGAGAGGATGAAAGCTACTCCTCCATTTACCTATACCGGTATGGGCTGCTTCGGACCATTTTATGTTAAAGATGGAAGGAAAGAACTAAAGAGATATGGGCTCTTATTCACCTGCATGTGTTCTCGTGCCATCCACATTGAGGTATTGGATGACCTTTCCACTGATGCCTTCCTGAATGCGTTGCGCTGCTTTATTGCAATAAGGGGCAATGTAAGTCAACTACAAAGTGACCAAGGCACAAACTTCGTGGGGGCACGCAATGAATTCCAGGAATTAATGAAAGGAATAGAGCAAGAACGTGTGAAAGAGCTAGGATGCAACTTTGTCATGAACCCACCTGCTTCCAGTCACATGGGTGGCGTCTGGGAAAGGCAGATTCGGACCGTGAGAAGTGTCCTCAAATCCATTCTAGACCAGTCTGCTGGAAGATTAGACAGCTCTTCATTAAGAACTTTCCTCTATGAAGCGATGGCGATAGTAAATGGTCGACCATTGACCACAGAGCATCTCAATGATCCTTTAGGACCAGAACCCTTAACTCCAAACCACATATTGACGATGAAATCGTCAATCATTGCACCACCACCTGGAGAATTTGTAAGGGAAGATATCTATCTGCAGAAAAGATGGAAGAGAGTTCAGTTCTTGTCCAATGAATTTTGGACCAGGTGGAGAAAGGAGTATTTGCTGAATCTGCAGCAGAGGAGCAAATGGACCAAGAGCAGGAGAAATGCTAAAGTGAATGACATTGTCCTGTTGCAAGATGATAGCATACCAAGAAATCGGTGGAAGCTGGCGAAGGTAGTTGAAGTCTTCCAAGGAGCTGACGGAAGAGTCAGAAAACTCAAACTGTTACTTAGTGACACAACACTTGACAGTAAAGGAACATGCACAACTAAGAAAGGTCCATACACAAAACAGTACTATTGCTTGAGGCTAAATAAGTAAGTTACTATGTTTGTTTTGAAGGTACATTTGTGTTTTTACAAAATTGTCATTAAGTTCTGTTAACAATGTCAATTTTTATTGTGAATCACACATTGTGTGATGGTGGGAGTGTAAATGCAGGAGTTGTTTTAATTTATTTTGAAATACATGCTTTGTGTTGAAACAAGAAAAGACAGGAAGTAGCGCCGGTTAGCTCATGTGAGCTTCACAGAGACCGAGGAGCACCTGTAATGGTAATGTTACCTGCTTGTGATGTGTAAAAATGTAGTCATGAAAGTCATGAAAACCACATGAAAGTCATGAAAGAAGTGATGCAAAGGTTGAAGAGTCCTGGTTTTGCCGTGGAGATTGCCTCTGAGGAATGACACTGCCGTTGATTGAGAAGCAGGCTAAAGTGGTTAGTGTTACTTTGGTTATTTGTTGATACCGGCGACGATGCTGGCAATGTTGTTTCTTTAGTGATTACAGAAACTGATGTTGTCTTTGCTTTGTTTTCTTTTAATATTTAGTTCTACGGTGTTGATGCGATTAATAAACATCTGTGAAAGGAACCGGAGTCTCGCGTACGATCAATGGGCGGCATAACAGACATTATGTCAGTAACCTGCTGCTTGTCTTGATTTGTAAATTCTGATCACTGTATTTTCGATGTGTTTCATTACTGACTTTCTCAATGTTTGCTTGGTCAATCGAGGTGTTGTATCGTACTGGTATGAGAAAGAAAATATAACGTACGTTATGACAAATTTAATACATAATGATAGGTTGATGCTAGTCCAGCTAAGCCTGTTAACATACTTTCCCATTTGGAATTTTTGACTGGAACACCCCTTTTGTATCTTTTATACATTTTATACTCTCTGATACTTATTCTCTTACTTAGTTTAGGATTGTTGAAATCAAGTTTGGTTGTGCTGTACTCTGCGACATTGTTCTATGTCACTGTTTGTCTTTTTATTGTTGTTGTGTTAGTTGCGCTGTCACTGCAAATCAAAATTCCCCTGGAGAGACAATAAAGCTCTGAACTAGGGGTGCGCGATCTGACGATATAAAATCGTGACTGGCGAGGAAGAGTGGAGAATCGCAGGCGATCTACCAAATTAGAGAAACCGTATAGATCGCCTTTGCCAATCAGCGCTATGATTTATTTTTTTTTAATGCTGGTTCCCGCCGATGCGGCAGACGTAGGGCGTCCTTAACCTAACCGACCAATCATAGCGAACTGTGCGTCGTGACACTTTCTTACACGCCTCCATGTTGTGTTTGTAAAAACTTAGAAAACGCATGGACAGCCATGGCTGAAAGCCAAGCCGACGAGCTGGTGAAGAAGAGGAAATCCACCTCTGTAATTTGGAATTGGTTGGGGTTTTCTTCTACCCTAACCCACTGCTGCTGGTCCACATCAGGAATGATAACAGCAGCAGCGGTACCATCCACAGCACATCCATAGCGGCGCACGGGAGAAACTCACGGCCAGCAGCAGCATTCTCGGGTCGGATGAGGAAACCGCTAGCTCGTAAGCCAACTACGGTGCAAGAGAAAAGGGATGCACTGCGACCGTGACAAACATTACACAGTTAAAAAGTATTCCTTTAGGGCGCTCTGGTGATGGCAGTGCGTGACTGTGGCTGCAGTAAATGAACATGCAGCGTTGCTCATCTGTTGCTAAATGGCATCATGAGGTGGAGTCAAGTCGTCATCAGTGGTTCGTTTTTCTATTTCCGGTTGCTTCACTCTCGCTGTGTCAGATGTCATCAATTAGATCATTATTTTTCATCTTGAATTGGGTTACAGTTGAATTACAATGTGTTGATTGCAAAATTCTTTATTTTACTCCTTAGCTCTTCTGTGGTTCAGCATGTCGACTTAACTCTACTGTAATTAGTCTTTTTTTTTTTTTTGGATGGAAGATCGTGATAAAAAATCGAAATCGTGATTTTATGCAAAAAAATCGTGATACAACATTTTTTCCATATCGCCCACCCCTACTCTGAACTGAACAAAGTTCGATATTCTACTGAAAAAAGGTAAAGGAATTTCACCAACCTAAACCCCAATCCAACATGGATGCCCTGCATATAAAAATATGTGATATTTGCAGTTTTTGTCTCATTGACTCAGTTGCACACATACAACTCACCAACCTATATTTGTAAATATATTGTGTTTACATCTACAAAATACAATGTAATGTGTTGTTATTAGCTGGTACTGCTAACGTGAGCTAGGGTTGGGTTAAAAAGTGATTAAGTGATTCAATTTTGACAAGTCAAAATTATAGCCCCAGATACTTTAAAGATTGATTTTTTTTCTCTGTTTCTTGCTAGCAGCTAAGGGGGCTTTAACATGCTGGTAAAAAAAACAACATGTAATGTTATATTGCCTCATCAAAATTCAAAATGCAAGACATCTGGAGTTTCATTGTCAGTGAAGATAACATGCTAGATATATTGACATTGTAGGTATCTTGAGCTTATTGAGTAATTAAATATATGTAATATATTTATTTTGTGAAACTGGAATTACTACTAGTAATATTCTAGTTACATATATTTGCACCTGAACAATAGATATCCATTCTACAAAGAATGATGCTGAGGATTTCTAAAACCTATTTTTTATTTGGAAGAACTGGATTACAGATGTACACATTCATGTCCAATTTATTATCAACAACTTTGTAGCTATTAGATTTTTCAAGAACTCTTGGTGTAACTTTATTAGATGGAGCCTACAGTACTGTGTATTCCAAAAACTACAGAGTGAAGTTTGAAGATCTGGAGAATCTTCCTGGCAGACAAAGTTTAACAAAGAAACTGTAATATGAGAAGTTTGTCTTCCAGCAAGTCTGCAACTTGACTAATGTCAGAGGTGAAAAGCCAAGATATCCCAGACGTCTCTGTTTCATCATTTATTGCCATTCTTTATCAGTATCTTCTGATTTAGAAACAGATTGGCATAGTTCAACATTTTCTTTTTTTTCCAAGGCACAATGAAACTCTGTAAAACTGAAGCTAATATGCTGAAGGCAGTTAGCTGATATTAGCATATAGACTGGAGGGAACCAGCGAAACTGGCTCAGTTTAACAGTCTTTCTCTGGGGGTTTCCTTATGGCAATAAATTGTTAGGGTTGTGAGTTCATGTTAAGGGTTAGGCAAGTGATTGCAGTAAAGGTTAGCCTCCCGGAAATTGTGTCTGGATGTGTGTGACTCATCCCCCGGAGAATATGGTACATGTGAAAGCTTACTGACGGCCTGAAACCATGACTGCGACAATCAGTCACGATGCACTGTAAGTGTAACTCTTATATAACATCGCTTATCAAATGCAGCTGTATCGCACATTGCAACATTCCAACAGTATTGGCTGTGGCTTTCTTACAGCTTAGTGTCATCCTGATCTTCTTAAGTGCTGCACAGTGTAACAGTTTGGGTGAAACCGGGTTCCACAGATGAATGATAAGCTTTGAGCTGTCCTTAAAAGCTTTAATCGGTAGTTTTCTGCAGATTGTCTGTTCTAACAGTCCTGTACTGTGCTATGAAATAAATAATAATAAATAATAATGCATAATACAGCAATAATAATGAAGCACAGAAAGACGAAATGACCTGACTTGCACAAACACACACAGAAAGGAGGATAAAAAAGTTGCACATTGCATACTAATGAGAAAAACATGTATTTTACCTGTGACATTATCGACGAACACCCTTTCTTCTTTTTGTGTAACATCTGCTGCAGTACCTTTGGGCTCGCTGGTGTTTTTATTACCCATCACCTCTGTCAAAGCTGCAACCTCCTTCAAGTTCCCCCAGAAGCTTCCCAGGGATCTTCCAGTAGGTCGTTGCTGGGCCTCTTCTTTTTTTTTAAACCCTCACTGGAAAAACATTAATTGTGTGAGTTTTATCAGAGTGCTTCCTCCAAGCAGAGATAAGGAAATTACTTTGGAACGTTTGCTCCCATGTAAGCCCCAGGAAACGGTTCAAGGGCGCCTCGAAACACTAGAGAATGAGGTTTCAGCGGCTTTGGTTTGTGATCACTTTTGACGGAGCATGTGATTTAATCCTGCATCAGCTCTCCTGGGTGGCAAAGAAGAGAGAGGTTTGAAATGTCCCCCACAGTCCACAAAGGCAAGGCTCTGGATGACGACGTACCCAGCTCTGGCAATCCCTTATGGTTTATTACGCCTTTTTTTTTCTTCTCCTTCTTCTTCTTCTTCTCTTACAAGCTGAATTCAGTATGGCTTCTTTTTCTTGTCCCACAGTAAGCTGTCAAAACAATTGGACACATTTAAAAACAGGACACAACATATGCATCGTGCGTGCACAATATATTGTTGAGACGGAAGAAGAACAGAAGCAGTGTTTTTGGTGAAATGCCAGTTATGTTATTGACTTAATGGGTTGTCTTTGTGTCTAAACTATGACTGCCAGCTGAGGCATGACAGAGTGCTCTATTCTGAATAAGTCTTCAGAGTTGACTGTGTTGTCAAACAATTAGCAATTAGAATGTCACACGCAGCACAGACAGCTCTCTGTATACAATTCTATAATTTATAACCAGTTCTTCCGTCAGAGTTTGAACTAAAGAATGACTAGTGTCTAGTCAAATATACAAAACATTGTGGTGAATCATGAAAGCAGACTATTAGATTGTTAGATATCTAAGAGACTGGTTGGTCCAGTGTGTGGTTAGTCCACATATTAGTGCGTGTTTGGCATAAGGACGTTTAACATGTTCCGAGAGTTCATATGTAACTGTAGATTAGGCTGACGTCACAGAGAATGACCTTTTATAAGGAAGTCACTCCAAACTAATTATTCCTGTCACTAATTACACTCATCTTTTACCAAACTCGGTATTACCAAGTCTTTGTGGATTTCTTTCAGTTTTCACTCAGTTTTTCCAATGTAGCTTTTCTCTGCATTACAGTTTAAGTTTTAGAGACACGTTTATTTCAGTGCAACAAATAAACACCTGCTTCCATTTGTTTAAATGGTTTAAACACAACCTCTCCCAACGCCTACAAAAACTCCATCCCTCTGTTTCTTGAGGGTATAAAGCAAGGGCAGCAAAGCGGCAGATATGTAAATTTCTGCCTCATGTACCTTCCACTTCAGCCTGATTGGTCTGAGAGCACGGACGCTGTGTGCTGCTATTGCGTTCACCCAGCATGTTGGCTGTCATGTTAAAGTTATGGATTCTGCAACATGGAATGCGACACAAAGAACAAACGCCAGGAGCAGAGACTGAGTCATAGGAAGTGAAGCATGAAATCAAGACTGACGTAAGGGAGGCTTAAAGGACAAGACCGTTTTTTTGACATTGGGCCCTTGATTTCACATTGTAACATGATGTTCTACTCACCCCTGCTTGTTGTTGGTCATTTGGAGCTGTTCCGAAGATATTCGAGAGGCGTCTGGCTGCTCTCTTGAGATATTCGGCCATGAAACAGTTTCCTATGGGCAACGTTATACAGGCACAAACTATGCTGTTTACAATTTATTAATTACTGTACACTAGCACTGATAACGTGGAGGTGCGTCGCTTACTTAAAAAAATCCGGGTTACTGTAATTTTGAATTTTTGTCGTAAAGTCTGTGTGTGTTTGTCTGTGGTAGTAGCACGATGATGACGTCAGTAACACCCACTTTATGACAAAAATTCAAAATTACAGTAACCCGGATTTTTTTAAGTAAGCGACGCACCTCCACGTTATCAGTGCTAGTGTACAGTAATTAATAAATTATAAACAGCATAGTTTGTGCCTGTATAACGTTGCCCATAGGAAACCGTTTCATGGCCGAATCTCAAGAGAGCAGCCAGACGCCTCTCGAATATCTTCGGAACAGCTCCAAATTACCAACAACAAGCAGGGGTGAGTAGAACATCATGTTATAATGTGAAATCAAGGGCCCAATGTCAAAAAAAACGGTCTTGTCCTTTAAGTTGAAAAGCTGTGCTAATCACGTTGATATTTGTGGGTTTGCTTTTACAGTTCTATCACTTGGGGATTAATTTATGCAATAACAAACTAATTATTTGTCTTTATGCTGTTCACTTTTTAAGAACCTGACAGTAAATGTAGAGTAACAGAATAGCCCAGGAAGAGCAATACCACTCTCTTGTCTGGTTAGCTTGGCTCAGCATGAAATCTAGAAACAGTAAGAAACATTTAACCCCACTGTGTCCAATTCTGAATCACTACCGTGCTTCCCGACTGAGAAATTATCCAGGACAAAACCAGCTGCACTACAGGTTAGTGCTGGGCGGTATGACCAAAAATACATATCACGGTATTTTTTTTTCATGCATAATTAGGTGTTCACAGCATTTTCTACAGATTGAGAACAGAATTACTGCAGTAGATTAACTTAGGATCGTCTATTTTACCGTCATAGAATAACGCCCCACAAAATGATGCTGTTTACACAGAAGTGCTACTCATGATTCTAATGAAGTGAGGAATCGGAATGCAAACACAATTGCAGTCAAAATACAGAACTTTTAATGTACAAATTTCAAACATCTTTTATGAAAATCAATACAAAAAAGTAGTGCAAACTTGCAATAATTATATTTTTGCATCAATATGAGGTCGTAGGCAGTCCCTCTAGCAAACGCGTCTTGAAGTGACATTTGGCTCGACTTTTCTTTTGCTTTCCCCGTGTTACCTGCTGATGTGGCGGGTGCTGACCTTAACTTCATGCATTCTTGACATTCTAAGACATGCTTACGGCTAATAAGGTGATGGAGCAAATTGCTCGTGTTGCCACCTCCAGCGACAACTGTAGCCCGACAACACTTGCATAAAATGGTTGTTTGGTCGACGTCGGATTTTTTTAAACCAAAAAACTTCCAAACTACAGACACGGCTCCTTTTTTGGTACAAGTTCTTCTGTGTCAGCATGTTCTACTAGTTCTGCAGCTTCGATTTTGGAACTTTCCATGTCTATCCTATCCACCTTCACCTTCGCGTAACGCAAGTGCTTATTACCACCTCGCACCCATAGACAGTAAACATGCGTGTTTAGAAGCGCTGAACACTGAAAAGGGTCCCGTCTCAAACAATGTCGCGCGACGCAGCGTTCCCCCCGTTGTGTAATCAAATACACCGGTATGGCGGTATATTAAAAATTCATATCATAACGAAATTATAAACCGGTATTCAGTGTGAACCGGTATACTGCCCAGCACTACTACAGGTCATCTAAAATGTATGGTGCTGGTAGGTGGATTTAGGATAGACATGAAAGCTCTTTCCCTATATGCCTCCTGTATATTAAACTAACTAGCAACTAGAATCATTGTTATATTTACTGGAGATATAAAAGAGTTGTAGTGATCTTTGTTTAAACACAGTTCCAAAAAATGCTGTTATAGCCCAACTGCAGCACCAATACAACCCCTTGTTTATAGAAGCCACATTCATTCCTACTTTGATGAAAGATGCAAATTGCAATCTTTTTTTTTCAACAAAATTGTCAAAAATCTCTTGATGTATTTCTTGTCTAAAACTTCACTTTCAAACTCAAGTTGAAACCTTAATTAAACCAGTTAGACAAGAAAGGTTCAACCTACAATTAGGCTGGAGTCAGTTAAAATGGGTCCCTTTTTGGTAAACGCGTTTAAACACTATCAAACGGGTGACACGTTATGGGGGGTTTTCAACAAAAAATGTGAATAAGTGTGCTTCTTTTGTAGTTATGAGTATCAACAAGTACCTTTCCGAGGTGCTGCACAATTTTCGGGTAAAATGTGCCAGGTGTTTGGTTTAAATGGGCGAAGACAAACTTCAGCTGAAAAAAAAATCAGTGAAGTCAAACACAAAACGTTGTTTTTTTCTAAGCAACTGCAACAATTGAGCATTAACGTTTTCCTTTTTCCAACCTCTGTGCGGACGTCTTGCTTCCTTGCCGTGTTTTTAATCTTTCTCTCCTTTCTGTCTTTTCCTCTCTTTCTACCTGCCCTTCTGTAACTCATAACCTGAAAGAAAACTATGTTAAAGTTCTACGTGGACACATTTCTGGTGGTAGGAATGTTTCTGTAGGCAGTTTTCTGTGTGACTTATATTTGAAAGCGTGGCCTATTTGCTTAAAATAGGCTTCCTCGTAAAGATAAAATGGGCCAGTTAGCGCTTCTCATAATTTTATTCAGGAAATTTAGGTATCGTTGGACAATTTTCAACTTTTTTTTAAATTAAAAGAACACGTCCAGATACTTTTTGAGGAAAGAAATTAGTTTGTAGGATTACTTAAAGGGATAGTTCGCCTCTTTTGACATGAAGCTGTATGACATCCCATATTAGCAATATCATTTATTAAATTTGACTTAAGAAATTCGTATCACTACGGTCTGCAGACCGAAGTGCAGACCGAGCAGTCCCCTGCTTCCGAACAGTAAACACTGTGAAACAGGTGTGGCTATCGGCAGGTGGCTGCACGCATTGATATGAAGGTGGAGAGAAAATAGCGCCAAGCAATTGTGAGGTCTGACTTTTTCTGGATGAACGATTTTGTGATGCAAATGTATTACTCTTTTGAACGCATATTGTTTTGAGAAGCAAAACGCTTTATTTTTGTGGCCCCAGCCAACTAGTCGGACTACCTTCGTCAACGCCAAAACGAGGCTGGAACTCGGCTTACAGGACGCAGCAGGGGGTAAGTCAAATTTAATAAATGATATTGCTAACATGGGATGTCATACAGCTTCATGTCAAAAGAGGCGAACTATCCCTTTAAAGTTGATCATGAACAGTTTTAGTTTTCAATTACACTTGCTATATGTCACATGTTGAGGGTTTAATATTATCTTTTATTGTACACATTTATATATTGTGCTTATACAGAGTTGATACACTTGTTTTTGAAGGGCAACAAGCATTGACCCCACTTTGTGAAAGGTTAAAACAGGAAAGAGACTGATTTGAGTGTTGAGAGAAACTGCGACATGCTTACAGGGGGACTCAAAACAGGTGGGATGAAGCCTATAGTGGAAAAGTACCGGACACAGGGAGATAGGGAGGAGTTTTCCCACACAGGGAAAAGACATCTGAATGGAGCAGAGATGGGGTATGAGGCTGATATTTGACTAAGGGCCAATCAGGGAAAGCCAAGTCTAAACCACGGCTTCTCCCCAACTTTTTGATCAATAATATTTACATCATATTTGTATGGCAATGTAAAAGTTTACTTTACAAAAGAGTGGTAGCCCTTTTTCTGATCAGACTGCCTGGCAGAGAGAGGTCCACAGCGCTGTGTAACTAGAACCGTCCTTGAACCATTTAATAAATTCTGAGCTACTTTGAGTTTGTATATCTTCTCTCAGACAAACGAACACCACACACACCCACTTCACAAATGATTTAAAGGGCGTTGTGTTTCTCTCAGCTCTGCCTAACTACCCAAGCTCTGACCAGTCAAAACTGTTAAGTGTCACAAAATGTTGAGACAAGACAACAAAAAAAGTTCATGCGGTTTGCTGTAAAAACGAAAATGTAAAAAGCTATGATGCTCCAACCACCGGCCAACCGTTCTTAATTACCGTAATTACCAGTGTAAGAAAGAAAGGAAAATGTCGCACAGGTGGGTTGATGACAGTGCGTACGTGTGCACGAAGTTTAGACGTTTTGAGCACTGTGATGCTCGCGCTCATTGAGCTATGGACGTTAGACGTACTTTAATTACGTTATCGTAGTTGCTTTGTTTTTATTTATTTTTTTTTTCAGCTAGCTTAAAATTTATACGAGTCTCTCTCGTTTTTACACAAGAACATCAACGTTAGAAGGAGGTTGAGCTTAAAAGACTCAACACCGCAGCATCCATTTAATAGCGCGTACAAAGTAAGCTACTGGGCTCATCATGTTTTGTTGCTGTTACCCTCCAGCCTTACGCTGCCGTAACAACCAGTACTTCAAATAGCAGCTGATAAATCCCTCTTAATTAGATTCCTGTTGTAATGGCAGAAACACATCCAGGGTGTACATATTTGTTAACGTCTGAAAACAAACGGAAGAGCTGCACAACACTGGGTATGGGGATGGAGAGCTGTACTCACTGCTGAATGATTATCGCCTGAACATCAACGCCCTGAAACAGCTTTACGGTGTTTCACCGTCTCCCCCGCCGGCCTACAGCAGGATCCGCAGAGAGCTCACTCTGTCATCTTTCCGTCTCTCATACTCTTTCGTGCTTCTTGTTTACGCTTCTATCCGGGGATTTATCTGCTTCCCCACTGCAAATGCATATATTCCTACATGACATTCCTATTTATTTATTTATTTAAGCTAGGGGCCGAGGCTGCCATCTTCTGGCAGATGTGTCACACTGGCTGCTGGCTGTGTCGGTGGTTATGTAACAGCAAGAGAAGCAGTTATATGAAGGGGCGTTATACTGAAAAAACAAGCGATGGATTACAGGGGAAATGACAAAATGTTGCCTTTATCGTATTGTCACTTTTACATCAAAAGAGGAGAACACACATAAGTATTTATCAGCCCGATTAGTTCTTGATAACTGTGGTTAAAGGATAAGACCGGTTTTTTGACATTGGGCCCTTGATTTCACATTATAACATGATGTTCTACTCACCCCTGCTTGTTGTTGGTCATTTGGAGCTGTTCCGAAGATATTCGAGAGGCGTCCGGCTGCTCTCTTGAGATATTCGGCCATGAAACGGTTTCCTATGGGCAAGCTTATACAGGTACAAACTATGCTGTTTATAATTTATTAATTACTCTACACCAGCACTGATAACGTGGAGGTGCGTCGCTTACTTAAAAAAATCCGGGTTACTAATTTTGAATTTTAGCCGAATGAATAAATAGGCAGCAGGTCTGTGGGCTGCCTGTGGCAGTAGCACGACGATGACGTCAGTAACACCCACTTTACGACAAAAAAATCAAAATTACAATAACCCGGATTTTTTTAAGTAAGCGACGCACCTCCACGTTATCAGTGCTAGTGTAGAGTAATTAATAAATTATAAACAGCATAGTTTGTGCCTGTATGAGCTTGCCCATAGGAAACCGTTTCATGGCCGAATATCTCAAGAGAGCAGCCAGAAGCCTCGCGAATATCTTCGGAACAGCTCCAAATGACAAACAACAAGCAGGGGTGAGTAGAACATCATGCTATAATGTGAAATCAAGGGCCCAATGTCAAAAAACCGGTCTTATCCTTTAAGTCTATATTTCTAATATTACTAAACCTTTCCCCTTCTACCTCTTTGTCTTACTATATGTTAAAGGTTTGTAATACACTACAAACAGGAAGTGGGTGTTTGTGCAATGCTTTCCATTTGACACAACCTCACAAGTGAGCTTATACTGATTTTATATGATAAAATTTGGTTTTAGCAATTTCAGGTCTCCAGAGTATTAGCTAAATATTGTGCAAATATGAATTTCTCAATAAAACATTTAAATTGAGGATTCTAACTGTACTATTACATGCAGCAGGTCTGCCACACATGTAGTGTTGATAGACTGAATCTGGAAAGAACTGGAAGAGGGTTATACATCAAAACTTTATTTCCAGAAATAGCGTAAATTGTGTTTGTCTTATATCAATAAACATATCAGAGTTACAGTTCTTGAAGGAATATGGGATCAAAGTACAGACTTCTGTTCATAATTTGAATGTAATCTTTCTTTTCTTTTGTCTTCAGTTAGAGAAATGCATCTTGATGAAGTCATTGAAGACTTTTATACTTCTTAACCTTCTTAATCCTGGGCTGTTTCACATTGTTTTGGTTCAGTGTATCCCAGTAAACTCAGAAATTCATCCATCCGCCTCTGTCTTCTGTCACATCATCTACAGTGTAAACACTATTGAGCCAGTGCTGGGTCATGCTCGCCCGTGCCATCACTCTCTTCCTGTAAAGGTTTTACAGGTGATTATGTAAACTTTTATTGTGAGCCAATTCAAAACTTCTCCATAGTTCTTTTCCCTGAATTTTGGTACATGTTGAGCTTGGTCTCATCTGCCCCAAAGACAGAATTGGACTATTCCAATATGAATAGTTTGCATCCGGTGAACCCTATGTATTTGTTCTCATGAGGTCTTCTCTTTATGTCAGACTTGAATAGCGACATACCTGCCTTTTGGAAAGTGTTCACGACTTGACTGGATGTTTTGAAGAGGTTTTCTTTTCTTGACCTTGGAAATTATCCAGTGTTTATCTCCCACTGTTGTCGTCTTTGGACATCTAGGCCTTTTTATATTGCAGAGCTCAGCAGTGCATTTAATTTCCTAAACCTGTTGACCATCCCTCTCCATCTTCCTGCTGTCTCTCTGATGTATTTGCCGTATCTTTACTAAGAATGTTTCTAGGGATGAACCGATACCGATACTATTCTAATATACCTATACTCGTACTCTTTAAAGTTAACCAATACCATGAAACGATACCAATTAATTGCATGAAGAGGGTGGCTTGTCATTTTTGTTGTATTTTTTTAGATTGGCGGCTCGGGGAGATGTCGAGCTAATCAGGAACATTGTGGTCAGGCTAGTGAGACCGAAACCTGTCTTCCAATTCATTGCATTTTTTTTGTGGTAGAAGTATCGGTACTCGGTATCGGCAAGTACTCAGATCCAAGTATCGGTATTGTATCGGTTGGAAAAAAGTGGTATTGTGCTTTGCTAAATGTTTAATTTAAATTGGGAGCTCCCTTGAGAACATTTTGCAGGGCCACAGTAACGTCTTTATAATGCAAATCAACTCTACAGCTTTTCATTTCTTAATTGATGTAGAAATAGCAAAAGGATTAACCCAAACTTTCTTTAAGCCTTCCTGAAAATATCTAGCCTGTATGCCAATGCAAACAAGCAGGAATGTCATGGTAACTATTCTCCTACATTTTCCCCTAAAAATGTACTGAAAAATAATTTTCATGTGCAAACTAGACTTAGTCTATTCTTACATTGTTCTTTCAAAGGAAAGGAAACTTGATTTGCGCTTCCAAAAGCTAACCTGATCCCATAGGAAGAATTTTCTCGCAAATCAAATGTCCCGCTTCCCCCACATTCAGAATAAGCGTGTGAATTTGTGGTACTTGCACATATGCTGAATAAACGACTGTGGTCTCCTGCTGGTCTTTTGGAACTTCAGATGAGGAAAAACAACGAGGAAGTGGAGCAGAAAGAGAGGAAGGGCAACGTCAGGGAAGGAGGCGCGTGTGTTTGCGTGTTTCTTTACAGTTTTTCTCTGTCTGCTTTAACAACGCCACCTATATAATTTGGCCGCTGTAGGGCTGAACTCTGCTTGCTCTCATTACCTTTTCACTTGCCATTGACAACTGGAAAACCCACCCTGTTGTGACTGCATCCCAAACTTGCAGAGGAAAATTCAATTCCTTTCTCTGTGCACAGTAATCCAGTAAACAAACATGAACGTGTAAAAATTCCTTCTTTCTGATAACATGTACAGACACGAATGTGATGAACACACAATGAACAGTGTAATGACTTTAATTTGAACTAATCAAACATACACAGTTTTCAGTGTCTAAAAATAAAAACAAACTGAGAGCTGTAATAATTCATTCACAGTGACTTACATGCTGATTCATATGATTCACAATCATTCTGTGTGTGTGTGTTGCTTCCCTGTATTTTCAATTGCACTGATCTAGGTCAACATTGTTCACCGATTACCGTGCATCAGTGCATCCTCTCTGGTTGGCTCCAAGCCACAAGGCTCTTCAAACATAATGACGCTATTTCCGTAATCACTTCTCCATTACACTGAAAGTCAGAAGTCACGTTTTTTATTCTGCCTCCAAAATCATTTACTAATGCGTTTAAACAGCCAGTTTATTGATGAAGGACCAACCATCCGCTGAAGAGAAAAAAAAGATTCACAATTACTGTATGCTTCTATGGGTGGTGACTTCAATGTACAACAATTCCTCACTCGTAGCTTCCGACAGCACAGTCAGCGCCCACAATTTATAGAGATCACTTCAAGATGTTTTCCTCGACCCAGCATCCTTTTCAGTATGAAGCCATTTTTTTTCCCTTTATATGTTTTTTCGAATAATGAAATACACTATTGTAACTATTTAAGCACCTAAATCTATCTACAAAATGGCACCAGGGGTAGTACACTTTCCTTTCGTACACAGAGGAAAATAACAGTGATTGCCAAACCTTCTCTTCACCAAATATGACTGATCAGGTCATCAGTTTAGGACAGCCAAAAGCTTTGTATCCAAACAAAAATTGCTACAACAAAGTGAAATCAGACTATTATCCCATTTATATAATAGCTTGATTTCAGGGCTGTAATTACCTGTGCAGCTACCAGTAGGAACTGCATTTACTGTCTGTGTCATATTTAACCGAAAGGAAGACTTTTCAGAAAATCAGCACCAAAGAACCAAGACTGTGTCATTGGTGTGCACTTTACATATCTCTTACAGCAAAACATTGATGTTTTTTATATGCAGCACATTCTTTACAAGGATAGGAAAGGTTACAATATTTGTCCTTCGGCTACACTAAAATATCTCATTAGCATTAGATGCTACATTGAGCAATAACCGATGGCTTTAGTTATATTGCATAATTATAAAACAAACGAGAAAAAGCTCTCACATGTTGCTATGTAGGTTAAGAGACAGAGAACTTGTGTGCGTATAATTCATGTATTGTTGACAGAAAAGAGGCAATCAAAATATTTCTTTATGTGAAGGCAGACGTGTCCCTATTGTTTGAAACTGACATGTTGCACTACTAATCTAAAGCAATTAAAGGCGTTATGATACTGAAGAACATAATGTGTGTGTAAAGTGAAACAGGTGTGGGAGACAAATTTTGAATCCCTAGTCCAAAAGGGCTGCATGGTGGTGTGGTGAGTTCAACTTTTGAACATGAACGAGTTTGCATGTTCTCCCCGTGTATGCGTGGGTTCTCTCCGGGTACTCCGGCTTCCTCCCCAAAAAACATGCATGTTAGGTTAATTGGTGTCTCTAAAATTGTCCTTAGGAGTGAGTGTGAGCGTCTGTGTGGTTGTTTGTCTGGTTTGTCTCTCACTGTGTGGCCCTGTGATGGACTAGCAGCCTGTCCAAGGTGTACCCCGCGACCCAACCAACGGATTCAGTGAGTATAGAAAATGAATGGATGGATAGTCCAAAATGTTCAGGGATAGTGAACCAGTAGTACAAGATAAAACACAAAAGTTCAGCCAAGTCCTCATTTTATATTTCAGCTTAGAATCCTTTCAAGGCTCTCTGCTGTGGCGCTTTTCGCCACCGCTTCTTACGTCGCCTCCTGGTGGAAGCATCAAAGCAGGTGACCATCATAATGTTGGCCTTGCAGAGGTTAACCCTGTTCTCCAACCCAGTTGTCACTCCCTCAAGGGCCTCCAAGTGCTCCAGGGGATCCACCTCGAATGTCTGCCATATGTCAACTGAGGAAGGATAACAGAGTAACAGTTAAACAACACTGATGTGCTATGTATTGTTTATTTATGTGTAAGTCAATAAACTTTAATTGCATATTGGATTTAATTGGTTCCAGTTTTGTGTATTTCAGTAATGATGTATTATATATATATATATATATATAGGTATATATATTATATCTAAGCAGTTTTTCCAGTTTTGGTTCAAAATCCCCACCATGCGTGTTTTAGATGTTTCAGTCCAGTACATCTGGCTCATTTTGGCCATATAGGTCACAGAATGTTTTTGAAAAGCAAAAAGTGTTATCAAATTGTTATTTAGTTTTTTTGCAGTAATTAATCTCCTCATGATTATTCTGTTTTCCTCAAAAATGTACTCATCTTTGCCACAAAGAAAAAAATCATCATGGTCTCAAGATAGCTTAGCTCTGACTCTTCACCCTTTTCCTCATTCAGTTTTTTGGGGAACAAACTGTCTAACTGTCGTCTTCATGGTTATGGGCCTAACCAGGGGGTTTAGCTAGGCCTGGTTAATCACAAAGTCACAGGCGCTACAAACTGTTTCAGTCAAGTCAGTAGAAATATTACTGACACTCTTGGTTCCACTTTGCGGGCTCCAGCATGAGGTTGTCTTTGACCTGCTCCAGCTCTCTCCTCAGGTTGCTGTATTTGACTCGGACCTCTGAGATCCTCTGCTGACGATGCTCCAAAAACTTCAGCTTGGCGCTGAAGCATGCAGGGCCCTGAAATCACAAACAAATGCGCAAATACATATTTTACTTCTTTTTTCCCCCCCCTATTTAGCACATACTGATAAGTGTAAAGCTCTTACTGTAAAAACTTGACTTAGTGTATCTTAACCTTTTTTTTTTCAGAAGTACTCCCCACTCTGTAAATAAATGTTCTCTTCTATGAAAATAATATTTTGTGGTGTATGGGTTTCAACACAGTGGTTTAAATCTGTTAAGGATGGTCAAATACACACAGTTTTAGAAGTTGGACATAAAACAGCACCTTTCCTAACACACATAAACATGTTTGGATAGAGACAATACCTCTGTGGAGTGAAACAAAACAGGTTTCTAGGCTACTACGTAGAATTGTTCTCCGAGATCACTAACCTCGTTAAATAGAAGAAATGGTTTCAAAGGTCAATACGTGCACATTATTTTAAGGGATGCAACAACAAAAAAAAAACTCTTCTTCATATGAAACACAAACCTGCAGTATTACACTACAACTGCTTCTACAAAGCTAGGAGTCTTTCCTTATTGTTGTATTTTGATTAAAATGTGTTTTGTTGGCAGTATTTCCAGTGCACCTCTTTGTTCTTGACAGCAGTGCATTGACCCAGTTTCCCCCATGTGGTCATTAAAATTGTATCAAAGTTGCCGTGTGTGAGACTGGTGGAGGCAGGGCAAAGTCTCAGGAGGCCAGAACTGTCGTCTTGGGGACATTACATCACCACATGCACCATATTTTTGTTCTCAAGCATATTTCAGCATCTTAGAGTCTTATTTTAGCTTCACTTACTCAGGATAAGTAAATAAGTGCATGATATAAATATCAATAGATACAAATAAGAGCATGAAACATGATGTTATAAATAAGAGCATGAAAAAGACCCTTATTTAGCAACATGCGGCTTTAATTTCACAGACATTACCACCCGGTAGCTGCCCAGTACAACCTCAGCCATTGTTTGTGCCCAACTTCCTGTGGCAGTTGCACTGTGGAAGTCTTTCACTTACTTTAACAAACAGATTCTTTTCTGCACCACAAACTGATGCCAAACTTTATGTTATTGTTTCCCATAGAAATTACTAAGATGAGACCTCTAGTAGAGCTGTGCTCACAGTATGTGATGGAGATATGATATAAGTGAATCTATATGCATTATTGTTTACAAGTGACTTAATTTGATTCAAATACCGGATGTGCTTAACTTTTAAGCTGATTAGCTAGTTTAATTAGCCTGCCTGTAGCCCTGTAAGTAGGTCCTCATGCTGTTGGCTACTCTGTTCCTTATTTAGAAAGTTAAAGTTGTGAATTTTGACGATAATACTGTTGTGAAAAAGGTCGCTTTTATCAACTTTATAAAACTGAGTTTGAAACATTCCAAATTTCCATTATTCCATTATTATCAATTAAGTAGCTAAAATTGATGATGTTGAGAGGTTTAAGATGTAGCATTTAAACAAAAATTAAAAACAGACCACCTAGTAGAATGTGTTCTGCACCTTCCTTGTAAAAAAAAGAATTAACTAAATCTTTGTTAAGAAATTTATTTTTTGACAGAATTTGATGCAGCTGTGTATTTTTCCAACTGAAAATCAGGATCAGGATCCATTTTTTTCAGTCTGGTTTTTCCCGCTGGTTGCCACTGGGTTGAAGAGGTTGAAGAGGGTCTTATTTTATGTATTATCCTTTAACCTCCAAAACCAAAAATCAAAGTAAACCCAGCACCTGTTTGCCAGCACCTGCTCTTTTCTGCATCCTTTGCACATTGTCGATCTCATAGACCTTGATCTCATAGGCCTCTGGAATTCCCCAATCCATCCAACGAGACCGCAAGCCACTGGCTGAGCGCTTCAAAGACAGGGTTGTATCATGGGAAAGACGCCGCTGGTGAGTACCTGAGAGACAGTAAAATGCAGTGAAATACTGCAGCTGAACTTCTTTTGTTGTGTTTTATTTTTTCCTCCCCATTTCAAAAAGATAGCTAATCTTTCTTGCAGTATTGCTTTTTATTTTGTTTTATCTTTATTCCTTTTGGTTTTATATCAGATGTTTTGCATACAAAAAAAAAAGACAAAAGAAAGTCACGAAAATTACAATATATACAATTTCTACTAGCCACTAAAGTAGTGGCTACTGCTGGAGTATTCATAAGCCACCATATTAATGTAAAATAACTAAAGGCTCATGCCTTTAAGTGGCCTTCAATTCCCAGGCCATAGACTGAGTAAGCAGTTTGCCTGAGGGCAAGACAAGCTCAAAGGGCTTATGTGTTATTTATAAGACCAGGGACTTGATTTCTGGTACTCTTTTCTGGATTGACTCAGTTTATCGGTAAACAAAGACAAAGCGTGTGTTTTTTTTGTCAAAAAACATATTTAAGCCATGGTTTGTGACAAAACTCTGGAGATTAGTTAATCGCAGTACACTTAAAGAAAAACTACAGGTCAACGATTAAACAGCAGATTTTTCGGAGGAATCCATATGCCCATGAAACAATGCACCATTAGCAGTACCCTCGCTTTGCTTTTCAGTGTATAATTCCATTAGCAAGTATGGTTTGTAAATGCGCACACCCATCTTTATTATTTACTGAATCAGCCAATCGCACCTAATTTTCTGTATTTATTCTTCCATTAGTGAATTCCGTCACTGGGTTCATATATTATTGATGTCATACACAATAAGACTTTTAATGCCAGTGGGGAAACTAGGTCTGACTGCATTCTACAGATGTGGGTAATCTCTAATTAATGTCACATTAATATGTCATTTGGTCAGCATACAAACCCAAAAAATGTTTTGGTTTGATGGAACTATCATTCATGCATTTATTTTGTCTGGAAAGGGAATTATGTAGCTAATTTATTCAAACTCCATCTGGTATCATCAAATTTTCCTTTCTTTTGTTTGTTTATCTGTTTTCTCAATTCAAAAACTTTACTGTTACATTAGCACGACATTTCAAGACAAATTAAATGGTTTCTAGCATTTGATCAGAGCACATTTTACAATTGCACTTATTCAAATGGGATGTCATAAAATCTGTTTCAGTTTCTGTGCATCTTTTATGAGTGTAGCTTCATACCATAGGGCCATTGCAATTGAAGGTATAACACCAAAAGAAACTGTTCTTTAGGATCCTTTATATGAAATTAAATACAAACCTAAGAAATTATAAAGAAAACACTTAATGTTTTTGTTTTTTGCCCACTCTGGGTACTTTCACCGCTTTTGATCTGGTACTTTCACAGCTTTTGATCTATTCGACACCATTGTTTGGCAAGTAAAATCAATCATTGATCAAATTATTTCTTAAGAAAAACAAGAAAAACAAAACCTCGGATTTTGTATTATCCTACTTTAGGAAAAAAGGGCAAATTTTTCCTAAAGTCATTCAGATGAGCTCATAAAAGCCCACATTTATCTGGGTTTTCTTACCTGTGTTCCCTCGCTTCCGAGATGATCGGCTGCTGCGTGCCACACTGAGGAGCGAGCCGCTCCTGTCACTGACAGATTCTCTGTTCGACGTGGCTTCACTGTCCCTCACCATGCTGTCATAACCACTGCTCACCAAACTGTTCCTGTTAGAGAAATGTAGGGATGTCTTCCCCATAGCCGGTGGCAAATCTCCACTCAGCACACTGGTGGTGTCACTAGCATGCCCACTCTGGTGATCGGGCATGCGGGGAGCAGTGACATGGCTGTATGGAGACAGAAGTGTGGTCATTGGATCCAGTCCTGCTGAGGTGGGGCTAGGTGCCCTTTCCCTAAGGAAGTCTGAGATTCGGCCATTGACAAATCCCTGAATGGCAGATTTTGTAGATGAGCACGTGGAGCTCTGGCTGGGAGTCCGACTGGTTGAGTGATAAGATCGTGGAGGGGAAGAGGAAAAAAATGAAGACGTCCGCTCAAAGCTAACTGTTTTACTGTCTGGGGAGAGACTGGCACTACGGTTGACAGACTGTTTCAGACTTTTGTGGGAAGGGGCGATGTTTTTTATGCTGGGGGCAGACAGTCTACGGACTTTGGGGCTAGCCATCTTAAGTTTCCCCACAGCAGAGAGTTTTGAATGGGTATGCTTAACAGTCTGAGGCACAAGGTTTTCAGAGTGGAAGTAGTGATGACTCTGGTCGGACCGGGGATTTTTCTTGGGGCTTCTGCTGACCCTTGGAAAGGTGCAATCTCCCTCATAATGTCCTTTATGAGCCATTTTACAAGACCCTTTCGAACTTTCCTTGGAGCTTCCCTTAGAGCTCATAGAAGTGTTGCTGCTACCTCTCTCCAGGGTTGGGAAGTCCCTTGAGCTTCTCCCAAGTGAATTAGTCCTTGCAGCCAGGTGCTCCAGTTTGGTACTGAAAAGCCTACTACTGTCCTCAGTGGGTGATTTAAGCATGTCACTTGTTTTGTCAAGTTTCCTTGTTAGACTTGAGGTATCAAAGAAAGCTCCAGCTTCCTTTCTGAGAGTGCTACAAGAACCCTGTTTAAACTCTGTTCCACATTTTCGAGGAGATGAGACATGGAGGCTGTGGTTTGTAGGAGAGTGCTGTCTGCCCTGCCCCCTCTGCAGAGTTTCCCCTGGGCTACATGGAGTGGATGATGTCATCCCCCTTGAGTGGTTGTCCTGGTAGTTGGCATTTTGCCAGGCTTTAGGTAAACTGCCTGTTATAGAGGTATCAAGGATGGTTTCTTGGCAACCAGGTGTAACACCAGTTCTCTTGGGGATATTCCCACCATGTCTACAAACAATTTTTCCCCCCTCTGAGACTTTTCCATTGTTAGTCGAATAAACATGCTCACAGTCCCTAGGGTGACTCTTGTCTGTATTTTGTAGTCTCTTTTCACACATTTTGTTTTCTGCAGGTTTGTTGCAGAAAACCCTATCTTCCGAGACTGCTGGGTCAGAGGAAATTTGGCAACAAGGTGGACAACATGCCTTGTCAGACTTTTTATGATGTGTCTCAGAAGCAAAAGTCCCAGTCCTCTCTTCTTGCATTCTATTGTCCTCTGGCCATTTGACATTATTTCCTTTGAGCTCAGACCCTAACTTGACTCCTTCAGATGTTTTTTGAGAACTTTCCTTTACTTTTGCGCCAACTAAATCGCAGTCCACATCAGTACCAATCAACATGGGATTTATAAATGATGGTATGATCCTTTTTTCTCCTCTGAACTGATAGTGGAGCTTTTCATTGTTTGTGTCTGTCGCTACAGGCTGACCAACAGAGGTACCTGTAGCTGCAGAGTCATCACTGATATTGCTGATAATCCTGATTGGTTGAGAACTTGCGCTGTGACGATGTGCTTGTGATTGAGTAGGGTCACTGATACAAATAATGTTCCCGCCTGCATTCCCTCTGTCATACGCTCCACTAATTGTCACTTCCTCTACCATAGAGAAGACAAGTTCATCTTGACCCTTTAGGTCCAGTGGCTGTTGAACAGTCACTGTGATAGTGGCCTTCATTTCCTTAATGTCCTCTGCGGTGCGATTAGACAAGACATCTCCAAGTATAACACTTTTAGCTAAGGAGTGTGAAGAGGAACAGGTGGAGGAAGGGGATATTGGGGAGCTCTTGCCAATTGGTGATGCCCTTTTATCTGGTTTGAACCAAGTTTCATGACTTTCCTGTTTTTCTGGTTGCTGAAGAGCAGGGGAACTGGTGGCAGTCTTATTCTGAGCATTTGCATCAAAGCCCTTGAAGGGGAGCTCATCACCCAATTTAGCAGGTGTAGTGTTGGGAAGGGCAGAACGAAGGGTCATGTTACGACCCAGAGTTTGATTCAACAATTCGTCACTGGAACTGGTTGCACCACACTCCTCACAGTCATATAGACCCGAATCCTCTCTCTGAAAACTGTCTCCAGGGAGAGCACCATCTGTTTGCTTTTCTCCATGAGTTGTCTGAACACAGCCCATACCTGGATTCAACAAAGTCTGTGGTGCTTCAGAGGCTTCTTTTTTTGGATGTGATTTGGTTAAAATATTGTTAAGAGAAGCACCTTTTAAGGAAGACTTTAGCACATCCATTGTCATCTCACTTCCATCAATACAACCTAAACGTTCTTGAAGCTCAGCAAACGTATCACATTTAAGACAATCCCTCTCTGGCTGTTTCCTTTCTGCTTTCAGAACTTCAATATCCCCCTGCAGAGTGTCTTCTGTCTTCTTTGCTCCATGCAGCTGAGGAATTCTCAGAAGCTCTTGGAGGAGAGCTGTAAACTCTGGGTCATCCAAGTCAGACTTGTTTGGATGCAAAGAGGGTATGATAGGCACAAACTCAGGTTGTGCCAGCATTGGAGCTGCTTTGGAGTGGACCAATCCATCTGAGTCTATTTGGATGACGGTGTCACAGGACTGATCACTACTGGAGCGATTCAGTTCACCACGCAGACGAAAAGGATGAATATCCACATCTACCTCATCGGTGGAGTGGAAAGCCCGCAGGGACAAAGACTGTGGTCCTCTCTTTTCTTTGGTCAAACTCCTTCCACAAGGAGAACATGATGTTGATTGCTGTTGGAAACAGATTAATCTTATGAGGTAATAACAATTAACAGTCCCTGTGATGGAACAGAAATATTTATGTAGTAAGACAGTATGTGCTTTAAGTTTAAACAAAATGAAATTAGAAAGCTCAATAATTTATTTGAACTGTTTTCTTTATGAGGAACAATGAATGTACAATAAACACTTTTAACAAGAAAAAGGGTAGATTTTAAGTTATTTAGCTATTGGCAGAACTGAATTTGTTGGCTTCCAGGCACAGTCCCTTCAGTCTACATATTTTTAGTATGGTTGAGTACAGGACTTTGGGAAGGTTATTACAAAACGTTCAAGTTAGCCTGCTTTCTCCATAGCACGCCGGATGTGTGTTTGGAATCATTGCCCTGTGGAAACATCATGTTCAAGTTTGAGTTGTCTGGCTGACAGCATGAAGTTATTCTGGAGAATTCAGAGGTAGTCCATCCACTTTGTGCCAGTTCTGCTAACAGAGCATGGTGCGACTGCCTCCATGTTAAAAAGTTGGTAGTGTTCTTGTAACTGAATATCTTATCTTTATATTTCCAAACATACCCCTTACCATTGAGCATTCCTCCAGAAAGATTTTTTTATATCCATGTTGTCAGTTCTAAACTTTTAGAATGAGAGGGGAAATGTAATACTTGACTGTCTTTGGTCAGTAAAGTGATGTGCATAGTTGAGTTGAGCTACTGTTACAGCCCAAGTAGGCTATTTAACTGGACCACTGTCATGGTTGTGGTATACGTGCTCTGGAGCAAAATCTGGGAGACAATTGTGCATGTAAGTATAGCCAAATGCACTGCACACATGTCCTTAAGTTACTTGAATGGTTGTTTTGTCAGAAGACACAAATTTTCATTTACAATTTCTGACATGTTTAGCCATCTGAAAAGAAAAATGTGAATGAGAGCAGCTTTATTAGGAAGTTGGCTGTGTTAATATAGGCTTACACTTACTGTTTTTACAAAGTAATGCAAAACGTTTGAACTTTTTAGCAAGTGCAGAGCACCTCCCTCTATTTGATTCTAGTCGAGTGTTTACATGCAGGACTAATTTGATCCCCAACCACATTATCTGGGTGTAATAGATCGGATTTGAGAAGCTTGCTTTCACACAGTTTCAGTTGGACTGACTAGTTTGGATGTATTGTAAAAGTTTGGTTTTGGTTGGAGTAACAATAATTCTTTTTTTCTTTTTTTTTTGGTGTCGTTTAATAGTAACACTGATATTCTAGGAGCTTGTGGCTCATGGTAGACTTATGGCTCGATGGTTCCTGGGTTGTTCTTGACCAGGTCACTGTCAGGAAGTTGACTGGCGTTTGTGACTTAAAAGACATTTTAAATCTTTAGTCAGTGTATTTTTATTATTTTTGTATGATTTTTTTTTGCTTATGATGATAAAACCTAAAATAAATTATTAATTGTTGTTTTTTGTTGTCTTGAAGACGTATGTTGTACAATTATGCCCCAGAAAAAGAGATAATTGAGATCTAAACAATAAGCATCTCCATAATGTCCACTATGAGTGTGTTACTTCTGAACATAACTTTATTTTCAAGTACCTTTGTCCTCTTCTGTGTCCTGCGAATGCGAGAAGCCAGCTGGATGGTAGAGAAGGTCTCTTGAAGGTGTGCCAGTGAATCAGCAACCTGAGCAAGTACAGCGATGTGGCAGTTTGCACGAGCCAAGGACTCTTGAAGGAGCATGGTCAACTTACTGCTCCTGTGCAGAAACAATGCAAATGTCTAAAAGTGAACTTGAGATATGCATGGGTCATGAATTTCTACATTTCAGTGTTCTATCATTTGTTTTGTATGTTGTTTTTACCTATATAAATGTATTATATTTATTGAAATATTTGCACAATAGTAAGAATCAACATCTACTCACTGTCAAAATATTGATACGGCTGACTTTACACATTTACATCTTACAAAACATTCACAACACTAACATTTTGGAGTCACATTCTTACTTGCTAGGAATGTTTTTATGTCCGCTTAGAAGAGACACAACAATTGGGCCCAGTTCAGAATGTGGAGGTTTATTCTTTATCATCCCCCTCATACCGCTACACACATCTATCATGGTCAACTTTGTGGTGCCCCGTGAACCTGAGCATGGAAATCATACAGTAGAGGAAACATTTAATACACAAAGCTTTGCATGTTTTTCCAATAATGCAAATAAAGATACAGGAATTGTAAGATACATGAGCAACTGAAATATTAAGCACTGAATTTTGAACTGTGGAACACAGTAATTGAAAAATTGACCACTAATGGGCCATTAATACAGCTCTATATTTTTCTTCTTGAGCTCCACCAGAGTAACTTTGCATGGCTCCCAGTTTAATAATGCATTATATATGTAATACCACCTCTTCAGTCAGGCCCTCAACAATATTTTGTATGAAATGAGCCATTTAAGCGTCTGTGTCTTCATGGCTCCCCTCCCTAAAGATTCACATTTATCTTACTGGCTAGCTGAAAGCTGCGATTATGCTTGTAGCATTGGTCCTTGAATTGTGACACCAATTGTGAGCTGTACAGTGTTCACATTATGGGTGTGCTGTGACTTCAATTGATCTGCGAATCGATCAGTTCATCACAAAGGTAGAAAAACCGTTGGAAATCTAATGTTTAGAAATGTCTGAGCCTGAGCTTTGGGCTAACAGGGATTGTATCTATGTAAAAATGTCCAGTGACTAAAATATGTAACCATGATTAACTGCATAAATCTTTGTAGTAAATGGCAAATTAACTGCACATTGGATACCCAGTGATCTACTCTAGAAGCAAAGCCGAACTGACTGAATTTAATTTGATCAAACTGAATCTAATCGAGTCAAATTGAATTTCATTGAATTGAATCAAACCTACAGCACATTACCAAACTAAAAGAGTACTGGAAATCCAGAGATCTACTGTAGAAGCACAATTAAATTAAACTGAATTGAATTGGATTGAATTGAATTGAATTGAATTGAATTGAATTGAATTGAATTGAATTGAACTGAGTTTAACTGAACTGAATTGAATCTAAGTGGATGATTTTGTATTAATCCCTTATAGGACAGGATATTGCTGCACTCTAAATAAACAAACAATATTAGTCATTATTAACACTCGAATGGTTCATTCATAGCTAACAAGCACAATGTTTCTTACTTTCTCATAAATCTACACTTATGAGGACATAGTTATGAAGACTGTATAGTGATTCTTCCATTCTACCACTCAGCTCAGGCAACACCCGCTGCTTGTGATGTATGTAAAACAACTGTGCAATCATAATGGAATCAAATGGAATCTGTTATGCAGACTCATGGTTTTACTCACTACAGTAATAACTTTGTGATACTTCTAAATACACTAAAAGAGAGTGTTCACCAATTATGCATTCACTGTTGTTCATGACACCATTTCTCTTAACAATGCTAAAATGAGTCTGTGTTACTGTCATATTAACTATAAAAGCCCTATTGAATATTTATAAAAAAATAAGTTGAAACTTTATAGTTCCGTTTTAATATCATTCCAAAGCTCTTCTTCAATAGTTATGTTCGTAGATGAATATTCAACAACAACCTTTTCCAATGGTGCTGCTTTCTGTACGTGGGGGCTGGACATAAAAAGTGAAGAACATTATGGAGCTGTGGCACAGGTATGTGATAAAGTCGGGATGTCGACGTGCTGCAATGGCTGCATCCAATAGAGAAGCAGCTCGCTCAGCAGTGAGCGCCTTCACCCGGTTGTGGTTACGTAGCTGAAAGAACAGGAGAGGATGTCATTTTTTTTCCTCTGCCATTTGATTTTTATACCACAATGTTTCTATTGACACAGATGGCAAAATAACAGAACTGGTCAACTTTGGCAGAGCTTTGCTCTGAGAGAATTGGACTTTTTACAGTAGTTTGATTTATCGCAGTGATACAGTAGGTTCCAGGTGTTAACTGAGGAAACAAGCTGAATGGTTAACCCACGCTAATGACATGCTGGCTTGCAGTTGAAAACAGCAATGAAAGGGAGGAGAGAACTGCACAATCATAATGTAATCAGATGTAATCTGTTACGCAGTCTAATTGGTTTTACTCACTACCAACATAATCTTCTGCAGTGCAGTGTAGACCATTATCCAAACTGACTAACTGAATTAAATTCAATAAGCATTCATCTTATCACATTGAGATGGCAAAGTCTCCTTAGAGGGATCACAAACAAGAAGTCTAACACAATATCTTGTGTGATGTCATTGACACGTTCTACTTAAGATGATAGGCAGTTAGTTTGCTATGTGGATAATAAAACTTAAAAAAAAAAAAGAAAAAAATGAATTAGGGTACACTGTCATATTTAGAATTGTTAAACAACTTTAAAAAAAAATCATTTAATTGTATGTTATTTCTTAAATTAAGTGCAGTAAAAAGTACCTCAACTCTGGTGAGAAGATTTAGACAAAGACCTATTAGACTGTTCACATCCATTTTGATAATAATAACTTAACTGTTCTAATGCTCATCATTCCCAACCAGCATCAGTGTGGGTCACTTGACCATCTTGTTCAAACTGTGTAATAATCCAACTTTTTCCCAACAGAACACATCCCTCCCTATACCTGTATCCCATAGACTGGGTCTTCTTGGACTTTGACATGGGCTTTTGGGCTGTCCTGGACACTGCCTGATGAGGGGGCAACCTCCCCCAGAAGATCCCTTAGCGTATCCTCATCCCCGCAGCACAGCTCTATGGCGGACACTGACACCGTCAGATCAGTCCAGGTCTTCTCCCTACGTCGCTCGATGGCGCTGTACAGCCAAGAGATGGCACAGGGAATAAGCCCAAGCTTCTGGATGTTCTCACCACTCCCAACCATGCTGGACCAGGATCCTGAGGCAGACAGCAGAACATACACATGTACATGCATTCCTGTAATAAACATAATCATATGCATGCAGTAGGACTACAGTGGAAGTAACAAAAAAAAAAAAAAAATTCTACACAAATGCAGTTAATTTAGAAAAAGCCCATATTTATCACACATAAACTCACAAAACAAAGGAATGGACTGGTGCCATGTTGTATCTCCCTGTGCACTTTTGCCCCACATTGGTTTTGAGTTATGGGTCTGTTTTACCTTCTCTTGTCTTATCCAAACTAATTGAATGAGGATAAGAGAATTGGTTTACTCCAATTAAAGGCGGGGCTGCCCGCCGTTATTCAGAGGGAATGGTATTCTATAGAAGAGATTGATATCCCCCTGGCTGCGGGCCACATGTAGTCTGTATTGGCCAACTAATTCAATCAGATTTACGGAGAGTGGCGTCATGTGAAAAAGCAGCTACAAGGAGACCCTGTCCTTAGCTTTTGGGTGTGTGTGTGTGTGTGTGTGTGTGTGTGTGTGTGTGTGTGTGTGTTTGTGTCTGTATGTGCAAGCATGAGTGTGGGTCTGTGCCACAAATCTATTAAACCCCTTCACCGCCACTAAGTGCTGGGCCCCATTTCTCTAATAGCAACATATTACAGTCCACTTTGTTTACAGTCGACCTCTGAGTTCAGAGGAAAATAAATGTGTGTTTTTATCCAGCACCCTGAAACGTCAAGCGAAAACTAAGCTTTTAAAACAATATCTATGCTGTATAATTAATGAATAGGCTTTCATTTACAAACAGGCAAAAGATGAATGACAAAGTTGAGAGGATTGAAATGGCAACTCTGTCATGTCATGACTAAAAGAAAGGCAGAAATAAAACAGGAGGTTGAAGATATATGTCAAGACTGACACGAGGACAGAGAGAAAGTGGACACAAGGAGTTTAAGTGATAAGGAAAGAGTGAATCATAGCAAGAGTGGGACAGAGGTGCAGGGGGAGAAGGGGGGATGGATTGTCTATAAGTATAGATAAAAGCATCCCACTCTCATCTTAAGATTTTAACCTGTGGCCTCTCACAATGGCCGATGACTCACCCACATCAGTACATCCCAAACCCAGAACACATCCATCGGTGCCGCTCAGCACACACCGGATCACATCAGACAAAACGCCTGCACCAACCTCGGCCTAGTCAGACAGAACAAAGGACAGCAAGTATCTTGTGATTCATCTGTGCACTGAAAAAGTGCATCTAGTACAATCAAAGAGCCGAAGAAGGATGGAAAGACACTGACTCTCATACTAAAGATACTGAAAGCAGAGCTTGGGGAAAGTTTAATCTAACTGATGGGCTGAGTAACTGTGGTGTCTGTTTTCAGGTCATCAGGCAGAGTGTACTGTACAGAGGGACAATATTCACTGAGTACATATATAGTGGCTACACCAGACTGATGGCATGCTATCAAGAACCTGTTAATGTACATCATTCATTTCATCAGATCCCTGTCAAGAGTACAAATAGAAACATTTGAAACTATTTTGAAATGATCACGATTAGGAACCAAACCTGGCTTGAATCTTGAGAATAGGCTGCATCAAAATTGAAGGTCTTCAGTGGACTTTTGCCTTCCCTTCCCAGTGTCATTGTGGTGTATGGTGGATTTTTGATGACTGGTTCCATCACGGTGACTCTTTTCTTGGATGGGTCAATCCGGAGAACAGGTGGCTGGCTTTGGCCTTCTGACAGCATTCGGCTCACCCTCAGCACTACTTTGACCTGTGCACCAAAGGAAACGAGAAAGAAGAGCAAGCTGACATTTGCTGTGCATGCACCTTGTTAGAAACTGCCGATTACTGAAATGTTAAATTTGACAGATGAAGCTTACTGGTTTCAGTAGGTACAGCACTGAAAACACTGACAGGAGAAGTTTATCTTCTTGCTGTGCAATGTCCTGCTGGGAAAGCTTGGATCTTAGGATTCACATGGATGATGTTCAGACCCATACTACCTACCTAAACATTGCTACAGTCCCCATGGTAACAGGACAAACCCCTAAACAACTAAAAACTACTCGGGAAAAGCTTGAGCAACACAATAAATATGCAAAGGCATCAACCTGATCAAGCATCTGCAGAATACTCCTCAACAAGCCCAATTCTTAATGTACTCATTCCACAATCTAAAGAGTGCAAATGGTCTATCTACCTCATGACAAGACAACCCTCCATAGAGGTGCTGTATTCCTGCCCAGATGGGTCAGTGCTATTTCTGAGAACAATGGGAGCCCTCACAGTATAAGACGGGTGGTTTCAATGTGCTCTTAAACGCTTACCTCCAGCTCATCCATTTTCCAAATTTTCCCACTCCTATGGCACATGATGGGTTTAAAAAATTGGAGGAGCTTGGCAGGTCACAAGAGCACCATTATGATATCTATGACGCTATTATGATGTCCCTTTTGCAAGGGCAACAGCGATGACCTTAGAAAGGTACATAGTTTGGTATTGTCTTTGTCCTCTATTGTCTAAAATAAGCATGAAGTCATGTGGTGTGTAGCTACAGACTGAATCTGAGTTGAGCAATACTATTTTACTTTGCCGTAAATACGTATTGCTGTATAAGTAGGAACCCTTTTCAACTACTCTCTACTACCGAGAGAGGAGCACTCCATTATTTATTAAATGCACGCGGTGCTCTACTTTTACTGCACAGCAACTGAATTGTGACTCCTTCAAGCGTGAGAGTGGCAAAAACGACCCTTAAACTTTTGAAAATAAACACCAGCAGCAAAAGGAAGATGATGAAAAAAGTATAAGTTTCAAAGCAGCAAGCTTCGCAAATGTTTTCATGTCAAAATTCAGGGAGTTTTTTCCAATCGCAGACTAACCGAAACCGGGTAACACCACGTAGAGTGAGAAAATGAAACAGTCTTCCATAGGTCTTGATAAGTGGTTGAAGACTTTTTGTTGACTAAAATAGATGCTTTGATTCTGACTTGATTTTTTTTGTAGAGCAACAGAATGCAGAAACAGCCCCACTTGTGCTCTAAGCCCCTGCTGCTCAGCAGTGGAAGGCTGACATGCTATTTTTCTCCAGCGTAGGCTGTGAGAAACCTTTGTTGGAAAAGAAAAAAACCTTAGTAGAACAAGACGGTAGATGTCAACAAGGATTAGTGTTGAGAACTGGGATGGTGAACAGAAGATAGTGTACTCTGCTGTTGAAAAGTTTCTCATCCTAATCAAAATTTAATGAGCTGACAACAGAAATATGAAGAATGTTTTGTTGAAACAAAATTAATAGATGCCAGTTGATGAAAGGATCCAGTCAGTGCAACAAATATACATGACAGTGCAAGTCTCCTGCTGAATTTCCAAATGTTGTGACATTGAATTCTTAATGCCGTTTGTCACGGGAACTTTAAAATTTAAAGGTCTTAAATTGAGTACTGTGCAAAAGTTTTGGGGCATTTCAGAGGATGAGCCAGAGTTGTGTCAACACAAAACAGAAAACCCAGCAAAGACCTTATTTTATCTTTTGGCACTTTGTCACTAGCAGCCTGTTGAAAAAACACGATTTCTTGCCATTTCTTTAGTTGCCTCCACAAGAAATGTGAAAGATAACACAGTTTGACAGACATATAATATCATGTTTGCACCAACAAGGTGATTCCCAAAGAGCTGTTACCTGGAAACTTGGCATATCTCCACATGGTTTGGAGAGTGTCCTTGTAACATGCAAGGAAGCTGGCCAGCAGGCCTAAAAAGATTAACACTAACAATAGGAAAGAAATCACGCAAAGATCCGACACAGCGTCTGAGAGATGCATCTGGCCCTTCACTTTACTGAAGCCTCATAAGAAATTATCTTCATAGAGAGGTGGCTGTCAAGGAGCCATTCTTAAGAGAAACAGGGAGAAAAGGTATGCCAAATGACTCAATAACTGGGCTAGAAATCAGAGCCAACAAGTTTTATGCAGTGATGAATACTCCCCAGAGCCCAGACCTCATCATTATTTCGGCAGAGGACTCAAACATCTTTACAGAGAACTGAACAAATGTCAACCAACATCCAAAGAAGAGCTTTGGAATGGCCTTTAGGAGGCCTGGAGAACTATTCCTGAAGAATATTCAAGGAAATGACAAGAAAGCTTGTCTAAGCGGCTTCAGGCTGTGTTGAATAATAAAGGTGGCCATGCCAAATATTGCCTTACGTTTGTAACATGCCAGTTGATGAAAGGATTCAGTCAGTGCAACAAATATACATGACAGCGCAAGTCTCCTGCTGAAATTCCACATGTTGTGACATTGAATTTTTAATGCCGTTTGTCAAAGGAACTTTCAAATTTAAAGGTCTTAAATTAAGTACTGTGCAAAAGTTTTGGGGCATTTCAGAGGAAGAGCCAGAGTTGTGTCAACACAAAACAGAAAACCTTGCAAAGACCTTATTTCATCAGACTCTCTTTTTACCTGATATGATGTATTTCCATTTATGTTTGTGCTGTGTTCAATAAATTGCTACACCTCTTTGCAGTTTTCCCAGTGATATCGTAGGAAATTAGGGGTGACTCAAGACGTTTGCATTGTATTCAAAAAACAGAAAGCTCCTTTAGGTTTATAAGCCCGTTTTATAGGTATTCCTGAGGAAAACATAACATTGTTGTCAAACTGCTTTGAAGTACCAAATGTGGGATTGGATGGTCATTTTTGTTTGCATGCTATGTTGTAGGGATGTCACATGAAGCAGAGCTGTCTTTGCATGCATCGACCCAAAGCTCACCCACTCTGTGACGTTTATTCAATTCTCCGGCAACGTGATTACATTTCCCTGCTGAAGTCTCTTATTTCTCTCTCCTCTCTCGTCTCCATAGCTAAACAAAGCAAAAAGTTACTAAAAGACAAACAGGCACAGGCATTGAAGAAGATTCCTAACAGGATGGTGTCATCCAGCATGGACCACACCGTGATGTACCTTCATATTCAGAATATTACCTCTGCATGACTGAAAGCAGACCTGTGCGCCATGACACCCAGATGAGAGTGGTTGTCTTGATATTGGACAGGACTGCATTACACCACCATGACATCATCCCTTATCGGCTGAATTTGAAAACATGACATCCATATTCCATCTGCCACATAATGTGTCTGTGAAGGATTTCTTTCTGGTCCTCTCCACATAAATTGAATGCCCAATACAAGAAGTAGGTCCCTAACTCTATTGAACATGTGTCAAACTCTATTTATGAGGGTTAAATTATTCAGAAGAGCCATTTAAAAGCAAAAAAATATCCTCCGCCACTATAGCACAGAGGTACACAAAGCTGAGTGCTCGGGCAGGTGTGGCTGGGGATAAGGTCTGTCTGAGTCCTCATCTGTAACTCTAGACTAAACCCAAGAGTCCATCTATGAGACAATGGGAGGGCAGGCAGCCGTATTGATCTCCTCAGTTACCCTCCCAGAGGAGGTCAGGAGAAGGGAGGGGAGGAACAAGATGGAGACATTAGCACCACATTACAGTGTATCACGGAGGCGGAGTGATATAGGATCTCTTTCAAATTGACTGAGATCTCTTTAGCCTGAAACACGGGTGGTAAAAAGATCACTTCCAATGTGGTGTTTGTGGGAAAGGATGGCAGTATGTTCTCGCAAACGTACACCCCCAGTCGAGAATTATTCTATGTATTCATGGAATGTAATGTAAGGCACAAAGCTGATAAGTGCCGGTCTTCAGCAAGTGAGTGTCAGTGACTTCTAGTACCACGTGATCACAACTAATATGAATGGATTTTCTGTTGAATTTCAATTAAAGTATACCCAGTGTGTGGAATATCAGAGTACATAATAAAGCCTATAGTAGATAATGCACGTTGTATGTACCATATGTTTTCACAATACAGTTTTATGTGTTTAAATGTATTATTTGGCTGTACCATCCAAGCTAGTGAAAGCAGTGTGCAGTCAATTGGCAAAAAAAAAATCTTGATTTTTTTAAGCTTAATATGGTTCACTGTAAAATCACTAAATCTGTGTTTTCATGTGCTAGAATTTGAAGTCCACCTTGCCAACATCGGGTGAGTCTTTGGTCCGAGTGGCAGCTTGGAGCAGGCAGGAGGGGATGGTTGGTGGGTTTTTCTGGATGATCTCCCTGAAGCAGGTGGAGAAATGGGAGGGAGCTGGATCAGAAGCCTGGCCCTTTTTCCGCAATGTCAGGTTGAGCTTCTCGGCTGCCCTGCAGGGAAGATGGGAAGGTGGCATCAGTGGCGGAGGAAGTATTTAGAGGCTTAGCTTCAGTTAATGTGACTGATACAACACATTAAAAAATACTCCATCTACAAGTTAAAGTCATGCAATTAAATAATTTCTTAATAAACAGTACACATTTGTAACTGTAGAAAAATGCCCACCATCATTATTATACCATATCATACATAACATTCTTAATGTTAATGTGTTGATATAAAAATCTGTATTTCACTGTTGTAATTAATGAGAGAAGTTTCTATTACACATCAGACTACACTAAAATATGTATATGTACATGTATTTTCCCTATAAGATTAATCTACTCATCATTTTTACTGATGAATAGGTTTGTGATAATTCAGGAAACAGTCTCAAACAACCCAAAACTTGAAATCACACATAATAGCTATGTTGGTTCAAAGCACAAAATGTTGCAGTTCGAAAAAAAAGGACTCTAAAATTGTACCATGACCATGTTTTCCAGACTCAGTTCTGTTTGTCCATAAGGTGACGCAGCCTAATTATTGACATTTACGTTAAAGCTTAGCCGTGTTGTTCACCTGCGACATTTTGTTACATGGCAGCATACCTGTTTTACACACAATTGATTTGCTTGCTTTCAAGCAAGAGGAAGGGTGGTGAATGGCAATTCTGTCACTTCTGAAAGGGTTAGTGTTAGGAGTTAAAAACAACCCAGTTTCACAAGGAAATGTGTAACAGGTAGATTTGTCCCCATGTCCAATACAAGGTTCAGAAACAGTGAGATGATTCTGTTTTTCATTGCCTGTTTTTTATGAGGAGTATCCAGGAGACATGAGGAAAACATGTAACAATAATCTTTTTTTTTTAAATTTCTATTTAAGCCTAACCATTTATTTTTATCCCTAGACTTGACCAGACTTCTATTACTATCTAAACCTAACCGTATATTTTGAAATGCTTAACCCTGACTAACTGCGTTAGTTCTGAAGGCCAAGTCAAAAACTGAAATGTTTTTGGACGATATCGGGTCTGATGGGACTAAAACTTTGACTATTGCATTACAGTCTGTGCTGTAACGCCTCCACCCACTCCCTCTTAAGTCCTTATAAGCATTTTTGGAACCGTTTCATGTGATGTAAACCGTAGACATCTTACGATTTACCAAGGAAAACATAGGCATTCGACCTTTTTGGAGTCTTGTGTGGTAATTTTACCATCTCAAAGCCTTTATTTAATCAATTTAATCCCTGACAAATTACACAAAGACTTTAAGATCTCTAACTTGTGTACTTTGTCTATATTTTTAAAGTAATTTGTTTTTTGATAGGTCCAGTAAAAAGTACAATATTTTTCTCAAAAATTTAGTGAAATTGAAAAAAAATTGGAAATACTCAATCGTAAGTCATCCAAGTTTTGTACTTAAATGGGAAGTTAGTTTTTTTTTTAAAACCTGGACCCTTTTTTCTGGCATAAAATACGTTCATCTACTCACCGATAACAGTTTGGGGAAAGTCGGCGTCCTTCGGACTTTGACAATACAGCCTCAAAATAAGGCATTATCTGTCTTTATTTCACCAATACTTTAAGACAAATGAATGAATGAATGAACGCGTGCTATTGCACTGTTAGTTCAGAGCTGCCGTGTTGTTGTTATTAGGGGCTAGGGGGGCTTTCTACACACTGTCTACTGGGATGACGTCATCGCCGCGCGCCGCTGCAGCACAGCCACACCCCTCTCAGTCAGCACGCCGATTTTTCCCAGTGGCCACTCATGGTATTGCAACAAAAAATCCCCTGTGGCCCAAAAAGCATTTTTCCCATAGACCGCAATAGTAAAAGAGATGCCTGTAAAACTGTTCACAGGACGCCTCCAGTTGTAACCGCTGTTATTCTATATTTTTAAGTCATGGGCTTTTTATCCGTCAAAAAGTTTTCTAATGGCCAGAAAAGCCCCAGAAAAGTATCTTTTCCCAGCGTGACGTCATAGCTGTGTACGTGCACTGTGATGTGTACATACATGCATGTCCTCATCGCACCGGGGAATGATGGGAGGCCCCAAAGCATCATGGGGGGTGACTCTACTGCGCATGCTCTATTCACCGCATAACGCGGAAGTAAACCCGGAAGTCAGAAACTTTTTCGGCGTATGCGCCAGGCGAGCAACTCCATTGAAACCAATGGCAGCCATTTTGCAGTCCCTTATCTAGTTAATATAATACATCCATGAGCACAGCTCATTCACTCCGGTAAGGACGCCCATCATACTCAAAGTTGTCATCCACGTAATCAAAATTTGATAAATATCCTGCCATGTTGCACAAAACTAGCAGTAGCAAACTCCGTATGAAGTTACCTGACCGTCACAGAGCATGGAGTGCAGTACTTGAGTAAAAATAACTGTCTTTTGCATGTCATACAAATTAACCTTATGATATAACCAGTTCTGACAAGTTTTACTTATTAACACTTATAGTTTTTACATAAATATGATTTACCTGGTCAACAAGGACATAGCAGCAGTGTTGGCAATGGTCACCACTCTGGAGATATGAGGGATCTTGGAGTTTGTCTGCACAGTCCCAGCATCACCGCAGCCTAGTGGGGCATCATCTGCAGCCTGCCAGGGGAGGAAAGCTTATTATATAAATTCCCAAACCTGTAGTTGTGCTTCAGCAGCCTCTCCAAAAGGGGATATCATCATGGAAATTACTGGGGGAAGGAACATGGGGTGCTTAGTTGTAAGTAGGGCATATAAGGTTGAGGGTACATGAGGTAAACATACACTGTCATATTATGAACGTGGTCAGCCGCATTAGTAATGGGAGGAATAGTTTGTGAAGGCTGTAATGACTGATATCTGAGTTTAAAACATGACTCAGAGTTTAAGAGGTGCTATAGACGAACAGCCGATGCCCTTAATACACACACACACTGTCAGTCAAACAGCCGTATGTAAAGCTATTCCTACAATTACACAGCTGTAGCTCTGAGGTGTGTGTCATGACTCATTCATGACTGCACTCTGTGTCTAACATGACCCAGTCAGCATGCATCTGTTGCAGCTCGCCATGTAGTCAACATGAAGTCACTGAGCCTTGGCTGCGGGCCTCAGAGCCAACATCTCTGTGTCGCCGCTCTCAAGCTCCTCATCTTATCAGTGTCTCAGCCTGTTCATAAGGCAAGATAACAACTGAGTTTACTTTTAGTAGTATCTGACCATAAAATGCCAATTAGTGCCAAGAGAAATCTGCTGTGGTTGTTTGAAATAAAAATGTACTGATGGAGACCCAAGGTAAAATGGATAATGTTTACTTCCCTGACCCTTCTCGTCCCCTCTTTATGGCTCATAGTCTCTGTCATATCCTTTTTTTGATTCTCACTTTCTTTTTCTCTCTGCTCTAATTTCTTTCTGCATTTGTTCTCCTATGGTCATTTATTATCTCTTGTTTTCTCCTCTCCTTCCCCCACCCTCAATCCTTTCCTCCTGCCTCCAATTTTGCTTGCTTAATTTCTCTTCTCTTGCTATTCCCCCGGCCCTTCTCGCCGTCTTACGGTTCAATCTCCACATTTGCTTGTCTTGTATCATTTCATCTCAGTGGCATAAAGCTCTTCTGATCTGCCCTCAAACTGGGCCCTCCCTGCTAATCTCTTGTAAAGTCTTGCATACACTGGACTGTTTTATTGGAGATTATGCAGCATAATGTCACAACAATTTAAAATAACAGACTGATTTTTAACCCTAATTTTTATTGTATTTCAATAACAGAATGAAATGACTTGCAAAAAATTTGTAATATAAAATATTTTACTATAATATGCACATATACTAAAAATATCAGCTCACCTTGATTTTGATTAAGTCTCAAAAAAGTTGGGACAGAGCCATGTTTACCAATGTGTGGCATCTTCTCTTCTTTGAACAACAGTCTTTAAACTCCTGGGAACTGAGGAGAACGGTTGCTATATCTTTAGGAGAGGAATGTAGACCCATTTTTGTCTAATAGTCCTGTTTTGTATTTTCATGATGCTCCAAATATTTTCAATTCGTGAAAGGTCAGTACTGTAGGAAGGCCAGTCCTGCACCCTGGACTCTTCTACCATAAAGCCATTTTATTGTAAGAAATTCTTTATGCGGTTCAGCATTGTCTGTCTGATGATATCTTATACTGTAGATGATTGATCTACAATGGGTTTTTTAACTGTTTTTAAAAAAGGGTTGTCAGAATGTCAGATTTTCTCAACAAGATTATCATGGCCAAAAGCAGTCGCGATAACAATATTCATACCGTATCAAAAGCACTTTCAGACAAACTTTGAGACAAATCCACCTTGTCTTTTTAGTATTTTGTCTTTCCTTTTTTTTCCAATTTAATTACACTTAATATAGGAGGTAGTTGGTAAACTAGTTAGTAAACTCTAAAAATCTGCATAAATATAAATATATATAAATATATACATGTGTGTGTGTCTGCATATGTATGTATACATGTATATATGTATGTGTGTATATATTCAGTCAGTAATTTTGTCAACTTAGAGGAAATCATGATACTACCATATGTACGGTATAGTTTTAAAAAAATAAGATATTTAATCTTTTTGTCAGTATCAGTATATTGCGACACTCCCAGATAATGAATAGTTCTCAACCTTATCTCATGCATAATGCAGAATGCAGAATACACAAACATCTATATTCACATATATGTGTCATGAAGTCACAGAAGCACAACATGTTGCTGCTGGATAGGTCGCCAGGTCATCACAGGGCCACACAGAGACAAACAACCATATACTCACACTCACTCATAAAGACAATTTTGAGTCACCAATCAACCTAATCCAACCTTTTGGACAGTGGGAGGTAGCCAGAATACCCAGGGGAGAACAAGCAGCATGCAAACTCCACACAGAAAGGCCCAAGCTGGGAATTAAACCCGGAACCCTCTCGCTGTGAGGCAATGGTGCTAACCACCACACCACCGTGCAGCTCTGGATAAGATAAGAAAAAACATCCCCTTCCACAATCCCCTTATTCAGTTGAGCTATAACCTTTGTTCACTGAGGACTGGGGAGGGGTGGGCTCAATCTGCGTTGACTTCCATCACAGTAATGCATATTTCACCAGCTGCAATTTTAAATATGGCTGTCCCCCTATTGATCACAAGTGCTTTTTGACTGGCTAGCTTTTATGACGGGTAAATCATGACCCAATTTCATTCCATTAGCAAAAGTACTTCTAAAGAACGTGCTCAGCCATGGGATCGAAATAGGCTCTGATTAGGACTATGAATCATTGGCTTGCTGACATGTGCACTCGTATACATTATCCATATAGCTCATTAAAAGGAGGATGCTCACCAGGGAATGTGTTATATGTGGTTTAATGCTAAGAGAAGGCTTTTAGGGGTACCTGCTGGTAAGAATTTATGGCGACACCTTCTGTTTTTGATACAGACTTAGAAGCCACCAGCTGCTGCTGCTCCTCTACCCAGCGGTCCATGTCGGGATTGGGAAGCTTGGGGCCCCGTCTTCTGAGGGTTTGGGGGGTCCTCTGAGGTGTCTTGGGGCTTCCCGGCATGTGAGGACTGTGGGTTTGACTGCGTGGTTGATGCACAGCCCTCTCTCCATGCTTTGTCTCACTTTGTCCCAGCACAGTGCCACTGCTGAAGCTGGCTCCAAAAGGAGGCTTGGCTAATGACTGACCGCGACTCAGAGCCAAGTGGATGGCCTCCTGTTTGAGCTGGTTCACATTGGCACCACAAGCTCCGCACTGGCCCGGCTCCCTTTCTCTTTCCCTGGACTCCGTGTTGATACGACTATGGACACGAAGATTGTCATGAAGAAATGCTGACAGGTCGCTTGTGTCCTGCAGAATATGTGAAAATGAGAGCAGAAATTATTCTTAAAATGAAAAACTGGAGAATGCCTAGCCTGTGAGGCCCCTACTCTCCAGCCCAGTCTCACAGAAAAACATGATATTGTCAAATATTTTGTATTCATACAGATGAACATGAATTGTGTATACTCCTCATACCACCCAGCATGACTTTAACAGTGTTTCATTAGGACGTCTATGTCTAATAGTTAGGGCTGAAATACATTCTTTTTACAATGACATTTTCACCTCAATGGACATGTTTCTGGCTGTTTTTGTAACACGTCTAACAAACAAGTCATGACAACAGTTTGTCACTTCCTGGTTGGGTTTGAGCATTAGCATCTCTTGCTTAGGGGTTAAAACCCATCAAGGTTAGGACTAACATACATTCTTGGTTTTATACTACTGCCACAATAATGGATGTCATTTTGACAGTTTACATGACCACTTAGGCAATTATGTGATTTGCATTTACGAAATGTCCCATTGGGCCATTTTTGGAAGGAGAACCATCTTGTACCATTATTTTTGTTTGTTTATTTGCTAAGCCACCCAATATTGACCTATGAAATATAAACATAATTATCCACAGACATAAGCATGCATTTCATTCAAGGAATGAACCAGAGTTGTGTTTACATACAACAGACCATATAGCAGTAAAACAATTCTAAATTGTATCTTTAGGCACTTTGTTCATTTGAGATGCGTAAAGTTGTATTTTTGTTCCAACAAGGTGATCCTCAAAGATTATTACTTGAAAACTTGCAATATCACAGTATGGTGTGCAGTGTGTCCTTAAAAGATTTGAGAAAACTTTAGAAGTACAGGACAAAAGAAGAAGTGGTAGGCCTAAAAAACTATTAAAGTACATAAACTATATATTAAAGGAATGTACTAAAAAAAATTGTAATAAATCCATCATAGACCTAACATAAGACATAAGATATGCATCTGGACCATATCTTGATCCATGGATTGTTTACTGACACCTCATTAGAAATGGTCCCAAGGAAAGGGTTGCTGTCAAGAAGTCATTCTTAAGGAAGGAAAACAGGGAGAAAAGGCTGAGGTATGCCAAGTGACACAAGTACTGGACTGAAAATCAGTGGCAACAGGTCTTATTGAGTGATGAATCCTCCCTGGAGTCCAAAACATCAACATTGTTGAAGCAGTGTGGAATCATCTTGACAGAAAATGGAACGAAAGGCATCCAACATCCAAAGAAAAGCTTTGGAATGTCCTTCAAGAAGCCTGGAGAACTATTCCTGAATACTTAAACAAAATTACAAGAAAGTCTAAGATGAATTTGTTTTGGCATATTTACTTTTAAGCTCGTTAGAATTGTATTAACTCAGTTTTTGCCTCAAATAATACATTTCCATTTATCTATGGGCATGTTTCAATAAATTCCAAAACCTATTTGCAGTTTTCAAATTTTCCATTTATGTACACTTGGCATTTCACTGTAATCTTTTTTCTTTTCTTTTTCTTTTCCTTTTTTTTTTTTTTTTTTAGATAGATCAAACTTGCCATGAAACTCAATTCATCATACAATCTTGGAAAAACTGTCAAATTACTATTCTTTATCAGTGAGGTGCTGTGAAAGATATTATGTTGATTAAACAGGGCAACAATGTGTGTGTGTTTTTTCTTATGAGTGATGGGAGCAGTCACTCAGTGTTAGCATTTAGTATAATTATGCCACTTGTTATCTGGATGGAACAGGGCAAATGTAATATTGAAAACTGTGACAACAGCAGGTGTGGAAAAGGTTGAAATAATTCTGCTTAAAACATGTTGACATCCGAGCTCTCAGCCTGGATGCCAGCTGTCAAATCTAACAACACAAAATCAACAATCATCTCGCTTTTCATCCTGACAAAGACACTCACAAACCAACATCCAGCACGCAGTCCCTCCCTCGCTGCCCTACTCCCTGCCTATGCTGCAAGCTTCCTGCATGCTGCCAATGCCCCGCTTTCCCCAAGAGGAATACTGTATCTCTCAACCGTTAAACAAGACAAAGTCATTCAAATTCCGAAAATGATGCAACAGCAAATACTGAATGCACTTATTCCATAATGTGTGTTCTGATATTCTATGACAAACAGATAAACTAAATGAGTTCTAGCACCTGGCACTTGCATTTTCAGGTTAGATGACTCCCTTTTCATAAAAAACAACTGATCACATATTTTGAAGCGTAAAGTGCTATAGTAGTTGCACAAATAAATGGGTGCTCCATGTTAACTCGCCCATAAAGGCGAAAAGAAAAGGATGTCATAGAGTCATGGTGTTTTTGAGAAATCCCTCTCAGATCAATAAACCTGAAAGGAGCTAACTGGCTTATCAGATTTCAGTGTCTCATCTCTCTCTTGCACTGTGGTCCCTCACTAAAAACATGTTGGTGGCCCTGGCCCATCCCACTTAAGACAAAAATAAATAGCCTTTCCTCAGCAGAGAGGACCAAATATGACACAGAAATGTTGCAATGAAATATTCATGCCCATTTAAAACCACTCCCACAGGAATGTCACTGGTTTACTTTGTCGATTGGGGTCTGAATGATGGATGTTGAATGTATAGATGTGCACTGTTCTAAAAAGGAGCTATAGTGAGACTGATGTGGCCACGTGAGGATTAGAATACCAGTTTAATGCCTCGAATGTATGACAGTTGGCAGAAAATGGGTAAACAGTATCAGTTTTGTTGATGTCTGTCTCTGGGCTGAGACAAAAGATTACTCAGATTTTTCTTTCCTTTCGTTGATTGTTTGGCCTGTTTCATGTCCAAATGTAATAAAAACATGAAAATATCTGCATTGACTATTTTGCTAATTCAAAACCCAACACACTGTCAATAAACAATAAAAGACCACAAAAGTCATCAAATATTCTTGTTTAAGTGGCAGAAGCCAGTTTTTAATAAATTAATGGATTAAAAATGGTGGTTTATCTGATTCGATCGCTATTTCACATTATTTAGACATTTACCATATAAAAGCAGGCTTTTTTCCATTAAATGTACACTTTTTTTTATCTAATTATACTTAGTTGTGGTGGCTTATATGTTTTCTTTCTTTCTTTCAACAGCTACCCTTCAGCCTATACTGCATGCTGAGAAGTCGGATGGGATTATTTCAATTGCATTTGGTCCACTCAGCCGTAACACATCTTATTTTATCCTCATAATCAGCCGAAAAGTAACCATTCGTGACCCACTGCATGCACCCCGCACGAGCCTCCTCTCCATCAGAGCATTAATTTGTCACTGACCTTGCAGGAGAAGTGATGGTGGACAGCCAGGCTCAGAGCTTGTTTCTTCAGAGCAACAAGGGTCGCTGAGCACTTGTCGCAACACGCAACTTTCCGGTCGGACCTCCCAAAGACAGAATTCGCGGAGCCTCTACATAAAGTGCCACTTCCAAAAGACATGGTGCTCCTGATGCGGTCCCCCACAGACCCCGGGAGGGAGTTATAGGACGGGACATCGTCTGCTCTCTGATACATATTCCGCTGTGGGTCGCCCCCGGACCCTCCGGCGCCCTCGGGAGTGAGGCGCTCCTTGGGTTGGCAGTCTCTTCCTTTGGTCTCCGTAGAGCCGACGGACTCACAGTGATGATCCACTTCTGAGATCTGAGGAATAAATCACGATAAAGAGGATGTATGTGGGCTTTGGCAAGGGAAATTAGATATAAATCGACGTGGGAAACTATAACCACACCCTAATGTTTTTTTTTTGTTTTTATTTTTTTTCTTCCATGTAACATTGGGTTTCTCGAAATTAAAATCCACAGACGATAAAAGCCTTTCTACATAAGAATACATTTGGCGCATAATGTATAAATCTGACTTACCCTGTGGGCTCCCCGGATCGAAGCAGCAAATCTTTCCCCTCTTCCAGTCACAGATGACATGACAACTTGTAAATATTTAAAAAGATATCCGAACAAAGGCAGGGGGCATTTTTATTCAACCAGGCCAAAGCTCCGGCGAAAAACAGCAAATGATGGCAACTCATGTTCTAAATGAAAATGATCGTAAAGTGAAAGGCTGGAGACTACATAAAGAGATGGAGTGGTAACAGTGGCACAGTGGAGCAGAAGTGAGCGCACTGAGGAGCGCTTCATGAATTCACTTGACTGTTTATTCTGTTCCTCCTCAGGGAGGCAGTAAGGAGCAACTGCTCAGACAAACACTCGAACGCATCCCCAATATTGAGTGAAATATGTTTTGCTTTCCACAGGATAATCCATAAACAATGCCCTAAAATTGAATGTCAGTGTCAGTTAAACCTGGTTCTACAAGAATCGCAGTCACTGCAAAATGTCTTTTGATTTTCAAAGCTGTATCGAGAGAACTTCATAACATTCTAAACCGATGTTCTAGTTATTGTCTATGCAATGAAGAGGACTAAAGATGATAAATAATTTCAAAATAAATGTAATAATTCTAAGATAGACAAAACAATATACAATCTAATAGGCGTTTATTTGTTTATAGATTTTTTTTTTTTTTTTACAAATGTACAGGTATTAATGCTCCATTTAAATAGTGTTTTATGTATTTTGGGATTACTTTTCATGATATTCAATTTATTCATTTTGAACTTTTTGTTATTCATTATTCACCAATTGGTTTAATTTCACAAGCAATTTATTTGTTTTTAAAATGGGACAAAAGTCATAGAGAAATGGCAAAAGCTACATGAAAAATAAGAAGGGGAGACAGATGTATTAAAATCAACAAATCAAATATCGTAAAAAAGAATTCTCTACAGAAAACTGTATTTTCCTGGTAAAAAAAAAATGTGTTTAAAAATGTAAATATTTGGAGAAAGAAATGTGAAAAATTAATTAAAGTCCCATACATGCAATTATTAATCTCTCTAAAAACTCATCTGTGTTCCTCAGATATGTACATTTTTAGGATTTCTTGCCACAACAACAAAAGCCAAATCAAGTCAAGTCATCTTTATTTACACAGCACATTTAAAAGCAGCCGAGGTTGATCAAAGTTCTTCACAGAATAAGAACACAAAAAACATAAAATACAATAAATAATACATAATAAAAGTCGAAGTAAAGCTACCTGGCAAGATAAAATTGCGAAACTCAAAAGGAAAATTGAGAAAAAGACATGGGTCTTTTATAATGATGTTATTTGCTTGATATAAAGAAGTAAGCTGTGGCAGCACAGCGGTTATGAAAGCATGGATCACCTTCTCCAAATTGTTCGGGAAGAGATGGTCCTTTACTTTTGCTATGACTCTAAACTGAAAGAAACTGGATCTGACAACAGAAGAGATCTACTTGTCCAGTTCAAAAGCACTATCAAATTATACATCAATTATACACAAGATTCTTCACAGAAGATTGAATATTACAACCAAACAGACAAAGAGTGCCTATATCAAGAAGTTCAGGATTTTCATAAGACTACAACCTCAGTCTTATTTTCTTTTAGCTACAGAGAGTTTGAGCTCATGCATGACTTATATGTCATTCAGACAAACAAGCAGTAGTTGCAGCAAATGCGAAGAGAAGAGCATGGGGTACAACACAGAACTTTGAGGGACAATACAGGTCAGATGGGCTGTTTCAGATGAGTAACCAGACAGGTAGACTGAGAAACTCGTGTCTGATATGTAGGACTGAAACCACCTGAGTACAACACCTTTTATTCCTACATAATTTTCCAACCATGACAATAAGAGGATGGAATGGTCGACCCTGTAAAATGCAGCTGTTAGTTCCAAGAGCACCTGGATGGCAGTGTCTCTAGAAGTGAAACTTTAAATCAAATCAGTAAAAACTAAAAGAGGTGCTGTAACTAGGCTTGAAACCAGACTGGAATTTTTCATATACATGATGATTGACAAAAATATTTGTAGCCGAGTAAAACTTTTCCCAGAACTTAGGCAAAAAGAGCAAAGACGGACCTGGAATTAGAAAGGACAGAGTGATCAAGGTTCTCCCTTTTTAACAAGGGCTGCACATCAGCATATTTAAAGGCAGCTGCAACACAGTCAGAGACAAGACTGGTATTCATCAAGGACAGAATACATGGTCCAACAGTGTCAAAGACTTCCTCAAGAAGTCGAGAGGGGATGCAGTCAGAAGGGCAATTTGTGGGCTGTGAAAGATTAACCACCCTGGACAGGGAGGACAAGGAGATGGGCCCACACTGCTCCAAGACAGCTGAATATTTACTTGGAAGAGAGGGGAATTGAGCATTAAGTATGTTTAGTGAGGAATGAAGGTGGTTAAACAAAAAACTCAGGACTTTTTTCCTCATTCAGTGAATGGAAAGTTATGAATATGTCCTTCTACAACTCCAACCACCAGCAGCTGACAGTTGATCTTAACTCATTGGCTGCCAGCCATTTTCAGTTCAGAGCCACCCATACTGCCAAGTGTTTTTCAGTATTTTGACTAATTTTCCAAGACCCACAGAAAAGTGTGTCTTATGACTATGTACACACCAAAATTACCAAAAGAAAGAGTAGACTCTCTTCTTTGATCAGGAAAAAAAGTTTGTTTCTACCATTTTCAGTCTTTTAGTAATAGACAGTAGAACATAGGTTGGTTTCACCAAAAACAGCTGTTTGACCCAAAAAATGGAGAAAACGAGCTCTTTTTTTTTTTTGTGCATAGTGGCACTGCTGCCACCTAGCGGGTAATTTTGCCAGTATATTCTCTGTTTAGTGTTTACAAGCCTAAGATTTAGTGACGAACTCCGCTAGATTGTCCCCCCGCCCGCTCCATTAAAAAACGCAATTGACGTCTATAGACGTCTTTGGCAGTGAACGTTTTTTTTTTTAAATTGACGTCTATAGACATCAATGGCACCGAAAGAGTTAACTGTTCCCTCTGACTCTGTTTTCCCTTATTCACTGTTTAGCACTTCCAACATGGGACCAATTCATCCATAATTGTTTTAGCCAGACAGCAATCAAGAGGAAGATGCTAAACTTTCAAGGACAGAGAGAGGCACTGGTTGCCAGCTAAGAGCCGCAGTGAGCAAGCTCCTGGCTCAGGAGGCAAGTAGACCTAACTCTGGGCTCCCAGCTGGCTAACTCGCAGGTTCCTAGCCAAGAGTTCCACTAGAGGGTGACAGCTCATTTGACTGCTAGCTTGGCTGGATCACGAGGTCCCAACAGAGCACTACCATTCGGTGAAATGAGCCTTGATCTCCGGGCCATGGGGATCCATCTTCTAGAAGCTGCTCGTTTGACTATGAATGGGCGGTCAGTCATTTGCCTGAGTTCCCAGTTGAGCATTTAGGAGTGCTTGCTCAGCTAACTCCGGGCTTCCAAGGCCTTGGGGATCCCGACTTGTTAACCCAAGAGCTAGTTCAGGAACTCCAAAGCTCACTGCCAAGCAACCTCCCAGCTAGTTCTATTCCAAGCGTGTGGCTCCCACAGTCTTGAGCCAGCGAAACTAAGTTGACTAGCTTCTCTACCAGCTCTGGGTTATCGTGACTTTCTTCGGAGAGAGCCTTGGCTCCTCTCTCTGCCTTGTTTCAGCTATCTTCCCCACAAAGCTTAAAGTGATAGTCCGGAGTAGATTCAACCTGGGGTCATTTGAACCGTGATATCCAGCCAAGTAGCCCACCCGAAGTTTTTTCGATAACAAAGCAAGGCTGCTCAATTTCTCCATTGATAAAATAAATTCACAACTCTACAACATAAAAATTCATAAAAAACCATGTAGAATATAGCATATACTTTGTTGTCTACAGTAGTAGATCAACCCTCATCTTACTTTGAAGCTCCCAGCTCCCAGAAGTGACGTCGACGCAGCTTTAGCAGCAGAGAAACTATCAGGCTTGTGTTGATAATAATAAACTCCTGGAGTATTTTCAAACTTCCAAATGCATCGTTTTGTGAGTACAGACCATATTTGTACTACTGTAGAAGTTTGGTGTCATGGCATGTGATTTTAGTGTGGTAATTTTGGAGATACTGCCAGGTTCCATTAACCCTTGTACGAAGCTATTCGGGATAACTCAGTAACTCAGCTGATGTTCAGCCAATATTGAAAAAACTTCGGGTGGGCTACTTGGCTGGATATCACGGTTCAAATGACCCCAGGTTGAATCTACTCCGGACTATCACTTTAAGCCTGATTTATGGTCGGTGACGCAAGACGCAACACAAGACGCAAGAGGCTAACTTCTTGATGGTTGCCAGCTTTTTTGTTTATTCAGTTCTGCAAGCCCCTACCTCAGAGTAATCGGGATTGGTTCCTTATAAAAGCTTATGTAGGACATGAATCTGACCTCTCCTTTCTGAGGTTATAGTTGCTGCTCTGGAGATTTAAGACACAAATGTCATCCGTAGCATTGATGACTGAATATACTCATAATATGTCATGAAACCTAGAAAACAACACCTCATAGAAATCTTAAGAAGGTTAAAAGCTTTCAATGATGGTGACTTTAAAACACGTGTCCAAAACACCTCCCCTGGGAGGCGTATTGAAGTCACTCTTACCAGATGCCTGAACCAGCTCCAGTGGCTCCTTTTCATGCGGATTACCAGAGACTCTACTTCGAAACCTCCTGGACAACCGAGCTTCTCACCCTATCTGTGAAACCTGGCTCCCCTCAAAGAAAGTTAATTTTGGATGCTTGTATTTGCAGTCTCATTCTCAAAGGAAGTTCCACCATTTCCGACTGAGGACCATGGCTTCAGACTTGGAGGTGTTCATTCTCATCCTGGCTTCTTCACGTTTGGCTGCAAACCACTCCAGGGACTGTTGTAGATATCTGCTAACAGGACTATACCATCCACAAAAAGGAAAGAAGCAATCCAAAGCCCCAACCAAACTGGAGACCCCCAAGCCCTTGGCTGCACCAAGAAACTCTGTTAATAAAAGTTATGAATACATACGATGGCTAAAATTCTTCAACGTAGCCAGCCTGAGTTTGAATCCCAGCTCGGGCCCTTTGCTGCATGTTCTCCCCTCTCTCTCTGCCCCCTTTCTGTCAAGCAAATTTACAATAAAGGCCACAAGTGTCCAAAAATCCTTTAAAAAGAAAAAAGTTATAAACAGAATCGGTGAAGAAGGGAAACCCTAACAGAGTCCAACACACATCAGAAATAAGAATGACTTACTGCTGATAATGCAAACCAAACTCTCACTGAACTTTCACCGAGGCACCGAATGGCCTGTGACAAGAGGACCAATGTCCCATATTTCCAGAGCACCTCCCACAAGACACAGTAAGGACATGATCGTGAGCCTTCTCCAAGTCTATAAAACACATGAAGACTTGTCGGGCAGACTCCGATACACCCTCAAATATCTTTGCACGGGTAAATATGTGACCAGTGTTCCACAACCAGGATGAAAACCGAATTGCTCCTCATGAATCTGAGGTCCATCTATCTATTGGATTCTTCATATCCCTCCATAGAATTTCCCACAGAGGCTGAGAAGTGTGATCCCCATGTAACTGGAGCGCACCCTCTGGTCCCCCTCTCTAAAAAGAAGGACCACCCTAATCTCCCAGTCCAACCAGAGGGAGACACTGTAAGGGTTTGGTCCATTGTGGATTGGGCAGTGGTCAATGGCGGAGACCTCGGTGGTCTTAAACTGGCTGGGATATGTTAATGCTTTCACATTTATTCTTTCTTCTATTCCTGTGTATATTTCCTCATTCATTTTTTTCTTTTTGTTGCACTGTTTTTAGAACTGTTATCTGGAAATCAAAGTAAAATGGATGTGGAGCTATTTCTTAAGTTTATGTAAAACATCCCATAAACTTGTGCATTCTGCAATTCACAGTTTTCATGTAAGGCAAATATGATATTTAAGGTGTGAGACTGACAGATAACTTTCTATCTGAGCTTGTCTTCTTTTATCTTCTTTTTGAATAGTCCCAATTTGATTTAAGAGCGAAGCATATAATTGGCTATTTATTTCACATCTGATTCAGATGAAATGGATCTCTTCAAAAGATTGTGAAGTTCTGCACAAGCCTGCTAATGATGCATTGATCTGAATCAGGTGTGTTGAAGCAGGGAAACATCTAAAACCTGCAGGACAGCGGCCCTCGAGGACCGGATGTGGACATCCCTGCTATACGTGGAAGGTAGACATGAAGAAACGAAATGTATTACAAAATTGAGATAACAGTATGTCTTTCTTACCTGAAGGCCACAAAAAAAAAAAAAAAAAAAACAGGGGAAATAGCATCTTATACTTTACATTATACATAGGCCTACTGTTCAAAATATTTTATGTTGTGGTATCTTGTTTTTGTTCAGTTAAAGAGGATCGACATTGGCCTTCGTTATACTTCATTGATGTCACAACAGTCCTCTCTAAAATCCATTATGTTAAATAAAAATAAATACAAGTATCATGAGTGCTATATGTTAGGAAAATATTATCGTCCCCATTTTGTCCCACCTTTTCCGCAACGATGATTCCTGAAAGCAAAGGGATGTTTTGTTATTATGACAGCGACAGATGGTCGGCAGAGTATATAACAAGTTGCGCTGCTTTCTGGGTAATTACGGTTGGAGAAGCCATCCTCCTCCCCCACACACCACCGAAGGCTCAGCGCAGTTCTTTGCCGGGTGAAAGATTGGTAGGGATCGCGGTTGTTATTTGGCGCAGTTTTGAGCTAGAGTATTAACAAAGGGCGTCCGGTTATTTATTTATCGACGTATTTTTTAACACATCTTACCGTTAAATATCCATAATGAGCGCAATTAACGTGAAAAAGCTTAAAGTTAACGAGCTGAAGGACGAGCTGAAAAAACGTAATCTTTCGGACAAGGGGCTGAAGGCCGAGCTGATGGACCGCCTGCAGGCCGCGCTGGACGAGGAGGCCCTTGCTGGAGACTCTTCGGTGGGCCAAGAAGCTTCGGCGGACGATGGTTTCGACCAGTCCGTCGAGCAAGAGGGTATAGGAGAGGAAGAAGAGGGTGACGGCCCTACAGAGGAAAGCATGGAGGCCAACGAGGAAGAACCAGAAAACGGGGACGGCGGCAATGCTGTTGCCGAGGACGAGGAGATGGGTGAGGGTGAAGATGAAGGGGACGAGGGAGACGAAGATGACGAGATGGATCCCATGCTCAAAGGAGACGTAGACGACATGGAGAAAATTGATACAGAGGACGGTGAGCCCGGGGACCAGGCTGCAGAGGGTGAGTCAGCCGAATTGATTATAAAAATGCGATTGGTTGGATGGACTGTGGCTGGGTGCCGTTTTTTTGCTATAGCGTTAATACAGCCGCGTGAGGGAGACTGTTGGGAATGACTAAATTTGAATGCGCTACCGTATATCAGAGCGTCCATGTTGAGCCAGTCAGCGTGATATAGGCTAGTCAGCGTTAGCTGAAACCGCTAGCAAGTTAGCATCGGTCACCACCTTGGTTAGCTATCGTTTAGTAAGGTTAATGCCTTTAGTCCAGTTCACAAACCACGATTTAACGTTATTAGTTGCCTTGATAACAAAACGTACTAAATTAAATTTACATTATATAACATGGGGGGTAAGAGGTTACGTATTGGTTGAACTCGACGAGCTTTTCGTTTCGTTTTGGTTAGGGTGTTAGCTTGCCAGCTAGCATAATTTTCTTTGTCTCTGATGCAGTGCTAATGAGCGGGTCAGCCGGTTAGCCATTTCCGAGGTTCCCGACATTATGTTCAGTCACAAATTAAGAGTTGTGGTAGAAGTGCGAAGGTACCACTTCTACAGCCTGTTTAATTTATATAAATGATAACCAAAATTATTCACAAAACTATATTGTATAATGGCTATTATTAGTCATTTAATGTAATGGAGTGCGCTCAGATTCAAATTTCAAATGCATTACTACTTAGTAATGACATGCATATGGACTGTTGTCTAAAGTGTTTACAACCATGGGTTTCGACTTGAAAAGGGGCCGGGAACATCTGAAGTAGCTAACCCTAAGCTGTGTGGAAGAAGGGTCGGCACTGAACCGCTTGTTTAGCTAGCACGTGGATACTTTCCCTCGTTTTGAATAGCAATTTTCACATCGAATAGTCTCTTTAGACGATATGGATGTATAGGACTTGACACTTAGGCTTATACACTACAACATACCGGGGAAGTGGTTTTAATTCAGTTCTAAGTAAGCTTTCCTGCATGATGCATTTGTCCCTGATATCAGTAGACATGCCCTCTTAAGTAAAATAGACTTGTACCTAAAGCACATGGAGAACATTGTTTCAAGCCCTGTATTGCAGGGTTACTTATACTTTATCTTTCAGAGATTTTTCCAGCCCCAGTAAACACTGCTCATAATGTTCAATTTGGCCAGCTTATGTTGTAATTACTACCTGGTCTTACGAACTGTAACAAGTCATAAATAAAGTATGATTGTGTTGTTTTAAGTGTAACTATGAGGTTATGCCTCGTAAGAACTTAACTGATGATTTTGGTCAACACAATGTAACTAATGAACGGGCTTTGTGGGCCAGAACCCCACTGCCAGTCCGACCTCTCTGTCTCAAAAAGGAGCACCTCATTCTATATCTTTGTTCTATTTTCAAAGGGGATGCGGACAAAGACACGAATGCTGATCAGAAGAATAAGAAGGGTGTTAAGAGACGCCGGGAGGAACATGGAAGGGGCTACTTTGAATTTATTGAAGAGAACAAATACAGCTGGTAAGGATGGGACAGAGCAAAAATGGCCTTCAGCATCCCTGAAGCGCCATCCATAGCTTTGGTGAATTGTATTGGCTTTAAGTGCCAATGCACACAGCTAGCAAAAGGAAAACCCTCATTTTGAAGTATTCTCTTATTTATTAGTAACATAACTTTTACACATGTGTTTTGAGGGTCATCCCTGACTACCTAAAGAGCCTTACCATTTACTTTTTACAGTTCCCACTCACTTTGTGTCTTTTAATGGACTGCATTCTGTAGCAGAAGTGCATCTATCAAATCTCTGAATTTTCACATCTGTTCCTCATGCCACTTATTGTTTTGGAAAGCCCGTTGTGTCCTCAAGGTGATTCGAGGCTGCTCTAGGAGAACCCAGAGGAAAGTAACAAAGTAAACACTTTTTGAATGGTGGGTGGGTTGGGAGGAGTAGCTGAGAGGCGTGGGAGGAGGGGTCCTGCTGCAACATAGCACACAAGGATGTAGCAAAATTCCCAGAGTGTTGGAACGTCCACAGAGCAGCTCGCTATTGATCGTCCATCGTTTTGCCTCGCAGTGGTCAATTATTTAATTTAATTTTTTGTTTTATTTATTTGCTCTGTTTTTTTTTGTTTTTATTTCACTGGTTTTATATGAAGTCCAGATGCTATTTCTGTCTCATCGTGTTGTCTGTGTGAGTTGTGGTGTGTGTGTGAATGTGTACATTTGCAACACACTTTCTACCCCTGCAAAGGTGACATCAAGCATGACATGCACGGAATTGTTAGCTTGTGTGTGTGTGTGTGTGTGTGTGTGTGTGTGTGTGTGTGTGTGTGTGTGTGTGTACACCTACCTACTTATTGGTCTGTTTTGTTTTCATTGCACTATTGCCACAAAAATCAAAAGGGATAAAATGGAAAATGCATTCAAATAGCTGTTTTTTTGTTTGTTTTTTTTTCCAAACATGAGGTCCACAATAGATCAGGGCTCTAGATAATTCTTTTTGTTCAAGTATCCAGTCAGTTTTTTTTGTTATTTATTTTTTGGCCACTTCCAACAAAGTTTGTTACATAAAATGGATTAAATCTCTGCAGAGATCCCTATGCAATGACGGGCCCATGTTGGCAGTAGTTATGTGACTTGACATCAAACGTCACTGACCAGGCACTGTGTTATCCTGAGCTGTAGTTACATGTACAGCCTTCAGGGCAGTTTGGGGACAAGTTGATGGCAGATGTCCCTGGAAGATGGCAGATGTTGAAAATGCTACACTGCAGAAAAGGATCTTCATTCCTACTAACTTACCCAGCTGGAGTTGGATTATTTTCTCTTTTAAGCATCATTCAAATGTTTGGCTTCCTTTTTATTTAAAAAGAAAAAAATATGGACTTGGTATTTCTATTTTACCATTAGAAATAAATGTGCATATTCTCGAGCTACAGAGCTGGTAAGTTGCTGTAGTTCTTAGTCTGCCCCGACTGCTTTATTTATTTTTTTATTCATTTAGCAGGGAGCCATCTACTGCTTAGTTACACACAGCAACTTAGTTGACCTTTTCATTTAGAATTCTGCACATGGAAAGTTAAATATAACTTAGCCCACAGCAATCCTGAAGACACATTTATCTGAAAGGGGAGAGGTCTGCTTTGAGTTTATTACTTTGACCAACGGATAGCCTTGCATGCTAAGGCTGGAGGTGGTGCTTTCTTTGTGTATCTTTCATGTTTTAGATTTCGCTGGATGCTGCAAGGTAAGTGCGGCTGAAATACAACAAACTATCCAAAAAGTTTGGAGGCTCGCTTGCCCAATTGATGTTCTCTTTTCTTTACCCCCTTGTTTGTCTTTCCACTTCTTTCCCCCAGTATTTTTCAGCCAGTGGTCCCTAAAACATCTATATGTTCCATGTAGTAGCAGTCGCACGTGAATCTTCTAATTGATTTCTTCATATCTCTTTTCAGTGCCTCATTTAAGTCTCCTGTACCCCCCTTGGAGGAAGAAGATGAAGAGTTTGATGACACCAAAGTCTGCTTGGACACCTGTAAGTTTTGCTTCAAGATTCCTTTAAGGAGGGTTTAAAACGGTTGACAAGAATATTAATCACACTTTTATGTACGCTGTCGGATTTTATGTTTTTGTCTTTTGTGCTCTAGACAACTGTGACCTGCACTTTAAGGTGTCACGGGATCGTTACAGTGCTTCATCCCTTACAATGGAAAGTTTTGCTTATCTCTGGTCCGGAGGCAAAGCCACCTATGGTGTGAACCAAGGAAAAGCCTGCTTTGAGATGAAGGTACAATAACGATGAATACTGTCCAGATATTTTCCAGTCTTATCACCCTTTTTAAAATCACTGAATGCATACAGCCTAATGTGGTTTGTGTGAATTGTGCTTAAAGTTGTGCAAGCCAAAAGGTGAAATTAGAGCCTGTGCAAGTGTATACAAACTTGTTATTTTTGTTTTTTCACTGGAATTACAGATCACAGAGAAGATTCCAGTCAAGCACATTTCTAGCAAGAATATGGATATTCATGATGTGCAGGTCGGATGGTCCCTGGCAACCGGCACGCTGCTACTTGGTCAGTGCAGTTACTTTTGTTTTTGCCCTGTTAATATCTTGTTGGAAACGTCTAATCTATCGCCAGCAGTCTAATTAGCCACATAAGTCGTGTTATACAGATAACTTTTTTATGTTATGTAAGGACTGGAGTTGTATTGGATGTCTCTGACTAGTACCGCACTAACCAGTACCTGTACGTTTAGGTTACTGCCTATCATTGTTTAAATCTCTGAAAAACCAAGAAACATTTTCTTTCAAAACATTGACAAGCTTTGCTGATGTTGGGTGTATGTTCACTTTAAGGTCAGTTGTGTTCAAATGCCTTAAAATACAAGCCTCTTTGGAGGCCCTCTAGTGGCTGTAAAGCTACATGACACCTTGATTATAAAATGGCTTCAGCTCTGCCTGTGTCATAGAAACGGCCTCCTGCTTTGTTCTAGTACAGATTATTCATTCAGCAATTGCAAAGATCCAGATTCTGAAATGCCTTGCCTCAATTCGTGAATGTTTGTTAATTGATCCCTTTATGTATAGGTGAGGAGGAGTTTTCCTACGCCTACTCTGGAAAAGGCAAGAAGACAACCAACTGTGTGACAGAAGACTTTGGAGAAACTTTCGAAGAGAATGATGTCATCTGCTGCCTTATCGTAAGATTCAAGTGTCATGTTGCCAGCATCTGTTTTTTGTTTTTTTGTTTGTTTTGTTTTTTTTAAACTGTAGCCTAGACGAACCGAATGGATAGGATTTAATTTTTTTTTTTCCATAATTGAAATGTAGTGTAAAACAATCTGTTACACAAAGAGCAACGTTGCCTTTTTGTGTTTTTTCTTAGGACTTTGAGGGTGAGGAGGTGGTGCTGTCCTTCTCCAAGAATGGTGGGGAGCCAGCTGTCGCCTTCCAAGTCTGCAAAGACTCTTTAAATGGTCAGGCCCTTTTCCCGCACGTCATCTGCCACAACTGTGCTGTGGAGTTCAACTTTGGCCAAATGGAGACTCCGTACTTCCCTCAGCCTCAGGGCTACACCTTCTTGCAGCAGGTCCCCGTCAGTGAGCGAATGCGTGGGGTGAAGGGGCCACAGACTAAGGCCGACTGTGAGGTGAGCATGAGTCATGCATGTCACTTTCTAATCGCAATGCTATAGTATTGCCTTTTTTCAGTGTTTTGGGCACGGTTATCTGAACCATGTCTCATGTTATGTAGATCATCGTGATGGTTGGTCTGCCGGGCTCAGGGAAGACTACCTGGGTGAAGAACCATGTTCAAGAGAACCCTGGGAAGTACTACATCCTGGGTAGTGACACCATTGTGGAAAAGATGATGGTCAGTACTGGTCCCAGCTCTGTGGTGTTCTGGATGTGACTCACCGTTTCTGTTCTGCATTTTAACATTCCTCCCCTTTCCTTCATTACAGATCAACAGCCTGAAACGCCAGTCAAAGGACATTACAAAACTGACCGCAATTTCCCAAAGAGCACCACTTTTCTTGGGAAAGTTCATTGAGATTGCTGCCCGCAAGAAGAGAAACTACATCTTGGATCATGTAAGTTGTCTGCACTGGTTAATGATCGACTTGGTGAACATTCCCCAGATGCTAATGTAAATGGAGGTCGATGAATAAATGAAAATTTTCCTCTTTCCAGACTAACCTGTCTGCACCAGGCCAGAAGAGGAAGATGTGTTTGTTTGCAGGCTTTCAGCGTAAGGCTGTAGTGGTCTGTCCAGCTGACGATGACTACAAGCAGAGAGTCCAGAAAAAGGTTGAGGGTGATGGCAAGGAAGTTCCTGAGCATGCTTTGCTCAAAATGAAAGGTAAAGAACTTCCTCGGTGCTGAGAACCCCTCGCATGATATCTTTTGCTCCATATGCCTTTTTGTTTTTTTTAAAATCTCTAATCATGTTCTGATTTGTTTCCCTGGATTACAGGCTTCTTCGCTCTGCCCGAGGAGGGAGAAAGCTTCAGCGGAATCACCTTTGCTGAGCTGCCGAAGGAGGACTCTGCCAAGCTGCTAGAACAGTACAAAGAAGAAAGCAAGACAGCTCTACCTGCTGAGAAGAAACCAAACCAGGGGAGCACGACTCCGAAAAGAGGTGGGGGCTCCCGTGGTGGCAGCCGAGGGGGCAAGAACCAGTTTGGCCGTGGTGGACCTGGACAGAGAGGCGGGGGACGTGGAGGCTTCCAGAACAGAGGCAACTTTAGAGGAGGTAGGAATGAAAATGGGGAAAATGAATAGAATCTTCATGTTCTTCTTGTTTAACAAAGTTTTAAAGCAGTTGAAATGCTTTAATGGCTCAAAGTGCAACACTGATCAATCCACAGCTCCTGGCCCTCGCGGCGGCTTCAACCGTCCTCCTCGTGGCTTTTTGCCTCCCCCAGCCTTCAGAGGAGGATACCCCAGCCGTGGGAACTTCAATCGAGGCGGTGGCCACATTCCCAGCCTCGGCGGGTCCCCAAGGGGTGGACCAGTGAGGGGTAACATGGGACACAGGGGAGGACACATGAACAGAGGTGGCCCAATGAACCGAGGGAACATGAGCAGAGGAGGTGGAGGCGGCGGCATGAGTCGTGGTGGAAACAGGGGGCATCCCGGCCAGGTGGGTGTGATGGCTTGGCTTATACCTTCTTTGAAAATATGTAAATATTTTTAGGATATTTGGCCATGCCAGAGAGTATTTATTTTTAAACCCCTTTCACTTAAGCTGCACACCAGTGTAAAATCTCTCCAAAAGCAGTTTCCTCATTTTGCTAAATGTTAAAGGGTTACTGCATGATTATTATTATTTTTTTTTTTTTTTTCTGCCTGTGTCGTAAAGTTTCAGCAGAGAGGTGGCAACCGTGGAAACTTTGGCAACAAGAACAGCAACTTTGGTAACAACAGGAACAGTGGAAACTTTGGCAACAGGAACGGCATGGACAAAGCTCAAGCCTTCAACCAGAGCTGGCAGCAAGGGGTCAGTATTTCTGCTCAAACTTTGGCTTTTGCATCAGACTCCAGGCTTTGGTATTATGTTATTGTTAAACTGTATTAAAGATGTTAAAACTAAAATTGTACTTGCATACGTCAAATTTAATACAACTCCACTCTATGGCTTTTTTTTTTTTTTTTTTTTTCTGGTTTAATCGAAAGCTGATTTTAATGCATCGGTTATCACAATCAAGTTCATATAGAAAAACTTCTAGAGAAATGTAGAGCATATTAAGTGTTGACCATATTTCAGTTCCCAGGTCATTTATCATGGAACAACGATGACCAGTTGTTGCTGGGTTTTTTTTGTTGTTTTGTATAAATTCACTGTGTGCATCCGGTCTTAATGACCCAAAAGCTTTTATTAATTAAGGGAAGGTCATACAGTGGTTTTAACTTCAACCTTTGTTGTTGCAGTTCTGGAACCAGAAGCCTTGGAGCCAGCAGTATCAGCCTGGATATTACTAAGACACTTGATCTAATGGACTGGTGGCCGACATTGAGGATCCACCGCAAGCCACGGAACATCCCTCCACCCTGCTGTTTGAGTTTGTTTCCTTAGAACCCACTTTTAATAACCTAAAACCCACTGACCGACGAGCAGGACTGAGGCGACATGGAGAAACCACATTCCATCAGAGAGGAGACCAGGCCACAATTGTAATCAAAGCTTTATATAGTATATCCATATATACACATGTGCAGTGTGGGTTAGGTCTCATTCATTTTTCTTTTTGTTGTATATTTCAAATATTTTTCAACCACTTTTAAATGACATGCTTTTAAAAGAAAAACAAAAAACAAATCTAATGTTTGTAATATCAGGAACAGGAAACTTGCCAGTTGGCCACAGTTAAGGTTTTTTTTTCAGGGTTGAGTATTTTATCTGTGCTGTGATCTATTTTTTTTTTTTTTTTTTTTTTTGCTTCTTTTGTTTTTTGGGTTTTTTAAATTACAAATTGTAAATATATTTTTTGCGTAGTTTGTCAGAAGTTTAAGTAACGTAATTGAAATTACCCTGGTTCTTTGCAGGAGGCATGATAGATTATATTGTTAGACTGTTTGTGTCAATAGTCTACTGTCAAACCGTTAAAATCAAGCATCAGATAAATTACAGCAAGTTTTGTTTATTTTTTTACTTTTGTCCCCACCACCAAACCTGTAACAAACTTCATAGACCTACAATAAACAACTTGTTTGCTTTTTTACATTCTTCCTGGCTTATGACTTTTGATTTAGGTCAAAGGTGTGTAAAAGACCTTTGAATGAGCGACGTCCTGGTTTGCTAATACAAACAATAAGGGCCTTTGTTCTGCTACAAGCTTCAGCAGGCACCTCGTTAGTTATATATTCTCTTAAAGTGTCTTGTTTCGTATGTCATTCCTAGTGCTTTAGCTATTTTGTGTGTGTGTATATATATATATCGCTTTGAGAATATGTTTTGGCTAAGCCATTTTCAGGTTAGACATAAGCCATTTTTCTTGTCATCCATTTAAGCCTTTGATAAATGTGTTTTGAATTAATTTTTTCATTTATTCTAAGATTAGAGCGCTGACTATGCTTCATTCTCAGGAGAAAATGTTTTCTGTATTGTCCTTATCAACGGTTCCTTTAATGCAGTAGGCGTATAAGATGACACGCACTGATCAGTCAAAAACACTGAACCACAAGGGTGTCTTTCTCACTCCCCCCCCCCCCCCTTTAACTTTTTACTCTGAGCGACTTTCTTATGATGCTGATTCAGCACAAGAATGGAAGCAAGCAAGTTGGTGGGTAGCTCATCTTCACCAGCAACTTAAAAGGGCTACACAGTCTCAACACTTCCTCAACCAGCAACGCCTACAATTCTGGAACCCTTTTTTTTTTTTTTTTTTTTTTACTTGCAAAATGGCAACCGTTTTCAAATTCGTACGGCCTTGTTGTTTTGTTGGAAAGCGCTTTAGGTGTTTGTGTTAGTGGCTGTGTGGCCCGAAAATGATGGCGGCCCCCCCCAATGCATCGTGCCGCATTGCCCCAGCAACTTAGGCCGGAAAACGCATCAAAATGAAGCGAACAAATTCAGTCATTTGTGTTCCTTTTTTTCCTTCGTATTCTTGTTATTTAAGAAATGTAAATACTAAATACGGCACTAATTCATTCATGCATGAATGTCCATTAATAAACTCAGTGATAAATGTGTTGTGATTATGAAAGTGTAAGTTACTGCTGTGTGATGAACTGTTGAATCCATGTAAATATCTGGAGAGTTTGTGCCCTCCCTTTTTACTGTACCGGACACACAAATCTAGCAGAATGCGAGCTTTGAATTTACAGCATAATCTATAATACAACAGACCCTATATTTTTATTGCTTTGTGTTGCAAGTTGTATATCAGGTCTTATGAAACCAACAGTGCAAAGGCTTTACAACCCTTTAGGTTTATTTGTCTTTTCTATCTGACCGTTTTTAATATTTGTGTTAAAGAATTACAACTGTATCTTCTTTTTTTTTTCTTTTTTGTCTTCATTAAAATTGTAAAACTTGGTACATGGTGATTTGGTTCATTACAGTGCCTGTAAAATACGTTTGTGCTATAGTGTCTTAAAATCATGTTCTTTTAAGCCATTACTGTCTTTGGCTTAAGGCTCAAGCTGATTGTCCCCAAACCCAAAATTTAATTGTATTTTGCAGTAATTTAGTCTTAATCTTTACAAGACCTCCAGGCTTTCTTTTTTTTTTTTTAGAACTTTCTTTTTCATTTTTTTAAATAACAACATATACAAGACATGAAAGACAAACATGGATGTTCAGATTTCCAGTTTAAAAGAACCAGTCGTCTCGCTATTAAAGTAGAGAATGCAAGGGCGCCTGTTTGAAGATTTGAGAGTTTTGTGTTTTTTGCGAAAAGGCCAAAAAGTGAAACAAGCGGGCACCGGCTGATTGTTGAGCCAAGCGCTATTGACACAGAGTTAAAAATAGATTTCCAGAAAGTGATCAGTCTGGGACGAAGCCAGAACATTTGGAGGAGTGATGTAGGAGCTAAACCAGATATGGACTCTACTCTCACAAGTAGGGTCCATATCTGGTTTAACCTATGCTAATCTGACCTTAGAACTTCTTTCCAGTCCTCATATTTAAACTTATGATCCAAATTGTCCTCCCAGTTTTGTCTTGTGGCTATAGCCGAAGAGGGAGAGAGTCCCGTAATAAGGTCATAAAGTGCAGACACAGCTCCCTTACCATTGACATTCATTTCTAAAATAGTGTCATGGGGCATTTGGGGCGGGAGTCTTGGGAAGCGTGAAAAAGTTTTCCTGACAAAGTCTCGAATCTGGAAAAATCTCCACGTTTTCCTCCATCTCCGCAGCATGATACTGCCACCTTCATGTTTTTCTGCTCTACTTGGCTGACAAAAGTTGTTCTCATCGGAGCAGAGAACACCCTCTGAAAATAGATCTTAGCATTATACCAGAAGCATCCTTTTCAAATTTTGTCACAGTGACGTTTAAACCCTTGTAAACATAGAGTCTGTCTAAATATGACTAAATGCATCACATTTTTTCATTATTCTTTAAAAGAAATAAACACAATTGACAAAAATATCACAGTTACTTATGGGAAGTGGTTTGATATCTACTTGTAATCCCTTATACGTAGAAATAAATCCAATCAAGCATTTTCTGGGAACTTCAGCGATGGAAGTTCATAGAATACCTTTTGTGGGGGTTTTGGTTTCTACCTCGGAGGATCTTTCCTAGCAAGAGAGGAAGTTTTTTTTTCGACTTTTCTGTTTGGGGACTGAATTCACCAAATAATGGTGAGCTTACCTGGCCCTGAGGCAGCAAAGTCAGCCCATACCATGATACTACCACCACCATCCTTCACAGATGGTATGAGGTTCTTATGTTGGAATGCAACACTTTCCTTTCTCCGAAACGTAATTCTTCTCATTTATACCAAAATATTCTAATTTAGTCTCTTTTGTCCACAAAAAAAGTTTAAACAGCCCTCTACCTTATTAATCTTTATCAAACTGCAGACAGGCCGCAATGTTTTTTTTTTGTTGTTGTTGTTGTTGTTGTTTTTTAAGCAGTGACAGCCTACTTGCAGCACTGGCATTCAAACCATTGTTGTTCAGTTTTACACTGATGGTCAACTCAAAAACATCAACATTAGCCTGATCTTTGCTGATTGGCTGCTCCCAAGGAGGATAAGCGACTGGATAGTGTAGTGGTAAGATTGCTTTCATGCGGGTGACTGCGGTTTGAATCCTGTCCCCACCGCATGAAGGTACTACATCCAGTAGGGGTCCTTAGGCAAGACCCTCTTAAACTACCTGCCTACCTGGGATATAAGTAAGTCGCTTTGAAAAGTGTCTGCTAAATGCATAAATGTGTTCCGGTATTTCCTTAATTTGTGCAAACCTCTAAAATGCAGAAAACAGCATAAATCTATCATTATCATTTGGCACGGGTCCAAAGAAATCATCTTCAGTGTCTCCACTGACCAACTTCATTGTTTGTAAGAAATGATTCAAGTTTTGAATTAGATTCCATCAACACAATTCAAATAGAAATCGAGAGAGAGAGGCAAAGAAAGCCAGAAAAGTTTAAAGAACATATATTTAACAAAGAGGATTCTACAATCACAAGATTAATTGCTGACAAGTGAGGGTATCAGGGTTGGGTATTAAAGGAGAATTCATCAAAAGCTTAGACTTTCCAATCAAGGATGTCAAACTCAGCGAGGGAATCATCAGTAAGTTCCAAAAAAAATTGCCTTAATACAAGAAATACAAAGAACTTAGGTCTTTAAGCATCTGCAGTGCAAAATATTGTGACATTTTTTTTAGGGGATTCTGCAAAAAATCTTGGTGCAAAAAGCCAAAGATAGAAACTGCCGTTGGATGCATGTGTCCTTCAAGCTCTTCAAGCGGCACTGCGTGAGAAACTATCATGCCGCCATGATCAGTACAGCCACTAAGGCTTGGGAGAACCTAGAAAAATCACCACCTTCTATTTACAATATGCGGCACACACGCTGCAGCTAGCCCCGGTTCGAGTCCCGCATCGGACGGCCCTTTGCTGCATGTCATTCCCCCTCTCTCTGCCCCCTGCTTCCTGTCTCTCTTCCTCTGTTCTGTCCATGAAAAGCATAAAGAAAATGCTTAAAAAAAAAGAAAAGGTTGAGAATCAGATAACAACGACAATGGACTGTTGAGCAGCTGAACTCTTGTATTCAGCAAGAATGGACACAGATTACTCCGGGAAAATTGCAGCTTTTTAGCATCCTCAGTTCCCAAAAAATGAAAACTAAAAGAAAAGAAAATTCAATTAAAGGAAGCCTGATATGACTCATGGTGGTGAACATTCCACTAACCCAACTTTTTTTCAGTGTGTTGCTGGCATAACATTTTTAACCTTGCTATTTTCTAAATACAGTGACAATGGAAAGTGGAGACACTTTAGGTATGGGTTCAAACTACGGTAGAAATGAAAGATTAAAGCTTTTATTGCACTTTAGAAAATTTCCCTTTGTACACTGTCTGACTGTGGCTTTGTGAGCTGTTTCAGTCTGATGAATATCAGTAACTTTTGTGAGTTTCTCGGAAATCTTCACTGTTACACCGTTATTTGGCGATCTTCGTGTGTTGTGGACATTAGAATGTGACCATTTCAGTGGTGTGTTTGGCTTCTTTGACATTCATGTCTCTTTACAGAGCCCGTGCTTTTCCTCTGTGTATGACAGGAGGTCATTTCACCCCTAGACAGCTGGTTGTCTTTGGCGGGTCGGCATGTTTACCCTCATCGAAAGCATATTAGTGAATGACAAGACCTCCCACTTAGACTGCAAACAGTGCATTAGTTATTGACTCTGATTACCAATGTTTGACCCTCTAAGCTTGATGTAAACGCATAGGGAGCCCAGCATCATGTGAATTGACTGGAAGTTTCTTTGTTTGCACTTGCCTGTGTAGCTCCTTCCCACTGTAAATAAAACGCTACAAGCAGGTTAGACCATCTTTATCAATGGGCACGCAACCTCAGTGAAACAAGTGTCATTAGGGAGATTATTTGCTCTGCTTTACTATTTCCTATAAGCGTAAATAACATGGTGAAAGACACAGGCAGCTGCATGTGAATGTGATCATGAATGTGAATGGAGCCAGACAGGCTCTGCCCACAGGAGGAGAGGAAGAGCGTCATGTGAAAAAAAATATTTTATTTTCCAAACATAAACTCATTCATTTTATGTACAGCATGAAAAATAGAGGACACATCAGACAGAATTTGAATGATTGCACTAGATTTGACACAACTCATACAAATTCTAATTAAGGGAAAATTAAAAAAAAACAATGTCAAAACTTTGAAAAGTGCTTGTTTGAAGGCAGCAGTACTGCCTGTTTTATGTGATTCTCCCGCTAAATGTCCATTTAAATAGAAAGTACTAGACGAGTTGTTTAAAAGTATTAAATATATATCGACAACCCACTGGAACAAAAAACACTATATCTATAATATTTCTTAGCAGTCTGATTATTTTAGCTATTTCCCATGGCTTCATGCAATAGAGACATTGTCCAGCGTGCATGAGCACCTCTCTACAATCATGTTAGGGAATTCAGCCACCTCAATCTCAGTATAGTCCCCCTTTTTCACCAGGTACATTATGGGTAAAGGAGCACTCTCCGACACCGTGCACCGCCGCTCTCCGTAGCCGTAGTTGCGTTTGGGCTGCTTGCAGCTGCCGGTGCACCTGAAGGCCTGGTAACCCGCAGGCTCGATGATCCAGTACTGCGTCCAAGTGAGCGCGCGGAAGTCAATGAAGTACTGTTCTCTACAGCAGGTGTCTTTGTTTCGGTTTACGTCACAATCACCATGAGAGCTGTGGAATAGATAAGAAATAAAGTTAGTTTGCTGTCAACACAGATCTTTTTTAAGTGAGGGAGGGAGACGGTTTGGTTGCTGCCCAACAGGCCTCACATTTCTTAACTACACCCCTGCTGGCCAGTTTATAAAAAAACTTTACAATTTATTAATATATTTAGACCATAACTGAAAAAATATATTATTCATCGGGATTTTTGGAACACCCAAAGCTCCTAAATGTTGATTTTTTGTTTTTCTTTTATTTTCTCTTGTGCGAACCAGTCATTTCATACTTTTCTCTGAACCACAATAATTAGTAATCTAACGCCCTCTTGCCGCTCTGCTACAGACCTCTTAATGAACGCAAACGGTGACAGGTAGAAAGCAAAACGGGCACATAGACTAATTGTCACACTGATACAATATCCTGTATATCAAAAGCTCGCGCCCTTACCCGTACTCTTCGAGGTTGAGTGTGTAGAGGATGAGCTCGGGCTTCCCCAAGGTGTTGTCTGTCTGCTCCTGGGTGGTAAAGCGCACACTTTTGGCCATCTCTGCCGCATAGCTGCCAGGTCTCTCGCCCTCGATCCACACCTCCAGGTGCATAGGTGTCTTCTGCTGGGTCTTGGACCAATAATGCACCGCCTGAGTGACATCAAAGCTCTTCCAGCCAGTTTCGTGAATGGGGACCAGACTGTGAACATGATAAGGACGATTAATTAAAATGATACGCAGCTGATGCTTCTGGGAGAAGAGGAAAGTATCTTCTTTTATATACAGCTCAGCAGGAGGGGAAAATAACCCCTTACCGTGAATCTACCAGCGATGTCCGGTTGGATCCGTCCGGCAGCACCTCCACCCAGTAGACGCTGACCCTGGCGTTGCTGATGGGTCGGTGGCTCTTTCTCTCCACCGCGAAGCGTTTGTGATAAGAAGCCCGTTGGTAGAGCTTCAGCTCCGCCATGGTTACCTCGCTGTTATCCGGGATCCTTGCCTCCATGTCGAACAGCATGCGATGCCGAGTGGTGTCAGAGTACACATACTCTCCGGAGATGTCTAAAATACAACAGTTTAAAAGCGTTAAAGTCGTTTTTCTTTTTCTTTTCAATCCGCTTTTCAAAATCGTTTTGATGCGTAAAAGAGTCTTTACGCACCACGTGCCCCTATTACGCACGGGAATATGGTTTCAGGTCAAAGGGTACCATTATTGACACCATTTCCGTATGATTTATTCCATATTGCATGTTGGATATTTTAAGAATTGTGAAAGTTTCTCACCTGCATTGCCGGGGATTCCCCTTAAGATGCCCGCCAGGCTGGGCAAAGATCTGCGTCGCCTGCTGTGGTGCATCTTCAGCATGGACAAATACTTATTTCTGACATGCGCTGGAATAACCAGGTTCTCCAAATCTCTCTTATGGATCTTCGGAACTTCATCCAATCCAAGTTTCTGCAGCAACACGTCCTTCATATCCTGATGCGTAAATGCCCTGGCCAGACCCAGGAGCGTTGCACACAGGACACAAGCGCGGAGGAAATCCATGAGGAAGAAATTCAGTGGAACAAGACAGGAGTACAGTAGCGGGAGTCACTCAGAGATACAGAGTCGCTCTGACACTCATCTGGCCCCCTTATATTGTTGCGGCCCTCCCAGCCGTTCGCACTTTGTCGATGGGGGCAGGGACCCTTATCAGAACAAAGGTGCGACGATACGAGTCCCATCCTAAACAGGATATTTAAGTGGCCATACTTCAAACACCAACAATTAGACTCGAGTGCCATCCGTATTGTGGAGGTGTAATTTCTCCATAGTTGCACTAAAAGTATGTTTGATGTCTGTTTGGATTAGTTTGCGTTTGATGCCATTTGATCTGTGCAATGAATCAGGTGGAAATATTCACAAAATATTCACATTTTTTTCAACACATTTAATTTTTTTTGTAATATTGATGAAGTTTGTTTTGGAGGACAAATGTTTCACAAGGATTGAATATGTGAGGTGATGATTGGATGGCTTTTTTTTCAGGGCCTTTTTTTCAGCCAAAATGAGAAAGTGCAAGAGAAGATCAGTTGTACTGAGATTTTCTTAAAATTGAGGGTAAAAAATGTCGCGTTGAAAATAATTTTAGATCAGAACCCTAACATTTAGTCACTGGAAATGGAAGCTGGCATCAGCTATCCCGTGCAGCCAGAGAGAACCTGGAGTGTTTTCACTTATGTGATTTATGAACACTGATATTGTTTGATTGACTGAGTTGAACAAAATGCAAGTGTTCTTCTTATCTTGGCACTTTAATTTCTCTCAAATTAGTCTGCTCTCCTCCACTTGTGTGTTCCCTGCTGCTACACATGTGTCCCAGACAGACATCTCTTGACCCTGCGAACCTGAAGTGCCCTCTTCTCAGTAGCACCCTTGTCTACACACAGCGCCTCTTGATGTGTACATTCCACTGGACGATGTCAGGCTGGGCCAGTCTGGTAAGAGTTGTCACACACTGGCCTTATTTCTGTCTGGGTGGCTGTAGGAGCTTGTTTTTATGTCCAGCAAATGGCAGCATGGGAATGTCAGGAAAAGTAGTCAGCAATTTGTTCACTTTGATACATGTTTATAACAGAGGGGGGGGAGTCCAGGAGGAAGTATTGTAGAGCTTTGAGGGAGGAGGAAGACCCAAGGATTAGATGTTGATTCCCCGCTCTGTCACCCATTCCTGGCCCACTCCAGCAGATTAAAATTATTAGCCAAACAGACAGTTAATCCAGGGGCTGGGGGGGCCGGCGTGGATGTGGATTGGGGCAGGCTCTTCACAGGTTGGTGATTATCTGATTCCATTGCGAGGATTTGCCTTGCCTTTTTTGTCACACAAACATTAGAAGCGGGGTGCTCTCGCTGGCTGCCCAGAAGGCCCTGGCTCTGGTTGTGTATTGGACTGTGTTTGCTTAGAGATGTCAGACAGACTGAAGGGGCACACAGGAAGACCAAATGACAGATGACTGCCAGACCTGCTCTTCCAAACTGGTGCATCCAAGCCTCCCCAACAAGACAAATTATTAATGAGCTCATAGCACATCTCGCCGTCCATGTGTGGCACAGTCGGAGGACGTGAAAGAGAAATCATCTAAAATAAATTACATCTGCGAAGCACTGAAAATATATTTCTTACAGCATGTGCATAGAAGGACTTATGTGTGAGTGTGTACAGTTCTAATGAGTTCTATTGACTTGGTGCTGTTGCATTTGGGTTTCACCCTTGCAGTTAGATTGCAAATGCAGATTATACTTTTTTCTGCAATTGTTTGTAACATTTTGTACGATTCAAAAACCTAATTCAATTTTCAATGACAATTTGAAGTCAATCACATGTAGCAGAGCCTCCTGTTGGCCCATGAGATCACCCGTTTTTCATATTAAGTTGGGGGGATTTGTCTTTATGTATTCAGATTAATCATGAGACACTTTTTAATTCATTTTATCAGTTTAATTAAAGGGGGTCGTGCTCATTAATTAAGCATTGATTAACAGGGAATATAATGTAAACAAGCCAGTGTTGCCTGTGATGAGAGCTGAAGTTTTGAAGGATCCACTGAACTGTGATGACAGAATTATTTGTGTTTTTTTTCAAACACTTATGGCTATTAAAGGAGTTTAAAAAAACGGTCTAATGAGATTCCTGCATGCAGAAACCCTGAGAATGATTAAAAAAAAACACACACAAAAAAAACACAGTATTCTTCCTCAGAGTCCATAGATGAGGTCCAAACTGGTCTATCTGATTGTCTGATGTCAGGATCACCAGTGCAGACATGTAAATTCAGAAAAGATCTATTGTCCAGTCCAGCCAAAGGCCAATCTAAGTGCCTGCTCTCCACAGCCTAAAATACACAGGCCTATGTCATCCCCTGTCCCTCACATTACAGCCCCTAATTCGGGAAATTAAGATGCCTTTTGTGTGATATTTCTCAGTCTTTCCTCCTTCCCATGCCAATCAAAGATGAGTTGCCGAGTTCAAAGCTTCATCTGATGCTCCAAGGTGCCATTTCTTTTCAATCAAAGGCCAACGAGCTCCCACAATCAACAACACAGGTGTTAATTAACATCCACGCATTTGCATTCAAAAGCGGTCCAATTTATAGGTCATTCCCTTCCATTTGTGAAACATGGAATCCCCTTTGGCTGCAGAGAGCGCTGTTTGTTAAAAAAAAAAAAAAAAAAGGCTCGGTTTGTATGTAAGACAAATATTACAGCGGGCCCTTCAGGAGGAAGAGGAGGCCGCATGCAGTCTGCTTGTGTTTTCCTATGTGGTTTGAGCATTTTGTTGGAGCATCTCATTTAGACGTCTCCATGGGAACGAGGCGGAGCTGCAGCATGCTCCAAAAAGTCAATATTGAACTTGTGTTGGTGGTCACGCCAAATTCCTCATTATTCACATTGTCACCGACTTCCTGACTTGCCATTGCCTGCTTTATCTTAACATCAAATATTTGGGGGGTGGAGGGGGTGAACCGCTAGTTTGCACCTTAATAGCCCACGCAGGAACTCTTGTTCTAATTTTTGAAATGTCACTCGGCTGCAGACGAGAGGGATGGGCTCCGTGTCTGGATCTGATCCATCGAGCGGGCTGCCAATACTCATCAATCTGTCTGTAGGAAGGAGAAAGCGCCAGACCTGTGCAAGGACAATAGCCTTACAGTTATTGCCTCCACATCTAGACAAACTACAGGACAGTCTAATTGTATTTCACACAACTAATGACGACTCAATCAGCGCAGAGACGTGGGCCTTGGATTTAATCCCTGTGCAGACTTAACCCAATAGGATCAGACGTGATTAGTCAGGGCTAACAAGAAATATAGAAATTAACTTTTGTAATTAACATCTAATTAATAGGGACATGGGGGTGCGTGTGGGATACTGATAAGGAAAATGGTGGAATAAATTCAAATCCAATATTCTGCACATTCTTTACATTTGTGAGAGTTTACTAACAACAAAACAAGAGACACAGAATATTTACCAAAATAAGACATAAAAGAAAAGCGTACAGCGTTGTAGGAAAGCATTTTGTACACCAGAGGGGGCTGTTGCAGCGCATAAAAAAAATCCAACGTTTTAAAGGAAAATTCCACTCTAAAAACACATTTCGTAACTTTGTTGTTACCTTTATTTAAATGGATTTTAGATAGATTAGAATAGATCATATGGTGTGAGACAGTCTTCCCAAACAGGATATCACAAATGTCGTTAAGGAACATCCATACATTATATTGGCTGCATAGGATGCTCACACAAAATTTATATTCTAAACTGAATACTTATATTTGGTTCACTGCAGAGTTTATAGGTGTGGCCCAGTGATTGACTGCCGACCTATCCAGGGTGTACGCCGCCTCTCGCCCAATGGCAGCTGGGATAGAAAATATGATGTGTGGATATAGTTGGATGGATGTAGGAAATAGATAGATGGGTGTTTCACTGGAGAGCCTCCAGGTGTGGGTAAAAGCTGGAAATGCTACCAGTTGTCAAACAAACGTCACTATGGCTGCTGTCTACCGCATGTAACCTCCTTTCCAGAGGACATGTGTGGCTGTGTGAAACATATACAAAAACAGGGTGCCGTGTTTTGCAACTTAGACTGTTTAGATCACTAAGAAATTGTACTCATTAATTTTCTAATAAATGCTCATGGCTGAAACAAGTGGATAGAAATCTTACAACTTATGAGGTTACTTGGCAACAGGTCAGTTCCATGATTGGCTCTAGAAAGAGCATCAGATTCAGAGAGTCTCTCAGTAGTAAAGATGGGGAGGGGTTCACCACACTGTGAAACACATTGTGGGCAAATGCTTCAACAATTCAAGAACAATATTTTCAAAGTAAAAATGCCAATAATTTGAGGGTAATGTCAGGTATGAAGAACATTAATCAAAGGATTCAGAATCATTGCATAGGCACAAGGACACTTCAGAGAACACAGTTAATCCCTGCATCACCAAACGCAGGTAGAAACTCTGCCATGCAACTTAATTTCCTTAATTTCCCTTCGGGATGAATAAAGTCATCTATCTATCTATCTATACAAAGAAAAAATATAAAGACGGTAAATATGATTAAAAAAAACAGTGATTTCTCTGAATGTGAGCTCATTTAAGATTAAATTAGGATAAAGTAGAAAACAATCCTGGGGTTAAATCAATCAAAATGTTAACTGCTTTTTGGAAATCATGGATGCTGCCTCCCCCTGGCTAAAGGAGAGAAGGATCATTAGATAAGTAATCAACACAAAGCCAGTACGTGATAATAAGGGGGGGTGTAAGTTTATAAGACACGGGCAAAGTACACATCTGTGAATGCTCCATTAATGCTATCTACACACCTACAAAATATGCTGCCAACCACAGGATGTGTTTTCAGGGATGGTCTTGTGTATCCAACCAAGACAATGCCCAACCATATTCTGAATGTACAGTGCTGTGCCGGAGTCTTGAGCCACCCCTCAATTCTTTATATTTTGCCTCCAAGGAGCAGGACTTTCCACTCATCTTTTAAAGAGGCCTTCAGCAATAGTTCTCCAGGCTTTCTTAGGGTCTTTCAAAGTTTTTCTTTGAACATTGACTGCTTTTTCACACATCTTCAGTCCAGTATTTGAACGTTTTCACAGGAATGTGTTTTTCTGTTTGTTAAGTAACGTAACACTGACCTATGAGTTACTGAAGCATAAAAAGGCACCTAACACAAGGGATGACCCAGTGTTGTGTGAACAAATAAGAGACAACTTAGCAAGGAACCAATTCTAAAATGTATCTTTAAGCTCTTTATTACAAGCAGCCTGTCACAAATACACATCATGTGTTTCCATTCCTTTTAGTTGGATCTGTGGAAACTGTTAAAGATAACACAATTTCCCCGCCTAAGATAGTATTTCTGCACCAACAAAGTGGTTCCTAAAGAGCTATTAGCAGAAACTTGGCATATTTCAGCACAATGTGCTTTTCCACAACTAGTGGACAAAAAAAAGAAGTGGCAAATCGGGGAAAAAAATCCAACACAGACCCAAGAGAAGACATGAGAGATGCATCTGGCTCTACTGTTCAGTCTCAACAGAAATGGCCTCCATGGTAGGGATGGCTGTCCAGAGGCCATTCTTAACGAGTTTAAAGTAGGACGTAAAGGCTAAGGTATGACAAATGACACGAGAAGTGGACTGAAAATCAGTGGCAACAGGTCTCATGGAGGGATGAATCCTCCCCAGAGCCCGGACCTCAACATTATTGAAACTGTGTGGAATCATATACAGAAAGCGGAACAAAAGACAACCAACATCCAGAGAAGAGCTTTGGAATGTCCTTCAAGAGGCCTGGAGAACTATTCCTGAAGACTACTTAAAGAAATCATAACAGAGTCTAAGAGTTGAAGAATAAAGGTGCTCATATCAAATTTTAACTTTCCGGCTCATTATACAAACTCTGTTTCTGCCTTGTATACTATATTTCCAGTTATGTGTGCACATGTTTCAATAATTTTGTGCATCCATCACCTGTTTTGCTGGAAATGTACAAAGAGATGAGGGGTGGCTCAGGACTTTTGCACAGTGCTGTGCTACAACGGCTTTGCTCCACAGTGAAACATCTGTGTGTTACTCACAAAGAAACAGTAAACAAATCATGACCCTAAAAAGACACATTCACATTCAAAAACTGAAACAATGCAACAAATCTACAGACGATCAGTGAGTGTTTTTCCATTGATAAGGTGACCTGTTTCTGCAATGTCACAAACACAAGGGAGTCATAAATGTTGTGAAATGTGTTCTCATTTTCAGTATTATTAGGTCGTTATGTTCTGTTGCTCATGTACTTTTACAGAATAGATACTTCCAAACCCTCACAATCACTCATCTCAAAACTGTTACTCATTGTGGAGGGCATTAACGGTTGTTGGGCTGCTCCTGATGCCAAAGCAGTATGCTTTGAATTACAGGCTCTGTTTTAGTGGGTGCACGTCTTGCATGCTGAGTTGTTATGTGCGCGCCTTTTTTTTTTTTGGTGTCTGTCATCCCTCTGGAACTGAAGAGGACTGAAGCAAGGATCACTTCATCTCTTTCTTTGTGATTTATACAAATCACATGGTGGACTTTGCTGGTGACGCACAGAGATATGCTCACACACACACACACACACACACACACACACACACACGCACGCACACACACACACACACACACACACACACACACACACACACACACACACACACACA